>NC_141689.1:388827995-389370495 GCF_964263255.1 Lissotriton vulgaris
AAGAGTGCAGAATAGGTATTATCCGTAGAGGCCATGCATTGTGCCAAGGTGGAGGGTGGAACTTTTTGATGAGGCAATTGTAAAGTATTCATTAGACAAGGTATTTTCCCATTAAGAAGGTTTTGGTGTCCTTCTTAAAGTGTGCCAAGGACGGAAGTCTTCTGATGGCGGGTGCAAGAGAGTTCCAAATTCTTGTTGCGGCCCTAGAGAAGGCCCAATTGTAGGTTTTTGTCTTCCGAAAGCGTGCTGGTTGCAGCAACAGGGCTTTGGCAGATCGGGAGTTTCTGGCTCCTCTGAATACCACAAGTTTTTGTGCGAGAAATGTAGGGGAATTGGAGTAAAGAGCTTTGTGAGTAATGCAGGCCAGTTTAAATTGAATTCTGGCCTCTAGGTGAAGCCAGTTCAGAACTTTAAGGTGGGGAGAGATGTGGTCCAATTTCATTGAGCCAGTCCGGAGTCTGGTGGCGTTGTTGAGGCAGGCTTTCAATGGTGCCAGCGAGTTCTTGGATAGCCCAGCGAGACTAGAGCATCCATATTCTAGTCTGGAAATGACTAGTGCCTGGGTTGTCATTTTAAGGTCGGACACATCGAGGAAGGGTTTTAGGTTTCTTAGGCAACTCAGGTGGAATCTAGCCGTTTTTGCCAACGAGTCACGTATGTTCAGGCTGCCGTCAAGGGTTTTTCCAAGGGATTTCGCCGAGTCAACAATGGTAGGAGCGCAGTTTAGTGCTGTGATGGTCTTGATGTCTGGATTGGGTTTGGGTGGGGAGATCAGAAGAAATTCAGTTTTATTTGTGTTGAGTTTAAGCTGGTTGGTGGAGAGCTAATGGACTGTCTGCTTCAGGGCCTCATTCATGGAGAAAATGTCCTCAGGGGATGAGATTTTTATGAAGATTTGTGTATCGTCGGTGCACACAAGGTAGGAGATGTTAGCGGCATGTAGCATCTCGGTGAGAGGTTCAAGGTAAAGGTTGAAGAGGGTAGGGGCGAGGGTTGATCCTTGGGGGACTCCAACTGTAACCAGAGAGGGGGCGGATAGATCACCGTTGATGAGGACTCTCTCTGAGCGGTTTTGGAGGAAATGATCTAAACCATTCAAGGACGGTGCCATCCAACCCCATCCTGAGTTTGAAGAGTTCAAGGAGAATTTTGTGGTTAACCATATCAAAGGCAGAGGAAAGGTCTAGGAGGATTAGGAGACAGGTTTTGCCTAGGTCGAGGGCTTGGAGGGCGTCATCCACAATGTGGAGTAGGGTGGTTTCCGTGCTGTGTCCAGGTTTGAACCCTGATTGGAAGTCATCTAGCAGGTGAAAGTTGTTGATGTGTAGGCTTACTCGGGTCTTCACTCTTTAACACACAACTATGATTGGTTTAATGCTTTGCACTGGCAATTGCTCCAGCTGCATTTCATTCCATCGTTGTTTGCCCACTATGCCACTAGTGGTCCACTATAGTGAATCAGACTTGGTCCTGCCCATCATCAACAATACAGCATGATCTGCCAAGCTAGGTGCTAAAGTGCCCAGCTCCTTCTGACATCCAGTGCCTTAAATGCTGCTTACATCCAGATGTGGCACTTAACCCTGAGATCCACTTTGACAGGTCTTGCTTTATTTGCTAGGTATGTCCTGATGTGTCATTTGAGGCATGGCTCTTTTTCACTGATCATTTTGCAATTATTCCAGTGATCAATAAAAATGGTCATGCATTATAAATCTAATTATAAAGCTGAGAAATGAACATTTTATTGTCATTATCATTAAGCAGTAAGGGAACCTCAAAGTGCCATTTAAATTTTTTCCATAATGATGTCCACCCATACATCCCCATTTTCTACAAAAAGAAGTTTATTTTAAATTGTATCCAGTACCGGACATGCCTGTGATTGAGATTAGAAAACTGTAACAAATATTATCAATTTACTGCATTGGTGTAGTAAATACATTCCTATACAAAGGACAGCCAAGTACAATACTGATTTACATATAACTCACTTTCAAAGTTTAACTCAAAATTGAGATAAGCCGAAAGTAGAAAAATACCAAGGCTGTAATTTACATTTTGGGATTAAAGATAGGGACAGCCCTAAGAGTAGATTTCTTTTTTTTAAAATAAAAGACATGGTGCTTTTGTGATTGGTAAAGTAATATGAGACAAAATAGTCCCCTTAAATCAAATTCTATTTTGGCCTTTCTGTGGTGAGAAGTGGCTATGAGATCAAGAATGCAGCTAATGTAGAAAAGTTCAACTTAAAAGAAATCATCTAGCTATATTCTTCTTGATCCAGGTCATGTATCTTCCCACAAGAGTACCTAAAACTAGAGTATCTGTGAAATGAAGGGCCTCAAAGAGCATTGTGCTCGCATGCAGACGGTGCACCAAAAACAAGCCTGTCTGCTCCTATCGGCACACTAGCTGGGCACAGGGTGGAGCATGCTGCCTGTATTACAAGATGCATCAGCACTAACAGCTGCATGGATATGCTGCTCTTCAGGTGGAATCCTTTTGGTAGGCTAAGACCTACCCTCATGGTTGGCATCGTCTCTGCTCTGGTCAAGCTGCTGCCCTAAGCCCATTGTCTGTCCCTATCCAACACACTCATTTGCAGCTCTTAAATAATCCCTAAGAACTGCTCTCAATTTCACAATGTCCCAACTCCAGTTCTTAGTTCCTTTGCAACTACACCAACCTTGTCACTCTGACAGGACTTTACACTCATTTTCAGGTCTATAGTTGTTCACATGGCCTCCCCTCAATACCCATTTTCTCCTGAAACATGCTGTTATCCTGAATCATCAACTTGCTATATTATTTTTACTATAACTGGGCTAAAAGATCACTCCGGTTCTGATTTTATTTTGGCCATGATCACTGATTATAACACCTTTCAGGAAGGACAAACCAAATAGCCATGGATGTGGCACTTCAGTAATCAGTAAGGCCTGTGTTAATATTTTACTTTCTTCATTGTACCCTAATTCGCCGGTTGGGATGCTCAGGCACATAATTATCATCAATCCTACTATTAATATGAAATCAATGTTGATTTACAGACCTCCCTAATCTTTCATCCTCCCAAACTATTACTTGCTTAAGGCAATCTCTGCTATCTGCTTACAGTCATCAGATGTTTTACTCTTGGTTAATGCAATCTTTGGACAAATGATTCTGCCTCACAATATATACTTATTTCCCTAGATTCTTGTATTAATGTTGGTTTGCATCAGCGTGTCACCAATCCCATTCATATCGGCAGACACATGCTCAAAATATTTATTTTAAGGTAATGGCGACTGACCATTATATGATAACCTAACACATTCAGCTTCCAACTACTAAATATTGGACAGCTAGCTGTTCAATAGCTTGTAAACGTCCGAACTTGGGTGCACCTTCAATCTAAAGATGTTCCGTTATCACTATGTCATCTTTCATGTTTTTTAAAAGTGGTCATAGTACTTGTTTTCTATAGTTCAACAACTGGAGCACTTAAGCTTTAGACTCAGCTATTCCCATTAGACAATTGATTGATTAGCTGTGAGGCACACCCATCAGCTATCTGGTTAATTCCTATGTCAAAAGAGGCAAGAAATGGCAAAGAACTAGAATGTAAGTGTCCAAATAATTCTTTTTTTACCTTTTTTCTAGTAGATATGCCATGTATTCAATTAAATACAGCTTCTCTTTCTCCTTGAAATGATGGTGTTCATATCACATGCCTGTTTCATGCTGATTGCCCTGTGATAATGGACTACTGGATTAAAGAGGAAACTACAAATGTCCACTGTTATTGTGAATAAAATAGATAGACATAAATGTAGGGAAGAAATTATATTATTTGACCTCATATCAAAACACTATATTTGGAATATTCAGAAAACACAAGTTGACTAAGTATCCCATTATGAATAGTTGTGTATGATATTTCAGAAACACCTAACTAGAAAATGCACTTTGAAAAAGTGAATTCTAGAGCTTTTGGTTCAATATTTGACCTCAAAAATTGTGGCTGAGGTTATGGTAGTCCCTCTCCTCTTCATGTTAACAGCATTTAATGCAAAAGTTAAACACCACGGGGCATATTATCAAGGGGGTTTATCTCCGCTTTTTTGGCTTTAAAAGCCAAGAAAGTGGAGATAAATTTATCTCCCTATTACCTAGCTGTCGCTAACACCAGTTAGCGACAGCTAGTAGGAATTAGCGACCATCTTGGGCCCCACTTTGCATGTCAGTGATATTTATCACTAATGACATGCAAAGTGGGCGTGCCAAGATGTTAGCGACTGAAAACAGTCGCTAACATCGCTATCTCCTATTACCAACTTTTGGAGATATTCGTGCTAAGCGCGAATATCTCCAAAAGCTAACACCTGCCCTGAGCAGTTCTTAGCCATGTTATCCAATGGGAGGTGGATAACATGGCTAAGAGCATTAGCTCGGTAATGCATGAATATCGCTGACTTTTCAGCGATATTCATGCATTGCGGCGATTTTTATCGCATTTGCGATAAACCTTGGTAATACCAAGGTTTATTTGCGGTAAAAATCGCCGCAGCTCAGCGGTAAATTTTTGTCTCTAACCAAGCAATAGCGATAATTATCGCTATTGCTTGGTAATATGCCCCCACATTTTGTATGGAGCAGAGAGCCTTTACTTTGACAATATAAATCCCTGGGATCAGGCAGAGAGGAGTCTCCTTAAATATCTGTTAGCTCTACCTAAAACCACAATGGTGAAAGCAATAGATCTGGAATTAAAGTTAATATAATACTATTATTGATCATATACATCCACATATTGCTATCCTATTGTTTCAAAGAAGTGCAAAAAAGTGTACTACAATGGGTCCAGGATTTAAGAAACCAGTTCAGGATAGCTAAAAGGCAATTTATAAATATTGGTGATGAGACTATATTTCCTCTTAACTTATCCAAGTCAGAACTACAAGCCTTGACACTAGAGAAATCTAAATGTAGGGACATGACTAATCTTGAATTAAAAAAAGCATACGTGTATACCTTTATTTTTACCTAAATGTGCTTGACTGCACAATGTTATGGGGTTCACAAAGCTGTTGCCTAAACCCAATTCTAATTAAATACATAGCTAAAATGGTTGAACTGATATGTGTTTTCTATATGTGGTAATTGCAACTGAATATTTTTAAATAATGTAAACAGTACAGTGCTTGTATTATAATACATTATTTCTTGTCTCTTATTTTATACATTGTTTTAGTGCCTTTGTATATTTTGTATGTTTAAAGGACTGTTGGTATAAGTTAAGTGAATCTGAAAAGCTCAGTAAGTTGCTCTCAAGATGCATATTTTAGACACAAATAAACATGGCCAAAAGCTTAAATAGAGAAGTCTGTTCCTTCTTTAGAAATGTGGCTTCCTCCCTTTCTTGTGAAGCATCTTTTATCCCCTCTTCACAACTAACTTTTATTAGAGTTGTTCCATTCTAAAAATTAGAATATTGTGCTTTTTCTATCTTTTAATACCTATAATGGAAAACATCCAGCTAGTCAGACGGACACCATCATACTTTCTGTCTTCTAGAACTTTGAACTCCTCACTGAGGACCTTATAAAATCTAAAATTGAAACTATTTGATCTGGCTCTCCGTTCGACCTTTGTTCTATTAAAATAGTAAAACCTCACTTGCCAGAAAACCTCCAATAACACTCTGTAATCTTCCCCTTACTACAAGCAGTACTCACGGTATTTAGAAGTCACCTATATTGCTTACTCACTTGAAGAAGTCAATAGCTGATCCTTCAATCTTAGAAAACTACAGTGCCATCTCATTACTGCTATTCCCAGCAAAAAGCATAGAGATCTTTGTGAAGACTGTCTGCCTATATTGAGCTCAGAATATTCTAGATTCTGCTCATTCTGGGTTTCTTTTAGCACCAAAACTGTTACGTTTTCTGCTCTGAACAACATTCATATGGTCCTAGATGCTGTCTGACAGGCTATCTTTATTACTTTAGGCCCTTCCACTGCTTTTGAAATAGTATCTCTCTCAATTCTGTTGGATTCCCTACTGCCCGCTGGCATTCAAGGACCATGGTTGAATTGTTTTATTTTCTTTCTCGAACAGCAGGACTGAAGAGGTTTCTCTTTGCCCTTATCAATCTCCTAAGACAAGTAAAGTAGTAGCTGCCCAGAACAGTATTGGGGGTACCCTCCTCACACATAGTATAACTCTTCCATTCAATGCATTCTTTGTCTCTTTTGTTCTGAACACCATATTTGTTGTAACATTCAGAAAAAAGTACTGATCAGGGCAGTTTGGTTTTAATTTGTGCTGTGAATGGACTGCAAAGTAGAAGAATTGAGGCATCAGTTTCGGAAAGACTGGACAATCAAAGAAATGAGTGAGCAAGTAATCAAGTAAGAGAAAGTAAATATAAAGGTAGGTAACATAACATGAAGGTACGCAAGACCAGAGGAGCAGTGGGACACTAAGAGAAGGCAAAGCCAATAGGTTTCACCTATGAGAAATCTATTGGTGTTGTCAATGATTTTTTAGGTCAAGCTGGAGTAAGCGGCACGAAGCGCTGCCCTCCAGCGAAGACCTTATTGTTATCCACTTGCTCTGGAACTGGGACAGGGGATGGGCACACGCAGGGCGGTCGGCGATTTCAGCATGTGTGCGCGCACGTACAGGCCCACGCCGTGCACATCTCCTATCCCAGTTCCAGAGCAAGTCAGCCTCTCGCAATCCCGTTGAGGTTCCGTGATTCTGAACCCGTTTATTAAAGGTCATCGTATCTAGACGATTTTGGTGTCAGCGGACCGCAAATGACGAGTGCGGTATGTACGAGTGTTTTCGTCATAATTGATCAATGGAAACACTACATATTCAGGGATTTCGTTCAAACCTTCGGGTTCCATTTTGTGTACGGCAGCCATTTTGTGGTTGCCCTCACATAGGCCAATGACTACGGCCGAATGAGTCCTTGGGACACGTACACCTTTAGCTGACTTTTGTGTGACCTGAACGAACTGACTCTCTTGCCTAAGGCTGACCTCGTTGAGCCTGTTCCTTGTTAGGCAGCTGGTCAAGATAGAGATCAAAGAGCAGGACATTGCTGAGTTTATGGTACGTGCACACACTCTTCTATCTTGCTTCTCATCTCCTTCTGTTCCTTCCTTTATGGCTTAATTTCTGATATGGGTTGAGGTCCCTTTATTATGTGTTTGTCCGGCCTGTTCCAGCGGGAATGTTGGATTTTGCCTAGTCATTTCTGGTGGGCTGGAAAACGGAAAGTGAGTTTGTCGTCATGCGATATGTTTGAAATGTCACTGTTCGATTGGTCCGTTTGTAAGTAATCGATGCTAGCCAGGAATGTGATTTTTAGCATAAAAGACGATGCTCCGCTCCATGAATTTGTGCAGTCTCTAGCGAACCACCCGTGTTGTGCTTCGTAGACCTCTGTTCCTGGTTGCAGCCAATACATTTGGTCTTAGATGTCACCGAGAAGTATCCCGTGTCTCTGTATTCTAAGAGAGGTGAACCCGAAGACATCGGGCGTTTCCCCTGGCGCCGATGGGTTCTAAAACCTGGTTCTTCAGTGTGCACACACACACACAAGAAGGTGAGCTTTTGTGTTTGTCGCTCCACCTTGTTGTCTGTGTGTATGTTTTTAGGCACAGGTGTTTATGTGAGTTGCCCAGAAATAAGGGGACTCAAACCTGGTTCTGCAGTTCTTGAGTCAGCAGCTCTATTAAGACACCTCTCCCCAAAGGTTATTTCCCTGTATTGCAAGTCAGCCCTTTGCCTTCGATATGCGGTATTTCCATCCTTCAAGGCTTTTCTGACCCTGCAAAAGGGAGCTAGTTGCTTATGCAAAGCCAGTGTTCATTCGCATGTGCGGCCTGTCCAGTCTCTTGGCTGGTTGGTTCTTTTTTCTATTTGTGGTCGGTGCTGCCTCTGTGTAAGATGGCTTTGATTATTTGCGGGCTAGTCTTTTCCCGGTCTCTTCCACGTGAATACCGGTCTCTGTCTGGTGCTCCCTCTTCAGATCAGTTATTTCCCTGTGCGTATTGGGCCCTGCCTGACGGTCCTCCAACCGTGCAGCACCTGCACTTCCTCTTCTTGCAAGATGGCCTCAACAGTGTGCAGCTGTGGCTCTGTTCCGTCAGTGTTTGGGTCAGCTATTTTGCTGTTGGGATTGTTATGTTATGTTATGTTATTTGCATTTTAATGCGCACAGCTGCTCCAGCGAAGGAGCGTCCTGGCGCAGGGAAAGGTAGACACAACACAACACTAGATCCAGTAACAAAAAGCAGAAGCATTAAAACAGGGAACAATTTAAAACAGGAAGGTTTTTAAAGCCCTACGAAAGGATATTAAATCATTCAAGAGGCGGATTTCCAAGGGGAGCGCATTCCAGAGGGTTGCAGGTTTCACGCGGAAGGAGCGACCCCCCATCCGACTAAGTCTGAAACGGGGGACAACCACCAAGGCTTGTCCAAGGGATCGGAGTGAGCGGGTGGGAACGTAGGGAGAGATCAGTTCGTTAAGGATCACGGGTGCCAACTCTCTAAGAATTTTAAAAACCAGGCAAAGAGCCTTGAATTGGATTCGCTTGCTTATCGGGAGCCAGTGCAGGGACCGTAGAGTGTTAGAGGTGGGGCAGGTTCGGGGCAAACCTACCACCGCCCTGGCCGCAGCGTTATGGACTCGCTGTAGACGAAGAATCTCGGCTTGGTTCGCTCCTAAAAGGAGTGAACTAGCGTAGTCCAGCCGGGAGATAATCATTGCTTGAATGACCAGCTGTCTTGTAGGAGCATCAAAAAATCTGAGCAGGGGTCTGAGCCCGCGTAATACTCCAAAACAGCAGGCCGCCACTCTCTTCGTGTGCGTCACAAAGCTTAGCGTGTGGTCAAGCCATACTCCCAGATTCCTGAGTTCCAGGACAGGGGCCGGCGCTGATCCCAGCTCCGGAGGCCACCATCCGTCCCCCCAGTGATCCGCTTCCCTTCCAACGATCATCACCTCCGTTTTTGTCGCGTTCAGCTGGAGACAGTTGTTATTCATCCAGCTGGCCACCTCTCTCAGTCCACTTCGGAACCTGAGGGCGTCCTGCTTGGCATCCCCGCTGATCGTGACCGCCAACTGAGTGTCGTCGGCATAGGAGACCATGGTTAGGCCCCATTGCCTGGCGACCTCAGCCAGCGGCTGCACGTACAGGTTGAAAAGCGTAGGACTCAGCGAGGAGCCCTGAGGGACCCCCAGGTCCAAAGGATGGTACTTGGACTGAAATGGAGGGGTGGCAACGCAGAAGGAGCGATCACTGAGGAAGGAGCGGAACCACTGCAGAGCTGAACCACGAATGCCAATGTCCTGCAAGCGGTGTAGCAGGATGCGATGGGAAACAGTGTCAAAGGCAGCGCTCAGATCTAATAAAATAAGCGCTGCCGTTTGACCTGCATCAAGCACACTCCGCAAATGCTCAACCATTGCCAGAAGGGCCGTCTCAGTGCTGTGGCCAGCACGAAACCCATTCTGCGTGGGATCCAGGACATTAACTTGGGTCATATGCTCCGTGAGGGCCAGATTTACATGGGCCTCCATGACCTTGGCCGGCCACGGGAGCAAAGATATAGGGCGGTAGTTTTCAGGTCTCAACGGATCCAAAGATGGTTTTTTTAGGATCGGGGAAACCACCGCTTGCTTCCACTTGGCAGGGACCAGGCCGGAAGTCAGGGAGAGGTTGATTAGCGAGCATACTACTGTGCGTCCCTGAAAAGCGACATTCCTGAAAAGAGCCGATCTTACCGGGTCTGCAGGCGAGCCAGACTTGACTCGCAGGGCCCATTTAGCAAACTCCTCATTAGAGAGAGTGGGAAGGGAGTGCAGCGATGGACAGTTACTAGAGCCGCTCCAGGGAATCACTGGCGACAGTGTGCTCGGAAACGCCTGGTAGATTTTCTTAACTTTGTCCAGGAAGAAAGTGGCTAGGGCTTCGCAGTGAGAGGTGGAGCTGTCCAACTGTGGAGGAACTCTCTTTGCCATCAGGTCTTTTATAGTCTTAAAGATGGTTTTGGTAGGATTGGGGCTATTACGGAATTCGGCTGCGTAAAATGCCGCCCGGGCCCTACATATGGCTCGATGGTAGAGCTTAACTAAGGCCAGGTAGATAGATTTCTTATCTGCATCATACGACTTACGCCACTCCCTTTCTGCCCGTCTACAAGAGGACTTCATTGCACGCAGCGCGCTGTCATACCAGGGGCTAGCCTGCCGGGGACTGGACTTACTGGAGATGATAGGTACCAGGGCGTCCAGCGCTCTGGTAATCCAGTTACAGAACTGGTCATAGCCCGAGGTAACATCCAGCAGAAGACCTAGAGGCTCAACACCCATAATGCGGTGAAGGTCCTCTAACCTGAGTTTGTTCCAGTGGCGTCGAGGTATCCGCAAAGGAGGTGGAATAGTGGGATTGGCAGGAAGGGGGAGCCAAGCAGACACCAGATAGTGGTCAGACCATATCACAGGATCGACCGCCACAATCTGGGCATCCGAGATAGTTGTGAAAAACGGATCAAGAGTGTGGCCAGCCACGTGTGTAGGCTGAGAGACAATCTGGATCAACTGCAAAGCCTCTAGGTCAGCCAAAAAACCACTGATGGCCAGAGACTCTGACCTATCAAAGTGGAGGTTTAGGTCGCCCAAGATCGAAAAATTTGCACAACCACTAGCCAATAGGCTCACAGCCTCCGGAAAGGCACCTCTAAAAGCTACATCGCTGCCTGGGGAGCGGTAAACAACCATCCCTGACAGTGAGAACTGCGGGCTAATGGTAACCTTAAACAGCGCACTCTCGCATCCAGCAATCTGCAGGACCGTCCAGGTACATGTAAAGGCGGATTTGATAAATAGGGCGATACCTCCACCTCTAGAGTGGCGATTAGATCTGAAACATAAATAGCCCTGAGGACAGGCAAGATTGACTATAGCATCATCAGTGTCTTGCAGCCAGGTTTTAGTTAAAGCCAGCAGATCCGGTGTCTTATCCAAAATAAGATCAGCCACAGATAGATGGTGTTTCACTAGAGATCTGGTGTTAAGATTTAAAAATCGTAGACCAGATCCCAAGCTACCAGGCACCGAAAGGAGACCGGGAGGAGCACGTGGCGCGAGGGAAGCAGCGAGTTCGCGAATGCCTACAGGCCGATCCAAAGACCATCTATTGCAAGCACACTGACATGGGCCACACAGCGGATGGTGAGGCATGGCAGAACAGCGTGGGAGTGTGTCTCTGATGGCATGGAGCGAGGCACTGGAATAAGCAAACATCTTATCAACCAACGGATAAGGGCATACGGTAATACACAGGGAAAGAAAAAACCCCCGGCGTACCGCGCGTACTTAGCGCGGACGGGCGCAGACGGGCAGACTCTGGCTCGACTCCGGCGCGAGTCAGGCGCTACCGCTGCGCGTCACCGCTGCGCTAGCAGAGTGAGCTTTAAGTAGCAGCTCACCTGGGCTACAGGAAGCGCTAGAGCGCTGCAGCAAATGGCACAAGGAGGCAGAGACCACCCCAAGATGGCGGCCAAGCGCCACGAAGAAACAACAAAAACGGTGAGATTCCGCGAAAAAACGCGGTGGGGGCACAATTTAAAATGCAAGTATGTGGCCAGATACAATTATACAAATAAAACGAGGCTCATATACAGAAATAGTGCAAATGTCAAAAACGAGCTTTTAAAATCAGTAAATAAGCGCAGCACGCTTAAATGCGACCAGTACAGCGCGCATGCAGGCCCTGTCTGACAATTCTCACTTCTATCATGCAGACCTTTTATTTCCATCTACATGATGGGCCCCTCGTTATGTAGGGAAGCACTCCTGGTGGGCTCGGTTCCTGTGTATAGTTGTGTTCAGTGCTTGTCCATAAAGGAATCAGGTATGTGTTAGAGTGATTGGTTCCCTGTGTGACTCGGTTCTTTCGCTGGGCCAGGTGATCCTTTCCCTGCCCCTTTCGCTTTCCACCTTCTGCTCTCAGGGCTTCACAATTCCGCTTGTTACCGCTTATCATGTCAGAACACCTCCTGAAATAGATTTTTTTGCAAATGTGCTTTGAAAAATACTTACATTTATAATGCCACTAGCTTTAACTCTCTTTTTCGAAATGATCACACCATTGGAAACAAAATAACATAAGTAAACAAGTACACAAGCATTTGCAATGCAATAGGTCTCGCATTTGGGGATGTCCTCTGACACTTATGATGCGGTCTGTTGGAGGCAGCGGGTGAAGGGATGGACTGTTGGCTCTGACATGCTCAAGGAGCCCCTCTGAGCATTGGTCGGGGTGTGATACATACAATGGAGTGGTGCTTGTAGAGTCAACCGCCATGTAAAGGAAGCCAAAATGGGACTTTGCGGGCCCCTAGCAGGGTCCTCTGTCACCCCTGGACCTCCACTATGGTGCCTGGCACACAGCACATAGATGGTTGAAAACATACCCATTACTGTTGCAGCTTGTGCTGTGGCCCTTTTCCAGACAGCAGCACAAGCTGCAATAGCAAAGGGTATGTTTCTGACTGCCATGCTGGCAGTTGCAATGTAATTCGGTGGGTGGGACCTCCGACTCGTTGTCTAGAGCATTCACATTCACACTACGTCGTCGTTTGGAAGCTTGTCCGACCTCCTTCATTATAATGAGGGGCAAAGTGTAGTTATGATTTCTGAACAAACTAAGAAACATAGATTACAGTCTTGTAAATCCTGAGAGAAAATGGTGACTCTGGCACAGAGTCTTCTGTATAGCAGACCGAGAGCCTGAAATTGATCTTTTCAGTAAGCCAATATGTGCAATTTCATATGCAGTGTTTATGAGGAAAAAAGGATTAACCACTAAATAGTTTTATCATGAGATTGTGCTTTCCCTAAAAAGAAAATGGTAAAAGGAATTACCTACAGTGTAATTTTTACTTCTAACATTACTTACTCAAGTGTTAATGAGGCAATTTAATGGACATGAGCTCCACGTCATGAATATTTTACAGTAAAGGGAAGGAGGGTGCCATTTAACTTTATTCTATAATATGGTTCGCTGTTCAAAATATGATTAAAGTAAAACCACTGATAGGAAGATTCTAAAATTAAGGATGCTGCTTTGCGATTGATTTGTGCTTTAGATCTATTCTATTTTCATGTTTCAGAAATATTTCCACACTTTCTTAAGATTCCTGGACTGGTAGTGTTATATTTGTAAAATTATATAATAATTTCTAACATTTATAAACAAGCTATAATTTTCACTTGCAAGATTGCGTGATGTAACAAACTGCTAGCGTGAAAGCAAATACTACTGCAGTTCAGACATTCCACAATAAAGCAAAAGCAACAATGTTGATACTTTGTTTTGGAAGTTAAAGGGATCGGATATCAAGATTCCCAGATGGGGAAGTGGGCTTTCTGTAGCATTTTATTCATGCCTTTGGCCTTGTATGGCTACGTATACTGCAGCGGTTCTTAACATTTTGACTTCTGTGGAATCCCACGGAATCTTTACTGGAATCCGGGAACCCACACTGAGTCATTATTGAAAGCTTCTGCTCGCATGCCTAAGCAATTTCTATGATTTTAATCTCTTGCATGCTCATGACGAGCTGAGCTCGTCATGAGCCACTGTGCTCCGGTGCCCATGACGAGCTCAGCTCGTCATGGCCCGTGGAAAGCTCAGGTGCGGGGAGAATTCCCCCGTTGTGCTAAACGTTCCACGGAGGCAATGCACCTGTGACGAGCTGAGCTCGTCATGAGCACCGGAGCACGGTAGCTCATGACGAGCTCAGCTCGTCATGAGCATGCGGGCGCTGTGTGCGCCCCCCTCCCCCCAGCACAGCGGGGTAATAACCCCTGCAGCGAAGGGGTTAACTTCAAAACAACACACACAAATACAAAAACAAGTATACACCAAACAAATAATAATAATAATAATAAGGCATTTATAGAGCGCATGGCTGCACAAAACTGTGTATCCCCGCGCTTACTGCTAACAAAAAACTATCAGAGGGAAAAGTCGGAAAAGAATCATAACATAGATTTATTGCTGGAAAAGGTGAGTTTTTAATTTAGCTCTGAATAGAGTTTCCGAGGGTTCCATTCGCAGATGCACTGGGAGGGCATTCCAATGTTTTACTGCTAAGTAGCGAAAGGATCTGCCTCCCATTTTTGCTCTGGAAATACGCGGAAGTTTGAATTGTGTCATACCAGAAGATCTTAGGTCTCTGATCGGGCGATGGATGGTTAAGAGATTTCTGAGGTAGATAGGTCCTTTATTGTGGGCAATCCGATGGGCGTAGCAAAGGCTTTTAAATTTGATTTTTTCCACAGGGAGCCACTGCAATTTGGACAGGGCAGCTTTGGAAGATGTTCTTCTGGGAAGACCCAGCACCATGCGAGCGGCAGCATTTTGGATGCATTGTAGCTGGTGTAAATGTTTCTGGTTAAGGCCTAAAAGGAGAACGTTTCCGTAATCTAAATGGGGTGTTATTAGAGCGTGTACAATGGTTTTTCTGGCTCCAATAGGGATGATATCAATGATTTTCCGCAGGGTTTTTAACGTGCCAAAGCACTTGCCTGTTATTTTGCTGACTTGGGATTTTCCCGAAAGATCCGAGTCAATCATAACCCCTACATTTTTTACCTTTTCTACAGGGCAGGGGAGTTCACCCAGGGTCGTAGGCCACCATGCCTGGGACCATATTGATGTTTTGTTCCCTACCACCAACACCTCTGTCTTGTCTCCATTTAAGCGGAGGCAATTGTTGTCCATCCAAGTGGCTACAGCAGCCATGCAACCAGAGAAATTGGTGGCATATTTCTCGCTGTCTGGGGTGAGTTCGAACATTAGTTGGGTGTCGTCGGCATAACTGACAATGCCCACCCCAAAATTCTCTACAACGTGGGCCAGGGGTTCCATGTAGATGTTGAATAAGGTAGGGCTCAAACTGGAGCCCTGTGAAACCCCATGGCTCACGTTACGAGAAGATGGTTTAAAGGGTGGGTAGTGCAGCTGAAACGATCTTTTGGTGAGAAAAGACTCGAGCCAAGCTAATGCATGATCTTTCACTCCTATATCCGAGAGTCGGGACAGCAGCGTGGAGTGAAGCACAGTATCAAAAGCTGCGCTTAGGTCTAGCATGACCAGCGCTGCTGTCTCTCCCTCGTCCACCATCCTACGGATACATTCCGTGGAATACAGAACAGCAGATTCTGTGGAATAGCCTGGTCTAAAACCCGATTGGGAGGGGTGGAGTATAGTTTCCTTTTCTAAAAAAGCCATAAGCTGTTTATTAACTATTTTTTCTATTATCTTGGCACATTGCGGCAGGAGAGAGATGGGCCTGAGGTTTTGGAACTGAGTGATAGGGATATTGGGTTTCTTTTTTAGAGGTATGACTTGCGCTGTTTTCCAAGCCTCCGGTACATTACATTCTTGAAAGGATAGGGTTATCATGTTTCTTATATGATCTATAAGAAAGTTTTCCATGATGTCCTTACTTTTTACCAATGGGCACACATCACTAGGGGAACCTGAATGAATACTCTTGATGATGTTAATAAGGTCTTTTTTGTCAGGTGTAGTGAATTTGGTAAGTGTGGAATTTTGAGTGGAGGAGGTTTTAGTCGTTGCCTCCTTTCCTAATTTAGAGGGTTTGGGGAAGGTAGCATGAATTTTTTTCGACTTTTTCGACGAAGAAATCTGCTATTTGTTCACATATATCGTTGGAATATGTGTCTTGCGTATCTAACCGTGTGGTATCTGTTAGTTCTTTATAGATAGTTCCTTCGTAGGGTTGTCTGCCTCCTCAATTCTGGTTTTAAAAGAGACGCTTTTTCCTCTCTTACCATTTTCTGGTATTTTTTTAGATCAGATCTATAAGTTTCCTTAAGTTTGTGAGTGTAACTTTTTCTCCATTTGCGTTCTATCGCTTTGCAATGGGTCTTTGCAATTTTTTGTTTCTCAGAGTACCATGGTTCTGATTTGGTTCTTCTGACAGGGGGTTTCGAGGTCCACGGGGCGATTTTGTCCAATGCCTTACCTAGCCATAATTCATAGTTATTCCATGTGTCTTGTAAGGACTGACCTGCCGGGGGGGAGTGTTCCTCTAATGCGCTGATAAATTGTTCAGGGGTATAGTTTTTCCAATTGTGGCGCTTTAGAGAAAGTAATTCATTGGGAGCGTTATTGGTAATGTTAGTAGGTATGTTGAAAGTAATTATATGATGGTCGGACCAAATTATAGGGGCAGGGGGGAGAATTTTGATTCCTTCCCAAGTAGCAAAGATTGGGTCAAGGAGGTGACCATGTTGATGAGTGGAGTTGGTGGATAGCAATTTTATTCCCAGCGAGTGCAGTGCTGTCTTGAGTATTTGTGCCTCTTTTGCATTATTGTCTTCAAAATGAAGATTAAGGTCACCTAAGATCATAAAATTATTGTGTCTTATAGCTAACTGGGTGGATGCTTCTATGAGTTGATTGCAGAAAGGGGTTGCAGTGCCAGGAGGGCGGTATATAAGGAGACCAGTAATGGTCGTAGATGAGGTCAATTTTATAGAGAATGTACCACATTCACTGTTTGTGATGGCCTTATTAGTGAGGGTACATTCTAGCTCTTTTTTGCATATGAGTGCGAGTCCTCGACCACGTTGTTTTAGCATATCGATTCTTAGAAGACTGTAATTCGAGGGCACTGTCTCTAAGATATCGGGGGAGGAGGATTCCTCCAACCATGTTTCAGTGAGAAACATTACATCGAAGTCACATTTCTGTAATAGATCGTGTATTTCAGTTTTATGTTTTGTCATTGATCTGCAATTGAGCATCATCATTTTTAAATTGGTCGTCGGGGTAGCATTGGTCTTAGCTGTGGGAAGTGAATTGTTGCATATTTTACAATGCGTAGGTATCATATTAGGGTCTATAGTGTGCAGACAGGATTTGTTAGAGGTCTTACCCAGTTCGAATAGGGTTGTATTTGAGTAGTGGATTCTCTGATGATCATCCTCCCAGTCTGTCACAAGAGGTTTGTCTGTGGGGGCATAGAATCCTGCCCCGTGCCCCATCCGGACGTGGACGGGCGCAGACGGGCAGGACTCAGGCTTGACTCCGGCGCGCGATAGGCGCGCCCGCATTGCGCGGAGCCATTGACGTATAGTTTTATGCAGTCGGGCGAGCGACGTGCAGTGCGAGCCCTCACAAAGAAGGCCGCTGTACTTTCTAGTATTCAGATACCTAGTTAGTCCCCACCAGATGACGGCCTGTGAATCGGCCACACCCACGGGGGCAAAGCAAGTAATCTGCCGCCTCACTAAGAGGAAATTGATGTCAGGCACAATCACAATAATCTTATCCGCCGCTAAGGAAATTCAGAGCAAGAGCAGATCGAGTGCCAGGGGGTCAGGGGAGAGGACACACGGGGAAGTGCAATACAATTTTTAAAATCAAAAGCAGTGCAAGTAAAATAACCTCCTGGCTCAAGCCTCAGGAGTAGAATGTCGAGCAGTAGAAAATGCTCACGTGTCTTCTCTAGTTTTATGCAGTCGGGCGAGCGACGTGCAGTGCGAGCCCTCACAAAGATGGCCGCTGTACTTTCTAGTATTCAGATACCTAGTTAGTCCCCACCAGATGACGGCCTGTGAATCGGCCACACCCACGGGGCAAAGCAAGTAATCTGCCGCCTCACTAAGAGGAAATTGATGTCAGGCACAATCACAATAATCTTATCCACCGCTAAGGAAATTCAGCGCGAGAGCAGATCGAGTGCCAGGGGGTCAGGGGAGAGGACACATGGGGAAGTGCAATACAATTTTTAAAATCAAAAGCAGTGCAAGTTAAAATAACCTCCCGGCTCAAGCCTCAGGAGTAGAATGTCGAGCAGTAGAAAATGCTCACGTGTCTTCTCTAGTTTTATGCAGTCGGGCGAGCGACGTGCAGTGCGAGCCCTCACAAAGATGGCCGCTGTACTTTCTAGTATTCAGATACCTAGTTAGTCCCCACCAGATGACGGCCTGTGAATCGGCCACACCCACGGGGGCAAAGCAAGTAATCTGCCGCCTCACTAAGAGGAAATTGATGTCAGGCACAATCACAATAATCTTATCCGCCGCTAAGGAAATTCAGCGCGAGAGCAGATCGAGTGCCAGGGGGTCAGGGGAGAGGACACACGGGGAAGTGCAATACAATTTTTAAAATCAAAAGCAGTGCAAGTTAAAATAACCTCCCGGCTCAAGCCTCAGGAGTAGAATGTCGAGCATATAATGAAATGTTCTGTTTAATTTCCAATTTAATATTGAAAATATCGAAAATGTTTTCACATTTCCAATGTTTTTGTGTGTATATACTTTATTCATTCATTTTAAAGTATTCATTTTAACATTATTTAATTTGGTAACACAGTCCCACACCCCCTGAGTAGGTCTTGAGGACCACCAGGGGTTCTCAGACCACAGGTTAGGAACCACTGGTGTAAGTAATACTCTGTCCTCTGCCTTTCTAATTGGACCTGTGACCATCCAAGGGAAATTCCATCATGATTGTAAGAAAAACCTTGTGTGTTTGTACTTTAAGGGCAATCAGCAGAACCTACTTCTGTGTAACTTTTGCAGATTTGCTTTTGGCTTTTGGATTGCTTTGTCTCCTTCAAATGTAATACAACTAGGCAAATGTTCCATCTTTTGGAGATTGCGAGTGGAAGGCCATTATTTTTTCACAGAGACAAGACACTAGAGAGTTCTCTGCCTGGAAAACTATATCTGGAGAGCAAGCATTGTACCTTTTATTTATAACATAAACTAGCTATGTAAGTTATGTGTAGGCAGTGCTTGCAAGCAGCAAACTCTTACTCAAATCTTTGCTCAGGATATTTTGATCCTTCCAAAGCTGCCTATTAAATGGTCATTACAAAATAGTAAGAAAAAACACTGCAGGCAAAAATCTCATTAGAAACTGAATGAAATAATTTGTTGAGCATCAGCCAGGACCTTCCAGTAGTATCTCCACCCTACCCACAGGCCTCTGACACTAGACACAGATTCCTAATGCTGCATAATGTCTGTCAAGCTTCAGTACATGGTGCCATAATTTAGTCAGTGAGAACCCTGCACCAACATGCACTCTATGCAGGGCTCTAGTTGATGTTCTAAGATCTCTGGAGCATATCATCAATGTGGCACAATAAAATTATCGCGGCTTTGCATCTGTTTTTGGCCAAAAAGTGGCGATAATTTTTTCGCTTTATCAGCAAGGTCACGCTATTGCCTGAATCCTTGTCTTAGCGCCCTTTCCCTTAACTCCCAGATTTGCCGCTCTAATGAGATGCAAAGTGGGCGTTCCTTCCAAAAAGAACGTGAGAAATGTCGCTAACCGACATTTCTCCTATTATCTAGCCTCACGCTAACCTGCAAAGCGATAAGGAAAATACCGCTAGCTGCGGTTATCGCTACTTTCCTTACGCCTGCTTTTCATCTGACTTAGCCATGATATCCAATGGAAGGTGCATATCATGGCTGAGTCTGCCCTGCCCTATCAACAAGCTATCGCCAAACATTGTGTGATTATCGCTGGATTTCCAGCCATAATCGCACATTTGGCAGCTAGCACCTGGAATTTTATCGCTGTTGAGATAAGCATTGCTGATAGCACGCTAACTCATGGATAAAATTCAGTGTCAGCCGGCAATACTTATCATCGCGCTAAGCGCGCTGAGCGATAATTATCGCCAGCCCTTGCTGATATGCCCCTCTGTTTGCACTAACTTTAACACTGTCCAAGTCCCCACCTTAGTTTTTCAAATAGGAGAAGCCAGGGAAAACTAATATCTATGGTACTTTGAGAAGTGGCAATTTGACATGCAGCAGATATATGTCTTGTCAATTACTGTATGCCGATTATGAGAAAGTGGTTTCATAGTTGGGGCTGATTAGTGCCCACCACATGTAATAAAGTTGTTGTTAGGACCAGTCAAAGGTCTCAGTATTTTAAATTCATGGTCACCCCTTGGCAGCTGGGGTACAAAGCAGACAAGCTTAACATAGGTCTCGCCTTTGGGACATTATAAGTGTTTATCCATGCAACAGTTGATGTTGTATTTCTAGAGTGAAGCACTGTGGTGAGTGTTTGCAAAGGTTTGTGAAGAGCCGTGTGTTACTTTATAAACTGTTATGGAAGCAGAGTTCGTGGTAAGGTATAATTTAATTGTAAAAATATGAAACTATACAGGCTGAAGTTGTAGACATTTTCAGGAGAAAGGAATAACATGTTTCTAGTGCACTAGATAGAAATATGTGATTGTGGTGACAAATTTAGTAAACCTTAGACAATATAATGATGGATCACTGTTATCAATGATTGAACAGTATGTTACTTTACATATTTGGGTTAATTTGTCTTTTTTTAGGAGGAAAATGGAAACTTGTCTCGAGGAAATAATGATCTGCGTACATATGCAGCAAAGAAAAGCCCTGTTAACAAAAGCAGGATTATTGTGATGTTCAGCAATAATTAACTCTGAAAGAAAAGTGTTTTCAAGTTGGAAGGATGTGGCAGTGACTGAACAGTTGTGCAGTTCAGCAGCACACGCTAACTCTGCACAAGCTAAGCTTTGTGAACTGTAATTTATTGATATGGTGCTTTGTTGAAAATTTGCCACCGAGCCTGCTGATATACAGCTGAAACCAAACATTTATTGGCAGGCTAAGGTGGCTAAAAGACTGGACAAGAAGTGCAATATGAATCAAATCCAGTAGGCACATAAAGCAAAAACTGGGGAGACATTGGCACCAGCTGATGAGTGTAAAAAAATTTAGTTGTTTGTTTTTGTTTGTTTAATAGTTGTACGTATAGTTTGTTAATACAGTTGTTGTAGTTGTTTATTGTTGTTAAATTATTTTGTTGTAACACAAAAGTTTAAAGTTACTTTTGAATTCTTTGCTTAATACTTATTATAAAATTTCCATTTTATTATAGTATTGCAAGTCAAGTCAAGTCAGCTTTATTCGACAATTGTCATAAAAGCAAGTTCAATAATAAAAGTACATGTGTAAACCTTTAGTATTAAAACCAATATAAAACCATTATAAAATCAAACTATAAATATCATGAATAAATAAGTAAAATCATTACAAAAACTGTACAAATGTACAAAATATTACTCTCAACAGGGGTACTTAGCCTGCGACTTTATGTAATGTGTTATTCATTCAAAAGTCGGGCTCTAATCGACCATGCCCATCCTAAGAATTTTGCCACGGCTATATACACAGACATATTAGGACTGGTCCGGATAAGTCTAACTGCAAACATTCCTTTCCTTGTTCCCAATGACCTACACATCGGTTTTAGCCACTTCCGTCTCGGCGCTGCATACAATGGGCACTCGAACAAAAGATGGCCAACCATTTCAGTAACATCTGTGCAAGCTGGACAAGCCACCTTGCCCCCACAGGACCATCTGTTTGAGAAAGCCCTTATAGGGAGACTTCCCACTCTTAACTGAAAGTAGAGCTTTCGGTCAAGAGGTTTCGTAATGACATCCCAGAAGTCCTCGAGCTTGGGACAATCTTTGATTTCTAAGAATAGACCTGTAAGAGACTGTGAAGGAGTAGTACTAAAAATCTTTGTAGCCACCAAGTTCCAATACAAAGTCTTTAGCGTCTTCTTCGGTGGGAACCTGGCGTGCAATGGGTCCTTCCACAGTTCGCCTAGTCCTAGCTCAATCAAAAGATTTTGAATGTGTCCCAGCCATTTAACTTTCCGGGAACCGTCGCTATTTATCACGTCCAGCAGCCCACTGGTGTATGTTTCCAGTTCAGGTGTAGTCCAAATACGCCGCCAATATAATATGGGGCGCAAAGATGCGATTAGGGCTATTGGTGATATACCCATATCATAAAACAGGGGATTCAATGGGGTACTTTGTGGTAACCTTATTAGTTTCCTGAGAAATGAGTTTTCGGAAACAGTCATCCCCTTTAGCCTTTCATTTCCCCACATTTCCACACCATAAAGAGTAGAACTAACTACCTTGCCATTGTAAACCGCTAACACCGGACTTATTGGTTTGGTCAAGGACCTAGAATGCTCTATAGTCAAAGCTCCTGAAAGTTGGCGGTGCTTCAGGGTAGCCAAATCAATCTGTTGCCTCCAGGAGAGGTCCTGTTGAATACAAATACCCAAATAACTAAATGCCTGTACCTTCTCGAGTGGGCCGCTACTCATATGGACAGTTATAGTATTGCAATATTCACCAAAACTGTCAGTTCCATCTTCAGGGATTGTAAATATGCGGCTGTATACACAAGCATCTCTATGGTAGTATTTACATCTTTTCTTCTAGAGACACTTGGTAATGGAGAAGGCAATTATTTTGTTACGCAGCTATGGTGACTTGTCATACAACAGTGAGGTGCCAGTTGAGAGATCAGTCCTTGTCCATGCTGTAGTATAGGCACATCTGATACAAGAGAGAGGTCTTGGCACAGAGGGTAGTGCATCTTCATGCTCTAATACGCACTTCTGTCAGCCGCTGTGCATACAGTATTAAGTATGACTGTTGCCATTGGGAGATGTCTAAAACACACATGAGTATGTCTCCACAATCAAAGGTGGACATCAGATATGCAAGACACAGTTTTCAATGGAGAGGAAACTCTGCATTATAGTCTAATATGGACATTCATCATTATGGAGAGAGATATGCACAGAGAGAACTGTATCTACCCACGGTCTACTTTGCACATATGTTACTCTGAGGAGATATCTCAGCTGACAGGGCAGTGTGTTTCTATATCATAATCTGTATAATTGTTATGCAACAGAGACTTCTCAGCATAGAGCTAATCTCATCTCTGCAATTGTACTTGTACATCTGTCACAGGAGAGTTGCCAGTCTCCCCCACACAGTAGTATGCAGACTTATCATGCAAGATTGGTGTGTCAGCAAACAGCGTAGTTCCTCCCCGCAGTCTACTATGTTTCCCTATCAGCATGGGTAGAGGTACGAGCAGAGAGATACATTTTTCTGAAAGCCTCTTACAGACACCTCCGATGCTGTTCAGATGTATTAGCGGACAGGTCACTCCCTTTTCAGACACCACTGTGTCTCCCTACTGCTCTAGGGGAGAGGTGTCAGCAGAGAGGAACCCGTTGCCCACACCGTACTGGTCATTTACATCCTGCAGATAGGTGATAGTGACGAGCACAATATTTCCCTACACACTACTGTGCATGTCTATCATACTGGGGAGAGCTGTGAAAAGACAGGGAAATCTATTCCCACATGATAATAAGTATGGTTATTTCCCTGGGCAGAGGTCTCAGTGGGAAGGCTAGTACTTATTATACTTACTATGGAACTATGAGGACTTACATGTGAGGTGAGTACCCTCCCCACCCTACAATACATACTACTAAACCAGGGGAAAGGTGTGATTGGAAAGGCAGTGTCTCTTTACACCCTACTCTACACACAGGTTATCTTCATGCAAAGTGTCAGTGGAGAGGCCAGTGTCTTCCCATAGTCTAGTAGTGGGGACTAGAAGGGATAAGTATTGCAAGGAAGGAAAATATGAATTCTCTCCCTAAAGTAATTTTACTATCTTGCAGGATCATATTAAAGAAAGAGGTAAAGCAGAAAGTCTGGTGCATATAAATTATACATATTATATACTGGGGATATGTTCGGTTACAATGTAAATACCATTCTGAAACTACGCTATCGCGAGATGCTCGTGAGTGTAAAGCAGCATACGTTGCCCTCTCACAGTAGATATGGAGGACTGTGTGCCTGGCTCTTACAAGAGGCTTGTATGAGAGCATTGTGGCTCTTGCAAGTGTTGTACGCGAGTCATCAAGAAGAAAAAAGAGGGTAACAATACAAACAACACACATAATCAAAGTATAGGGTTTTCTCAATTAACAGTTTTTTACCAAATGCATTGTTTGTGTTTTTTTACATTGTTTACTTTTTGGGTGTTTTTTTCAAAAAAGGGTACTATGAAAACTACAAATTGGGACTAAATAAAGAAATTCTGCTTCAAAAACAAAGAAGTGAAAAAACAAGGATTTTTTCTTTTTTTTAAAGCCTACTGCCTAGGTCGACATTTATGATTCTGAACAAGCCTCTCCTGTGCAGCCCTGCTTGTCTCTCAGAAGAAAAAAATAACCTGCTTGCATAAGTAACAAAAAAAGACTTCCGAAAGGCAGGTTATTATCTGATTGAGCTGTGAGTATGTGGGCAGGCACAATGTCACCAGGTTAAAAAGATGTGGATACCTCTGATTAGGTATCAAGCTCTGCAGCACCGTGTAACTCATCCCAAACAAGGCATTTAAGGTGCACAGCCCTCCAAAGTAGCCACATCCCGGCGGTACTCATGCTGTATTGCTTCTTCCTGCGGCCACTGCTAAGCTCTGTTTAGCATATTTTATAGAGGACATATTCCTCAGACACTTTTTTCCCACTGGGCTTCATTTAAAAATATTTTCTCACCACGGACTCCTTGGGTGGTTGAAGTGGCTGAGTTGCAGAAACAGCAGTAGGGTTCTCCTATTAATCTGAGGATGACATTCGATAGTTGTCATTTTGTAAATGAAATAATTATTACAATGTACATAGTGTACTGACTTTATTATTAAAGATTAGCACTCAATAGTAACTGACCACACGAAAAAGATGTATGTACAACAGATTAGAACAAAATGTATAACTCTGCGATTGCAAGAGTGATCACGCACCTTAAGAATGCATGTACATTGTGAAAACACATATTTTACAGTGAAGGAAAAATTAATCAGTGTCTTTTTGAAATATACAGATATGAAGTTTATGTAAAGATACGTACCAAGACTATGTAAACTATGCTGGGAATATTTGTGTATTTGTGAGCTACATTTATGATATCACTGATGACATATCAAATGACATCATTGATTACATCACTGATGACGTCACTGATGACATCATCCAAGCTTCTTTTTCCTGCAGATTGCTGTATACATTGTTATGTTTTACACATCGGATAATTCACATTAACAATCAAGCAGAGATATAGGGGAAACTCTCATTAAGTACGATATTCAATCTGTGCACAACTGTTCATAGAAAGTCAAAATAGTGAATGTCATTTGAGATGTCATGAGTGATGTCATCAGTAGTGTCACTGATCATGTCATGAATGATGTAATATGTGAGGTCATAAGCAGTGCATTGCAGGGGCATAAGTTATAGTTAGCTCAGCTATAACTGCCGAATTTCAATGGTTGTGTATGAGTCAAATCTGACTAACTGTAACATCCTTGTAACCTTTGGTTTTGTCAGTTATTTCTAACGTGTGCTCTGCGTTTTATCAAGCAACAGCATAATGCTCTCTCTTGCTCAAAGCAGACCACACTGTTTATTATGGGATAGCGGGAGCACATAGCAAGCTACAATGTCCTGGGGGAGGGCACTACAGGACAATTCTGGAGCCATCCCTGGGGTGTGACGGCCCCAAGGGCCATGTAGGGCCATGTAGGGCTCCAGGAGAGGGCCTGCATGGCCCCCCTATACAACTGAAATTAACCCTGGGGAGGTGGTGGTCCCTGGGGCTGAGGGCAGTGGGCCCAACCGCATGAATAATTGTAATTTGCTCCGGGGAAGTGGCGGTCCCCGGAGCTTTGTTAAGACCTAAGAGGGGCCCTGTGCACCTCTCTCCTATATTAATCATATGCCGCAGGGCTTTGCCCACCCGGAGATTATTTTAAAGCAAGCACTGGAGCCCTTACTTGCATTTTAAAAAAATATATTGAGGCAAATTCACGAATATCGCGAATTCGGGGAAAACTATATTTAAAAAAAATGCTTTTTTGGTCTGGTGAAGTATGCCTACCTTGCCCCCTTTTCTTTATTTTCTCTGTTTTAGGGGGGATTCGGCTTGAAGCAGAATCCCAAGATGGCTGCCAACATTTCCTGGTTGAAGTGTTGGCAGCCAATCAGAGAAGTGCATGTCCCTGCACCAGCTCTCTTTTTTTAGCAACGACTTCGCAACCAGAGATATCACTATAATTTTAAACTACAATTTCTCAAAAACTAATGAATGGATTAACACCAAATAAGCAAAAGGCACTTCCATGAACCAATATCTACCTCCCTGCTAAATTTGGTGTAAGTCCGTTCAGCGGTTCTGTCTGTAGGTGGGGCTAAATGTTCCTACTGGAATTAACATTGCAAACACAACCTTATTTCACGCCGCAAATTCTCAGTCCTCACTACACTTTTTGGGAAAATTTTATGAAGTTTGGTCAAACAATGCCAAAGTTATAGCCAACTCAAAAAATGCTTTTACTATGGCAACATGGTCCTAACTATAACTAAATATACATTTTGGTAAATTTACCAAAAAAAGGCTAAGGAAGGCTGATGAAAATCCCCCTCTCTGCACTATATGCACGTTGAACTACATTCATAGAATGAAGTCTCTGACGCACATCTGCAGCTATTTTTAGGTAACACCAGGGCCAAACTTGGATCCCAAAGCAGCCTTGGCAATTACGTCCGACTGGACCCGGCGGGTTGGGTTGAGGGGGATGATGGGGGGATGGCAGGAACACTGCAGCTGCGCTGTTACGAGGGGCTGATTTTGCAACACTGCTTCAAAACTGCCCCCCATACAAAAAATAGCCCCCATGGGTCTAAAACCGGCCCCCACCCTTCCGGCTCACCGGAGAAACATCGGGTGCCCACTACAGCCATTAAACTCAAAAAAGTAGATTTAGTGCCAGTGAACAGTGTACCTATCCTGAGCAGACGAGAAGTTCAGCAAATGCCAGGTAATTGGTTTAGCTCGCTCTTGCCTCAGCAAGAACAGCTTCATATACGTCTTCCTCCATCTTAAAGCCTGCCATTTCCGGGAAGCTTATCAGATTTGATGTCGTCTTAAACTCTCACCTGTCAGTGTTTGGAAACACTCATCTTGAACTACGAGCCACAAAAGTAGGCAGTATACATAATTCATGTGTTCGCTCAGATCAGATGTCGCTGACCTCTGCTTGGGGAAGGAATGCATGCGCAGTCAAGGCATCGCATCTAAGTGCAAGGACCAGTCATTCTCACACCTCTAGAGCGATCCTGAAACCAAGCCAACAGCAATTCAAAAGAATAATAAAGCGGAGCACAAAAGACCAATTAGTCACAAGCAACGCGCCATCCTCATCTAGCATTAATTAGACAAACAGCACAGTAGTCCCAAAAGCTGACAGAAGCACAACCTTCCACTAAATTGCAATGGCACAGAATGGAAGCTGAAAGAATATCCAAGTGCCTAATTGGATTCTTTAGGACACCCTCCTAAATTGTGGAATCTATTTTGAGTGTTGACTTGTAGGCATTTCCTGTCTTCGGCAGACCTTCGGGAACATTTGATAGCAAGGTGCTACTCCTGCGTTTCACTTTGCCGGAATCGTTTTAGAAAAGCAGATAAGGAATGAGAGATGTTATTCCAGCTTTAATTCAGCGAATACCATTTTGTTTTGAAACAGTAAGAGTTTCTAAACAAAGGCCGACATCCATTTTTTTAATATCTTCTTTTTAACCCAAAGCGGACATTTCAATTTTAACTAACACAAACTGAGGGGCATATTATCAAGGGGGTTTATCTTCGCTTTTTTGGATTTAAAAGCCAAGAAAGCGGAGATAATTTTATCTCCCTATTACCTAGCTGTCGCTAACACCAGTTAGCGACAGCTAGTAGGAGATAGCGACCATCTTGGGCCCCGCTTTGCATGACAGTGATATTTATCACTAATGACATGCAAAATGGGCGTGCCAAGATGTTAGCGACTGGAAACAGTCGCTAACATTGCTATCTCCTATTGCCACTGAGCAGTTCTTAGCCATGTTGTCCAATGGTAGGTGGATAACATGGCTAAGAGCATTTGCTCGATAATGCATGAATATCGCTGACTTTACAGCGATATTCATGCATTTCTGCAGATTTTTTTTGCTTAGGAGATAAACCTTGATAATATCAAGGCTCCTAAGCGATAAAAATCGGCGATGCTTGGCAATATAATTTCGGCTGCTAACCAAGCTGAGCGATATTTTTCGCTCATGCTTGGTAATATGCCCCTATGTTCTTACTTACATGGAAAGCTGAGTGGGACGTGAATTCGAGGCGTTCTCACAACAATCTATCTACTCAATAAAACATCGGCCATTACAAGTCTAGTCACTCCTAGTGCCCTATCGCATACAGTTAGCACTCACGACAAGTGCCTTCTAAAGAAGGTTTCTGCTATTGTTTTGGCCTGATTTGTGCATTAAATTGTTGCAGTGCTATTTTACCTCCTCAGTCAGTAATACGCAGTTACTTGTCAGGAGAACTTTAGAGGAATGTGCTGCATTTGGCTGTCAATGTACCAGCCTTTTTGACATCTTTAGGGTAGCACCAGGACATAGCGCAATAACACTGCACAACAACCACAGTAGCACAAAGCACAACGGCACAAAAATCACCAGAATACATAGCAACCATTAGCCACTCAACAAACAGGGCAAACATTTGTGTAATACACAATTTCAGAAACATTCTTTAATAATATGGTGGTAAAACGCGCTTGCAGCAAGCACTGCCTTGCTTAACACCAAGGACATGTTCCAGTCATGAATGTTTTCCAGTTCAGCCTCTAGTTGTGACTATGATCAAAGAAACAGCATGGGTTACTGCATCAATAATCCTTTTTTTTTTTTTTTTTTTGTGTTGTCCTCATATTTGCCCTTGGAAACCAAACAATAACGATCAGTTAGAGGGGATAACTAAGACACTGACCCAGATTAACTGAGGGGGACTTTCTTGGATCCTACCGGGGTGTCCCGCAGTGCCAAGCATCAACACCTCAATGATCAAAGAATGGTACCAACTGGACTCGCGTACTGCTCAATACAACCCAGATTGTAACTGATGTCGCCCTAGTTGGGTATGTATAAAAGGCGAGGATCGAATAAACGACCCAACAGGCAGCGAAATCATAGGACATGGGGAAAAAAAAGAAAAAAAAAAAAAACCCCATTACCAATTCAAAAGCAGCCAAAATCTTCTCTTGTGTTGGTTACCTTCTCTAGCCATGTCTAATTTAGACATCTGTAGCATTGCTGCACGCTAATCGGTAAAAAGAGGGGGTGTCTTATCTTTCCACCGTCTGCATATTTCTCTTCTGGCTAGCAAACAACTATAGAAGACCAATTTTTTACACATGCCGTCAAGCTCTGTTATAATACCAAAGAAAATTAACATGGGACTAGGGTTAACTTGCGAGCCTGTTGCTAATGAGAGAGAAGCACAGATTTCATTCCAAAATATTGATATAAACGGACACTCAAAAAACATATGGATATCTGATGCTGCTACCAAGCCACATCTAGGGCATGCCACCTGATCATTATTGGGGATCTTTGATAGACGCAATGGAGAGTAATACACCCTATGCAGAGTAAACAGGTGGTTGCGACGGAGCCAAGATGGTTTAACAATCTCACCCAAAATCCTAAATGATTTTATCCACAGGCCTTCCACGTCGGTGTCGGAGATAAAGGTTTTCCAAAACGAAAGGGGTAACAGAAACTCACCATCAGTCTCATCTAAAATAAGATTGTACCAAAATGTAATCTCTTTTTTGAAGGGTGGTTTATCCATCAGGTGAGTTACTAAATTACTCTCGATACCTATTTTAAACCTACCCCTTCCTTGGCTATAGGCCTGTGACCAACTCTGAATTTGGAGATATTTAAATCGTGAAAAACGAGTTCCTATAGTTAGGCTCAGCGTCTGCCATGTGAGTAAAGTTCCTTCAACAAATAGATCCCCCCATGATGAAAGTCCGGCTGCCCTAATTGGGAGAGCTAAACTATCTAAGAGCCAAGACGGTGCTCCTGGGGAATCCCAAAGTGGGGCCCTACTAGAATAGTAATCCAATTTGAGTGTTTGTCTTAGACTAGCCCATGTTCTAGCCAGGTCTCTTAAAACCTTTAGTTTGACCTTCTTGAAATACTTAGGGTCGCCAAATTTTAATAGAAAATTCGTCGGCCCGGTTTTTTCCCCCCTTAGAAGTGCTGCATCAATAATCCTTGTGTATTGACTACTGAATTTAGGTTCTCAGTTCTCTAAGCAAACATTTCTTAATAACGATGCCCAATAAATATTTTACCTTTTGTAGTAGTAAATCCTATAATTATGGTTATTTTTGTTCACAACTCCTTAAGTGGTGGAAATTATTGAGCAAAATGTGCTGTTGTGACTGGAGCATACAGGGCTGCAATGGATGGTCTCATACTGGTTATGTTGCTCCTAAAAAGCATATCAGGGGGACAGGGTTTTTCGGAGGTTTAAATAGTGATCATAAAGTCTAGAGTAATCAATATCTAGAGCACCTAAAGTCAAGGCCACCTTTATAAAGAAGATTACTGTACATCACTTAAATCTAGAAATATTTCAATACAGATGATGCTACCTTCGAGTGGCCTATTTCTCCTTTTCATTGCTGCTTCCCTTTAAATGTATCTTAACTGTATTAACTGTGGGAAATGGGTTGCTAATTTTCTGTTCAGCCTGCCAGTCACTCACTGTTAACAAAACAGCTGTTGTCAAATAAAGCAACTGCCACTGCTCTAGTTTATCTATGGAATGCTTTTCTAGAGTTCATCGATTTTGCTCTGGATTTTTCCGTAGCACACAAATACCAGATGTGGCATGATCAGATAGTTAACTAGTTAAATGCTAAAATGTACAGAAATCGTTAACAATCGCATATTGAGGGAAAAATTAAAAATACTTGAATGAGAATAAAATAGAACATTTTCTTGAATTTGTATGAAGTTATCTTATATAACCTCATTAGTAAATTCTGCAATACATTTTTAGCATTCGAAGAGTGGTTTGCCTTACATTTAATATATTTAATTAACTAACGTTAGAAAATTCTTAGCCAATAACACAGGCTGTTAAAAGTTACTATTTCTGATCATAACATACCCGAGACATATACATCATCTGCATTTAGAGAACCATGCAACCCCATAGTGTATAATCCACTGCTCACATCTCTATGGCTAGGTTCACACTCAAAAGAAATGTGAATCTATAGATCCATGCATACATACGTACCTAAATACATACATACATACACAGTAAAGCATTGGCTCCCTTTGTTGGGGTAAGCTATTTCCCACAGAATACCAAACTCTTTACTGATTTGGATGGTTATATGTCATGCTGAGCTAGACGTATGTTTATCACATGTGTGCCACAACTTCTAAAATCTATCACTTTAATTCCTTTTCTTGTAACTTCTTTATGACCCTTCTCCATTCATTTTAGCTTATAACTCTTTCTCTTTGACACATTTTTAGAACAGTATTTAATGTTCATATGCCCTGAAAGTATTAGAACCTAATTTAAAAAAAAATAATATGACAGTATTCTTCTCTTCCTTCAATTCTTTGTTACTCAATTTAATATTTTATTCTATATGCTCAAACCCTTTGTGGTAAATATGACTCTTCCCATAAAATGAAGATTGCTGCATTTTTTATGATTATTCTGTTTTTCCTTTTGTCTTTTTATCCCTTACTAACTTCATCTGTCTATAACCCAATTTTTCAGATGTTCACTCTCCCATCGGATACTCCCCTATTTAAATCATCTCCCCAGTACCAGTGACCTCCACTAACACCATCATTCTCTGGCATTCTTCTGCACTAAACACCAGCACCTCGGTTATTTTCTATATTCATTGTTAATCTAGGTCGTGAAAGAGTTCAACTTGTTAGCTATTGAGGGCAAGTTGTCAGTGATGGATATGATAATCTGAGTATGATCACTGTATGAAAGTGCTTGAAAGCTGCAGGAGCGTATCAGTTCAGCAAGAGGGGTGACATACAGATTGAAAGAGTAAGGCTCAATGAGGACCCCTGAGGTACCCCACAAGTAACACTAATACACAGCTCCCCCCACTAGGAAGAAGACTCCCTGGTGCACAGCGCAAAGAGACACAAAGTGTCTTATGAACAGTTCATCTAGTTAAATTCAAATATTAAATCCAACGTTCAGAGAGGTTCCATGATTGTTTAATTCACATCATTTGAACAGTTCATCAATGCTCTGAGGCAACGTATATATCATCCAACATAACAGGTCATCCAGCAATTAATCCTCCCAATGCATTTCGGGCAGATGAATAGCCCTTCCTCAGGGGACAGCTCTACAAACATAAAAGAAACAATATCCTGATGTCAAAGCGGTTCAAATCATTTCTCTCTATAGCATCAACAGGGTCTAAACATAGTATGGTAAACCAAAAGCGTGAAAAACGACGTGTCTTATCGTAAGCCATGACAGACTACCTAGTGACAATAGTAGAAAAACAACGTAAAGGCCCATGTGACATATGTAAAAAATAAACGAGACTAAAGCAAACATCCTGGTAAGTAACTGATCTTGTGCAGAAATAGTAACCCGAAAGCTCAAGCCACCGATGCCACAAACGAGAACTGTTTAAAGCGTGAAGACAAAACAGAGTGCCAGATAGTCTCAAGTCACCAAGATTACCCCAATATATCGAATCAACAAGGGATTCAAATAAAACGCAGTTCAGTACTCACGGAACGATTACATCCATGGTAGGAGATTACGCCAAATCTGCAAATAAGCGCGTAAATATGCATGTCACAACGTGAGTGTGAACGGTCTGAGTTTTAAAATTCAATTCAGACTGTGCAAGTCCAATCTCTAGCAATTTAGTACCCCACAAGTAGCAATAAAAGCCTTGATTTTAAAGCCACCACAGCTGCACGCTGTTGGTGAGGAAGGAATGGGCGAGATTAAGGGCTTTCCCACTGTTATCTGCCTGATGAAGACGCAGCACTAGGCGCAATTTGTAAGACGTGTCAAAGGCTGCTAAAAGATCCAACAGCACCAGGATAGCTGCCACACCCTGATGCATCTGCTGCCTGATACTATCTGTGGCAGCCACACGTGCTATTTCTGTACTATGGCCACTTCTGAAGCTGTTCTGTGAGGGGTCAAGAATGTCACATATATTGATGAGCTTCACTAATTCCTGATTAGGGTATTTCTCCAAGATTTTGTCAGGAGAGGGAAGAAGTGAGATAGGATGAAAGTTGTTCATATCATCAGGGTCAACGTCAGGCTTTTTTTTAAAAGGAATTACTGTAGCTTCCTTTGAAGGCTGAGGGAAAATACCTGATTCAATGGAATGATTGAGTACATCCTGTTGAGTTTTAGCAAAACACTCAGGTGAACAGAGGTCCATATGAGACCATGATTTAAGGATCAAGAGAAGCTCCTTGGTTTTCTGCTCAGAAATAGGAGGGAAAACAGAAAACTTAGAGGTCTCAGTAGAGACAGCCAGAGATTCCATTGAAAAACTGAGTTCAACCAGTGGGGGAAATTCACAGTAGATTTTAAGGATTTTTTCTCTGAAGTAGATGACAACTGCATTGTAAAAATCTTTGTGAAGAGTCAGTTAGGCCGGAGGTGGAATGCTGAGACAGTTCTTTGTTAACTCTAAAGAGTTCCTTACAAGAGTTTCCTGCTATTCTGATTTTATCTGTAGAGAAGGTGGATTTATCAAAGTATGTAGCTCTTTTATAATTGATGTATATGAACTCTGATTCTGGAGCAACACCTACTTGTTAATGGCGGCCCTTGTTCAGTTTTGAGATCCCTCAGCCTAAAGAACAGGTAGGGTGCCTACAAGGCTATGAGCCAAGATTAGCGCCCGTTCAAGGCATTTTGAGGTGATTCTACTCTAGTTCCTACCAAGGACTTTCTTAGGCTTAGACGGACCCAAGTCCACCCCCTTAGGCATTAGTTCAGGTCAGCTCACATTAAAGGTGACTACATAGTGGTCAGGGCGAAATCTGAAAGGTTCTAAAATGACAACTTACAAAATTAATGGCAATATTCAGCACATAAGAATTATTAATGACAATAGGACTATAAATATTTTCAACATCTCTCTCTCATCAGGTTACTTGAAAAATTATTTTGCACATTTTTATATTCTTGAGAAATTTATTTTCAATGCACAAAATGAACCCTGTGGATTATGGAATGCACTTTGCAAGAAAAGCAGGTGCCATATAACAATTGTCTGAAAAGACTTTATTGCTGGAACTGACACGATAATTTTGGGTCATGACATGTGAAGGCAAGAGATTGTCTGGGCTTTTCCCAACTTGATGTTCCTAAATTAAGAACACCAAACGTGGTGGCTCCCTAAGAATGGACAGGGGAATGTGAAGAACTGCTAAAGCTGAACGAGTCAGTTGACCCCGCAGTCATATCCAAGTTGGAAAATCTTCTCAAATTAACAGCAAAAGTCGTCCAAGATGTAAATTATGCAGAATTGGGGATGGGGACCCCAAGGCTGAACACAGCCCGGGAAGGGGGACCGGGTGGCCCCCTTCCCCTTTTTTGGTAAGGCCAGGCACTGAGAAATGCGGTTTCTGGGTTCACAATCATCCCATGATAGGGGCCCTCTCCCTGTTTTCCGAATCAGCAGGGCCCCAGGAATGGGACCCCCGGGGTTGTAATCAGCCTGGAGAGGGCGACAATGTGCTACCCATCCCCCCAAGTATATGCATTTCCTCCCCTATGGGACGGGCCACTTGAGGGGGGCATAAGAAAAATAAGCAGGGGAAACCATGTTCAATTTTTTTTTTTCAATTTTGCCAAAATCCTTGTTCCGGGCTTCAAAATTGCAAAAAAAAATGTTGGGCCTTTACTTTTACCTTTTTGTTTGGGACTTGGCTGAGTCTGAGTCCAAAGATGGCTGCCAACAATTCCTGGGTGAAGTGGTGGCAGCCAATCACATCTCATTTTGAGATCTCCGGAATTGTGTACCCTCTATGTCTCAAGATAAACATCAATCTTTTTTCTACAATAACTACTGGACAAATTTACATCAAATCACAACCGGAGGTATTTCTGGACCGCGATTTAGCTTGCTGCAACATATGGTGCAATTACGTTTAGCGGTTCAGGCTGTAGTTGTGTCTAAATTCCTTATGGGAAATTCATGGGGTAAATTTGTTTTTGTGACTCCTCCTTTTTCTCAGCGCCCGCTTGATGAATCGCCCCAAAACTTTACAGACAGTAATTGAATTGAGTGGCACATTAGTTTTGAACATTTCATTAACATTTGTGAAATAAAGTTAAGGTTTTAGCAACAAAAAAAAACACTAGGTCATAACTATAACTACCGACTGGCCAGTGCGTAATTTATATATATATATATATATATATATATATATATATATATATATATATATATATATATATATATATATATATATATATATATATATATATATATATATATATATATATATATATATTTTTGGTCATTATGTGTCTGTCCCAGTTTTTTTGGAAAGTCTATTTCTCATCCTTTGCACATTTGGTCTGATAGATGGATAGGTAACCAAAATGCTAAATCTGGAGATAGTATGTGCACTCGGAGTCTGGGAGTGCATATTCAGTTTCAGTATATCAAATGAGATAAGTTGTTCCACATCGAATAGCTGTTCAACTTTTCTGCAGCCAGCCTGCTGCCAATGGAGAGATCATTTTGACTGGAGGTCTGGGCTAAATTCTGGGTTATCAAAAATTGGTGTTATCGAGGATGGATGGGTAACCCCCCCCCCCCCCCCCCCAACACACACACACAAAGCTACTCTGTCCCAGACAGCAATGTGGCCTGAGTGATCCAGAGAATTAAAGACCCCAGGCCCTGTTTTTTGGGTGAAACTGTGGGACTTTCTGTATATGTGTATCCATTATTGCCTGGTCCTTAAAGCACCAGTATTTCTTGGATACCGTGTAGACCCATTCCACCACATAGGGCAGTTGTCCCACTTGTTATTATTGACTAAAATTGGGCACACTCAGCCTTCCCTCAGTGACGGGTCTATAGAGATGTTCATAATGAATACATGGCTTCTTCCCACCACATATAAAGCCATTAATTTCAGCCTGTAATGTTTTCAGGGTGTTGAATGGGGGTGTCAATCAAAGAGCCTGGACTTGTAATAATGCCTTAGGCAAGATGGTCATTTTTATGACTGCAATATGACCACACCACATGAGTAGATACTTATACCATAGAGTTACATTGGCCCTCATATGTTGGAGAAGGAAAGGATAATTGATCAGCACTGTTTCCATAGCTGTTTAGACAATCTGTATACCTAAGTATGAAATAGACATGGCAGCTCATGTAATCGGTACTGGGCACCAAGCTGGGATTGACGCGTCAGGGGCATGATGTGAGTAAGAGTCTAGGATTTTGATAGGTTAACTCTAATGTCCAAAATATCGCCAAATCAATAACGCCGGCAGGTATGGAGCTAAAAGGACCTTCGAGTGCCGCAATCACGCCATAAGCATAGAGGGCGATGATGTGAAGTTCCACCCAAACTCCTGAAAGGGACTGACAAAGGCTTTTATAGTACAATTGGGTAAAGCCATCTGGGCCAAGGGACATAAGATGTTTCACCCTTGCTGTGGCTGAAATGACCTTCCCAATTCTAATACTTTTCTCAAGGTTCAATACCTGCAATGGGGTAAGTTTCTTATTTGGCAGCCTAAAGATATACATTAATATCATTGTCATGCATGTTTTGGGGTATGTAGAGAGCTTTGCAAAATTCTGTGACTCTCGCAGCACACATGTGCTCATTCATCTCCAGTGATTTCTGCCCCCCCTACATTCAAGATGAGGCAAATTCTCTTATTGTTTTGTTTTGTTTAGAGCTCAACTTGTGCGCCAGCAATTACTGCATTTGTCACCCCTCATTAACATTTGTGTTGTAGATGTAGAAATGCATAAACCCCCCATTCAGGTCTAATCTCTGGAGTTGGTTTTTCATCTAGTTTACACCAGGCCCTTCGTGCCCTTGGGCGTTTTTGAATGGCCTCAACTTCTTTTACTTGTACCTCCATGCCGAGTCTGTCATCCTTAGGGTGGTCTTCCTTCAACTTTTCACCTGCTTACCTCCACTTTTTGCTGTATCTTTTTGTTGGCCTTAGGACTCTGAGTACTTTACCACTGCTAACGAGGGCTAAAGTGCATGTGCTTCTCCTCTAAATCATGGTGACATTGATATATACCTGATTGCCATATTTAGTTTACTTATTAGTTCCTTGTAATGTGGTATACCATATACCCAGGGCCTGTAACCTAAATGCTACTAGTGGGCTTGAAGCACTGGCTGTGCCACCAACACAAGTAGCCTTTCAAACCTTTCTCAGGACATTGGAATGCCTGTGTGTGCAGTTTACTGGCATTTAAAAATACTTGCTAAGCCTTAAACTTCCTTTTTATTACAAATAAGTCAACCCCTGCAGTAGGCCCTAGGTAGCCATAGGTGCAGGGTGCTGTGTAAGTAAAAGGTAGGACATGTATTTTTAAGCTTTACATGTCCTGGTAGTGACAACCAGGTAAAAAGAAATTCACTACTGTGAGGTCTACTACTACATAGGCTAGCATTGGGAGTTCCTTGAAGCACTTTTAATCTGTAAATACGGATTAGAAAGGAGAAGTTAAATCATGTTGAGATATGTTTGGAATGATAATGATAAATCCACTTTAGTGGTAAAGTTGTATTTTACATTACTGCTTTATAAATTGGACTTTTAGAAAGTCGAATTTGTTTGCTATGTGTGCCTGCAGCCTGTCTCCAATAAACTTCTGGTCTGGGTGACAGCTACACTTTGTGTATTTCCTCTCAACAGCCACAAGTCCCGGAAAGATAGGAGTGACAGAGGACTCATCTGCATTCCTCTTTATTCTCATAGCCTTCCTGGGCAGGAATTGAAGAGGGAAACAACACTTACATCTGCATAGGCAGTATCCTTTGTCCCATACAAAGGGCTGTTTTTTCCTCTCCACACATAGCAATGAAGATAGGGCTGGGATAAAAGGGTACCTGTGCACTATAAGGAACTGCTTTGAAGTCACCCCCTACTTCAAAGGCACATATAGGTATAAGTACTTGGGCCATGACCCTATCAAGGCAGTAGATTACTGGACCAGGGAAGAACTCTGCTGAACAAAAGACTGCTGTGCTGTAATGATTGCCACATTGCCTTGACTGACTGTTCTGAGGAACTGCTTCTCTGCTTTGATGAGCTGCACTGCTTCGTCTTGATCTCTGCTTCTGAGGACAAGGACTTGACCCATCTCTTTTGAACCCTTAGTAACTCCAAGTGCTTGCTGGCTTGCCTCCTGTTGTCACAGGGACATATAAGACTTCCTGCAATCCTGCTGGTGCTGCTGGACTCTGCCATCTGTGAGTCCTACCCTTGCCCGTGCTATCCCCTTCAGTCCTGGGCCTCAGAAGTGAGTTATGCAGCTGTTTTGCTACAAAACCAACACATCTTAACCACTGCACGGTTTTAACTGATGCATCGCCTGTATACGCCAACGCAGAGGATGGTCAATGAGAGTGGTCTTACAGCCTGCGTAATCCAACAATGATGCTCTGTGCCGCTCGATGATTATGCATTGCCTGCATCTCAATGGAGTGTGACAGCGACAGTGACCCAACTGCATGGAAAAGAACAGTAAATCGTGCTCCTAGTGTCGATGCTTTGCATCATTCAAGGTACTTTTTAAGCAGGACTTGCATGAATCTAGTAGCCAGCCTGCCCTTTATCGTGGTCTGCCCAAACTTTGGATTTACCCCAGTCCCGGGCAGCCATATTGAACCCATTAGAGCGATTGACTTCTAAGCACTGTTTTTGCTTTTATCCTTTAAAAATGAATATCTTGACTTCTACTATTAGATTTTTGTCGTTCTGGTCTTGCTTTACTCAAAAAAATATTTTCTATTTTTTGAATCCTAGGTGGAGACTTTTTGTGGTGTTTTGATTGTGTTACTGTGTGTGTGTTGAACAAATACTTTAACTATTGCCTCCCAAGTTAAGCCTGCCTGATCTGTGCCAAGCTACCAGGGGGTGAGCACAGGTTAATTAAACGTGTGTATATAGCTTTCTCTGACTAGGATTGTGGTCTGCACTTGGACAGGGTGCAACCTTTGCTAGCTAGAGACCCAATTTCTAAAACTCCAGTTCCTCCCTTTTCTTCCATTGGTCTTTGGTGTCTATATATCTATTATATCTCCCCTGATCACTGTCTTCAGTGTATTCCATAATGTGTCTATTGGGACTTCTCCGGTGTCATTATACTCCTTTGTTGCAATGTGTTTTCTTAGTAGGTATAGGTAGGGACCTATCACTAGTTATAAGGCCACAATTACAATATATTGTCAAGTCAAGGTCTTTTGCCAGGCCCAAACATTTATTTTTAATACATAATAGTCACCCTAGTGTAGCCTCTAAAAAACCTACATAGTAGGGTGTGTTGTATTTAACAATTTAAGTTTAACATGTCCTGGTAGTGTAAAGCCCTCAGATTTGTTTTTCACTACTGCAAGGTCTACCTCTCCAATAGTACAACATTAGGTTGCCTTATTACCTTTAATAAGTGATACCTTTTGGTTGGGAGCAGGTAGGAATGTCATGTTTGGTGTCTGAAGAATTATAATTTAAATCCTTCTTTTTTTAATGTCATAATTCTAAAAATGCCACGTTTAGAAAGTTAGCATTTTGGAAGCCTAACCACTTGTACCTGCAGTCATTAACTGGGTCGCATGACTAAGTGTAGTTGGCAATTGGTCTTTGTGTATTCCTCCCAGACAGCCACACAGTAGAGGGGTCTGGAAATTGGCGGATGGGCCACCCCGACTTGATGGAAGGGCAGAGCTCCCACCTTTTGTACTTGCACTTCAGAGACACAGTGACACAGCGACAATGCCTCAGCACACACGTAACTATAATATAAAATAATATACTATAATATTACTCAGTTTTTGCAAAGCACAAACAATTTACCCTATTGGGGAGATTATGTGAGTTATGCCCAGAGTCACAGGTTGCTGGGCTGAGCTGCCGCTGGCCACAGGAATCGAACTCTGAGCTCCAAGCTCCAGCGTCAGCTGCCCTGGCCACTATGCAACACCACTCCCACAAAGGACTTCACACTAGCCTATGGTGCCTGCAGGCAGACTCAAACCAGGACTGAAGCAGATAATTCCAGACACATCTGTAAGGGAAAACACCAGAAGTTTCTTCTGCTCACAGTGGGCAACAGGTATAAAAAGAGGACCCTCAGACCCACTCATCAGTACATTCCTGGGCCTGTGGATACTACAGAAGAAATATTGTCCTGCTGATAGTACAAGATCTTGTAGCTCGCATAGTCTGTCAATGTGAAGCTTCGGTGAACCTGACTGTTCATGCTACAGTGACCACGAGCAATGTCAGATCCACACTTTTCGCAGCAGCATTGACAGCTCTTAGTGGCCACCTTCGTAAAGCTCCAGTGATGACAGTCCGCAATGCCCAAGAGGATCTTTGTGCTACAAGGGTGAACGTGATACCTAGCCTGCTCTTCATTCTATAATGATGACCATCTGCAATGTTCTCCATGCTCCTTGTGGCTCCCTTCACCATGAACTGGACTCTTTATGCTAGATTTAGAAAGGTACACTTTTCAGTGGGACTAACCTGGACCCTGTATCTGGCTGGAGCTCAATCATGGTTAGCCTGAACTTGTAACTTTCACCCGGGTTTGCACAACCAAATGACCCTGAGTTGCACTTTGCACTTTTAGGCACAATACTTAACATGCATCTTTGAAATTGAACATTTCCAGTTTTACTGACTGTATTGTTGTTGTTTGGGTATCAAATAATGTATACATTTTACTATTTTATTATAAATTGGTGCACAAGTTTCCTTGAGTTGTGTTTTCACTGTATTACTATTTGTGAGCTGCATACACATTTTACACATTGCCTCAAAGCTAAGCCTGACAGCTTTCGTGCTAAGCTACCAGAGGGTTAATTAAAGGTCAATTTAGTGACTATTGGTGGTTCACCCTGACAATGATTGTGGATGTTGCTTGAGAAGAGCTCAGATCCCCCTCAACCAACAACCCAGTTTCTCACAATAACTTAGCAAAACTGTGCTCACACTTTATCCAACTGTCTAATTTCTAATCTTTCCAAAAATAAAATTGCTAAAAATTTCAAATGTTTATTTCATACATTCCCAGGATGCTTGTTTCCGGTCCAGGGAAGACATGACTTGGCAGTTCGGGCTGGACTGTTCCCATGAGGCACAGGGTCAGACTGATTTGCTTATGGCCATGTCTGAACTGGGGTGGTGGGGTGGTGGAGTGAGCTAAAGAATGATGATGGATTAAACCCAGATCAGTTGACTGGGGGTGAGTGTTTGATTTGCTCAAACTCTCCGTCCATCATCCCCTTTGGTATTGTACTATTTATACTATGCCTAAGAGGAAAAATAAGTGGAACTCAGTTTAAACACACTATAATTCATACAAATAGACAACCTAAAATCAGAAATAAGGGAATTTAGAAAACCTCCAACCCTATTAATCTAAAGTCAAATTTCAGAAACAAAAGCTCAAAGAGGAAATTATTGAAAGCTATCTATAAATGTAAGGGCATCATCAGTTACACAGAGTTCGAATCCAAGTTTGGAAGTGGCAATTGCATTGCAGGAGATTGCTTTAGCCATTTCAGAAAGATATTTAAAAACCAAGCAGCAGGCCCAGGTTGTCTTTCCGAAAAATTCCATAGGGTATTTTGAAGGCATCTTAAAGATTATAAATAGCCATCCCTGTCACAGTCTGCTGTAGTATGCATCAATTTCTCTCTAGAGAATTATATGCGATAAAGGGGAATCAACTTCCTGGAACAACATGCCTGTGGCCAGAAAGTCTTAACAAACTCAATCAACGTTATCTGTTATGCTGTGCTTTCCTCCCAACATCTCTGGACTCCTTTTCTTGTGCAAACAACAGCCTGTGGGGTGACTAAAAGGTGCTGGGGGCATTTGTTATACCAGGCGATAGCTCAGAGAGCTGTGCAAAGTTTTAAAGTTTGGAACATCTTTGTTATTCTAAGAAAGTCCTTCACTGTGTCTATTGTATCCAAGTCCCTTCTGAGGGACTTCAGTTGTTATACAGTAGTAAGGTTGTATTCGGGAAGGAGTTCTTAGTGCTAACGAAGGAGAACTCTTATATGCCAAAACAGACATAGACAATCTTTACATGGTCACTTTGAGAAAAGTCCATTCTCACCAGACAATAATTACATCATACTGATTACAAATAGGATGTAGCTCAATTTCTGGTTAGGCATTTGTTTCGCCGTACCTACTATTGTGAAAATATTGCCAGTCCTATAAGAACCCTAAAAAGTTCATTTGAAATTAGAACTAACCTAGAAATAAAAATGAAGATTCTCTTCCATATGTTGAGAAGGAAAATCCTCAAAGGCTTGTGAAGCAAAGCAGGGTGGTTTTCTCAAACACTATTCAAAATCTCTCATTCCAAGGATAAGCCCCAAGCGACATCATGAATGATTTCAAGTGTCGTAGTCTGATGTCAACTGAGACCGCAGCTGGTGAAGTGGTGAAGGGACTAAAATGATATCGGTCAGTTGTGGAGTGCAAACTACTTCATCTACTTAGTGGACTAGGCTCAATGGAACCAGTTGACCAACTGAGCAAACTAAATGACCAATAACTGCTTTGAAACAGTCATTATTTGGAAATGTAGACATCAGCGAGAGTTTCCAAATTTTCTGGAAAAAAAGACAGTTTTTCAGATTTTATTTGTTTGAAAGGCTGCATTGTATGCTTCTGAAAACTGCGTAGCTTTATCAGACACATAAGGAACCTGACTCTACTCAGAGGCTTTTCCTCTCTGCAAAATGCATGGGGTGAAGTAATAACCAAGGAAACAAGACTTTAAGCTTGCCTTGTTCAGTCTGCTTAATCTACTCGATCATCACAAACAAGGCAGAAATATAACTGACCAAAGGAAAGTTCAATGTGTATATAAGAGTCTCACATTATGGATTGTTCACCAGTTCTTTTTGTCATATGGAGCTCATGATTTATCATTTCAGCATCTCAATGTTAATCAGCGCATCAGAGCAATGAGAGGAATTTAGACATATAAACCAGGTACTAGAATTTCACAAATCATTAAAACCCATTTGTTTAAGAAGCATGTAGGGGCTATTCACCAACTGCATTTTGTATTACATGTAGTACTACAGTAGTGTTACTCATGTACTAAAAATTCTATTAATTGAACTATGGTCGTAGATCTCCACCTCTGCCTTTCATCATTTGTCTATGCAGATATTGCCACAAAATTGGCAGAGATCTCTGCAAATGTAAGTATACTTTTGTAATAAATGAGTGAGGGACTAGGAGGTGTGGTTGGAAAGCGAGGAACACTTATTTCAAAATAGGGGATGGCTTAGGATTGAGTAAGAAGGCGTTTAGGGAGGGTGCAGAGGGGTTTAGAGATGAACATAAATGTAAATTCTAAATTGATAGTTTTATAGCGCACTACTCACCCGCAAGGGTCTCAAGGCACTTGTAAGAATACCCATCCTGGCTTTCCCTGTGAGGCGTCCACTCCTGGGCACCCCCAAGGTGGAGGCCAGGAATCCTTAGCATTGTGGGGGCCATTGTGGAGATTAAGCAAGCTATTGCCCAGAGTTGCAGAGTTGGACTCCATGATTGCGAATAGGCACTGAGGCGAGAATTATCAGGTCCGTGGAATTTTGAGACCAAGACCCGCCGAGGCAGGGAATTGAACCCTGGTCCCGGGCTAGAACTCTGCATCAGGGTCTGCCACTCTAATCATTGAGCCACACTTCTCCACCCTTCCAGAAAAGAGTAAGCCCATTGCTGTTTATAGACTACGCTTATAGTTACAACAGTTCAAAGGGCTAGAAGCAGTAGTACAAGTACTCCAGCCTAGCCCTGGAGTAGTCCTAGCACTACACGTGGCCATTCACAAGTACTGTAACACTTCCAAAGAAAATAATGGAGGCAGAGACCTAAAACCACATAGCAGATAATGTTGAATTAATTAACTTAGTTTGACTTTAATATTAAATATGGATATTATTTCTGTAAGTGTTAAACAAAGATATGAAATAAAAAAAATAATGACAATGTCAATTTATAATACATAATTTATTATAAAAATAATAACATTAAACCTATTTTTTTTAACAAAATCAACTAATTACCTAAATAACTGTTAATTACATTTATTAAATATCAATCACATGTGGATATGTAAATGTGGGTGGAATTTTGTTAGCATTTCTTTTAAAAATAATATTTATAGAATATATATATATATGTTAATTATTTATATAATCATTAAATAGGTAATGTGCTGTAACAGTTTATTTTACAAGTTATAAGTTAATAATAATTATCTTGAAATAAATTACAACTTTATTCTCTATTAAAATACTTTGATATTTATTTAGATAGTTCAATAAATTGTAATATTTTCCTATACTTTACCATATCGACACCTCTGCCCCAATGGGAAAGATCTCTGCCTACATGTGAAAATTTACTAGTAGTAAAATTAAGTCTAAATTTTATCTTAGATCTCTCCACTCTCTGGTTTCATGGAGTGGAGATTCATACGTCTTCACATAGGTATTCATCCATACTTCCAAATGATGAATAGAACAATTTTAATAATCTACAATTAACCGCAAGATTAAATTAAATATTAGTACATCTACACCTATTAATTTACCTTATATGTCTTTCTTTTTGAAACAGCGCTTTGAAGCATTTGGGTCTTTGGGTCTATATATATCTTGAAGATAATGATGAAAGCTCTTCAAGCCCTATCAAAAATTGTCCCTCACCTTCAAGTCCTTTAAAAAATAATCTCTCACCTTGTAGGACTGCCTTTTGTCACAGAAAAGTTTGAGTGGGAACTTTTTGACTACCCTATAGTGTCACATAGATCAAGCAATTCGTAATTGTGGGTCATACTCATTTGGTCACTAAGTAAGACTTTCATGAGGGTAGAGCGTTGTTTGTTGAATTTACCTGTAATAATTGAAAACCCACTTTCATATACTTATATAAATGGGATTTATTTTTGTTGTATAATACGCTTTAAGCCAATATTTGTTTTTTTTTCATTCTGCAAGATTTTCATAGTAAGTTCTTTGCATTTTTAACTCAAGTTGTTTCTTAACTTTTCTTGTCCTTTATTGTATTTCTTTTCAGGCCACATGTACAAAGGTAATAGTTTACTAAATAGCGTCTGTTTGAGATTCGCTATTTAGTAATTATAAACACCAATGTACAAATGGGTCTTTGACACATTTTGCTATTCCCGGTGAGTCACAAATAGACCTACCCCATGACTATTAATGAGCAAGGTCTCGGTTTGGCAACCCATTGGGAATGGCTAAAATCACAAAGATAGCAGCCTGCTAGAGTCAGCAGACCACCTTATCTGTGATTGCTTTTAAACAAAGCAATGTTTTTTTGGTTTAAATGCAGCCCATTTTTCCTTAAAGGAAAACGGGATGCATTTAAAAAAAGAAAATGAAACGTTTTCTTTAAAATGTTTAAGAGTAGACAGTGGTCCCTGCCTCCTCTTAAAAAATGTTTTTGCAAGCATTCACAAAGGGAGAGGGGTCTTTGGGACCACTTCCCATTTGCGAATGGGCTACCACCTACTTGAAGTAGATGGTAAAATGCAAATGTATAGCGACCTCATTTTACTTGTAAAACATTCACACATACCAATGTGATTCGGTATTTGAAGGAACACTCTAAATATGCCCCTTCCTAATACCAAAGTGCAAATAGGGCTTTGTACATGTGAAAAAGCCTTTTTTGCATCCACAAACGGCCCAATTCCATGAATCACCCTGTTCACGACCACAAATATCCTTTGTACATGTGGCTATTAGGAGCATATTTACAAGACCCTATTGCCATCACAACATCACTTTTAGTGACGCTGTGGTGGCAATAGGGGCTTTGCCTTATTTACAAGGCAGTGTTAAGCCCCTTAATGTGGCTTAACACTGCCTTGCAAATGCATGCTTAACACTGCCTTGCAAATAAGGTACCCTTTCAGACTGTACTTAGCGTGAAAGGGGAGGGCAATGGGTGTTTCAGTGGGTGTTCCACCTCAACACCCATTGATTTTGACGCTGCCTTCTATTTACAAAGGTGGGGTAAATAGGAGGCAGTGCCAAAATTAAAACCAGGGCAAACTTGGTCTTGATGAGGTGAAATGAGGGGAAATGCTTTATTTCTCCTCGCTTTTGATGTTTTACTTGTATGCTGCATTGTGCACAACACAAAGAAACAGAAAATTGCCACTGATTGTTTATGTGCAGGAATGTGTTTTATTAGATGAGTTGACAAGCTGATGCAAGACAGTGATCCAGATGAATGATCAAGTGTCATTTAGGGGGAAGAGAAACATCCTTTGGCGTTTTGTAAAGTTTTCAAAAGTTGAGTTGTACATGGTATTCTATTTGTCCACAATATAACCAATGCCCACGATAGGTAAAACGTTTCTTCTGATAGAGTAAATATATTTGCTGGGATATCAAGCCTGGATGATGATGAAAAACAGCCTTCATTTACACAAAGATGTATTCAAACCTGCATTTCACGGAATGTAAAATTCCTGTGTATTATGGTTGAAAAAAGAGGTTTCCAAACGAATACCAACAGAGCGAGCACTACATGTTTTAATAGTTTCACCGGATGTGACACAGTTCTCCAGGAGTTGTGCACCGTGCTTTTAGTCAGACATAGGAAATTAAGTTTTCCATTCTATACAATGGATGCAGTAATATAGAGATCTTCAAGACTGCAGTCCATGATGTTATTACCCTATAACTATGAAAAAAGTTGGGATTGAGGTGTAAGTAAATGTTACAATATTTTCTAGGAATAATCATAGGAGATGCTCTAGGTTTGACTTGTCAAAACCTAATTAGTGGGCTTATTATGATGCTGGTCGGACCATTGAAGGTCTCTTTGGAAGAGGTCGGTACAACCGCTGGATTACGATGCATACATTGTGTACTCTGACCGATCACTGAAAGACTGCCAACTGCGACAGCTTTTCGCCAATCACAGAGATGGCGGTCAGAGACAAACTGCTTTTATAGAGCTGTTCAGGGAACTCCAACTGCCATTTGAAATACGATGTGGGTTTCCGAAAACACCTGACAATGGCGGTCCGATTGAGTGCCTCGAGTCATTGGAAACAAAAGATTTGTGGTGCTTACTCACCCCAATCCGCTTTTCTCCAGTAGCCTCCACAGTGGATCCTTTCCTCCAGGTCCCCCCTACATTTGGAAGCTGAACCCCGTTGACAACGATCCTCTGAGCGCAGGAATCTAGGTAAGTTCTTCTGCGGTATGTGTCTCTTTTGATTGAACTGTGCACATTCTGCCACACTGCAGCAATAGGGTACGTGGTGACAAGGAATATCTCCACATATGTTATGCATGTGTGTACATATCACATGTTTTCTGTGAATTTTGTACACATCTGCAATAACATCTGTGAGGCGTCCACTCCTGGGCACCCCCAGGGTGAAGGCCATGCATCCTTAGCGTTGTGGGGGCCGTTGTGGAGATTAAGCAAGCTATTGCCCAGAGTTGCAGAGTGGGACTCTATGATTAGAATAGGCACCGAGGTGAGAATTATCAGGTCCGTGGAATTTTGAGCCAAAGACCCGTCGAGGCGGGGAATTGAACCCTGGTCCCGAGCTAGACCTCTGCATCAGGGTCTGCCGCTCTAACCATTGAGCCACACTTCTCATCATCATTAGAGAGGAGGGGATCCAGTAGCCCATTGGCTAGATACCATGTGGTCCACTTGGGACTCTTTCCTGTGATACCTATGGTGACCCTGGCACCCTGCTCCTCAGATCACACTGGAATCAGAGAGAAGAACAGAAGGAGAACTGCTCTGCTACCTTTAAAACAGCACAAATAGTGGCTGCACAATTGGAAAGACTGCACCTGCTGCACTGTGGGATAACCACATTTGAAATGTGTCTGCGGCTCTACAACTGTAACTCCAAGGATAAGAACAGAAGAGCTGAAGAAGCCCAAACTAACAAGTTGGTAGCCACCGCAGGTGTTTTGCCTCTACCAGTCTTGGGCACCACAGAGGACAAATCTAAGACAGTCAAAGTTTGCACCCATGTCTGCCAGACCCAAGAGTGCTATCATAATCCAGATTCATTGTACTCAAGGGACAATAGCCCCCACATTAGGATTTCACCCCCACCATAGTGCAAGGAGACCAGTATCCCAGTATCGGCTGGCCTGCTAATGCAACGTAAAGGACTTCGAGGGACTATGAGCTCTGTGGCAAGGTCACCCCACATCACCTATGGACCGAGGGATAGCTAAAAAGTCACCCCCATTGACAGCACCTCAACTGAAAGCTCCTTTGTGCATCTTTTGTTTGTATCCTCAGCATCAGGAGCACTCCATGTATGTGTATGGCGGTCATCCTGTAAAAATTTGAACCTGTTTTAAAAAACACTCTGATTGCCAGGTAATTGTCCAAAGTATCCTTTCTGGACTCCTAGATGTTTTCCCTGCTGGATTTGGTCGCTTATCTCAGGCCGGAGTACACGCATTAACTATTTCAAACTTTTGAAAAGTTTACAAACTTTTTCTTGACCAATGCTTGTTTGCAGTTGGATTTAAAAGTGATGAAAAAAACATCTAACACCTGTATGTCCAGAACTCTCCCGTGGATTTTAATGATGAAGATCTCTAAAAATATGCTCTATTTTTAAAATTGTTCTTGTGTCTCTTTCTTGTCGTGAGATGTTCTTATTTCTCTTTTTGATGCTGTTAAATGCTTTACACTATGGGGTATGTTTACAAGGGGATAGCACCATCAGAACGTCACTTTCCTTTACAAGAATCATTTGCGTGAAAGGGGTGTTGCTGATTCTTCTTTGGGGCCATCAGTATTACTGTAGGACAGCAAAGTCATGGTGCTTAGGTATTCTTTATACAAACTATGGAGCAGAAAACGAGCTAGGCTACACTTTCAGTGAGCTACTTTTGAATCTACAAAGAAAATCATATTACAGCAACAGATTGGTCAAAAGGCATTTTCTATAAAGAAATAACTAATAGAAATATTAACCTGCAGAGGAGGTTCCCAAGACTTAGAAAATCCATTGTTATTCACATTGACGTTGATGTAACAAAATACATCCTCCATGTTAAGTGTGCTTTTAAACCGCACTATTACCCATGAAAAAGAAACTGTGCCTAGCAAACAACTTGATTTCCCCGACAGCTAATCTACCAGGACCATTAATTAGGAAAAGCCAGCTGCAGCAGCTGAAATCCCTGGACTGTACTTTGGTACACGTGACACTCGCCTTGCTACGTTTGATGTCACACATAAAGACGGCAGAGCAAGGAACGGAATTTAAACATGAATCTATAAGCCCTATTGATGGTCTGTATTTGCGGCCCCTGCCCTTCTCTCAGTCCCACAGACATTTTAAAGAGGCTGTTTAAGGGGGTTCGAGGAGGGACAAGCAGTCAACTCTCTGATGATAGGGGTCAAAGGGTGAATGATACCTCTTCCACTACCTAATGCATTTTGGTGAGTAGGATTCCATGTAGTCTACCAGTCCAAATATGAGATCAATTTTATCGGTGCACACGTTCGTCTTCAGGTCTGTCAAATTATAGTTAATAATTGCCTTTTTTTATCCCTATGTTATGTGGAGTGTCCAGGTCCAGTACAATCTCACTATTGGAAGGGGCTGTATTCAGGGTCATTCAGGCATGTTGGCATTAGAGTGAAAATTTCACATATGGCTTCCACTAAGTTGAATAAAGTGGGAACCGAAGTTTTCAGGATGTAACATAAACAAATTAAGCAGAGTGAAGAGGTGCTGTAGAGGTTGGGCTAACCCTCCTCTGACACAGAACTGTACACAATCTATAGAGCCCAACATGATTGGATCAATACAAGAACCCTTACGTTGACCTAAAAAGAAAATAATTCTTTTGAGTTAAAGAACTATTACCCACGAGTGGTACGCCTTGGTGGCATGCTTCTTCATAGTGTTCCTTCCCGTTCCATTGCGGAACAGGGTGTGCTACAGCCCATGAGATGCATGAGAGTACTTTGTTAGGAAAGCAGTAGAATACTGATGTAGGTAGGGTTAGTCTTTAAAAATACCTGCCTGGTAGCCAAAACATTTGAATCTGGCGCCAGCCGGTATGATTAAAAATTGTAAAAATTAGGAAGTGCTGGAGCTCTAGATACCCCTACTTCCTCTTAGGGCCAACATGTTTCCGGCACTTATATTCTCAAATGCTTGTGGCTTTTGACAGGACCGATTTACTACCACAATCTACACCTATTCCATAATGTTGAGGTAACCGGTGAAATGCACCATCCTGCAGCCCTGTAGGCGCGAACAGAGGTATTTTAGGCCAGCAGGCAAAGCAGGGACCTTGGAGTGACAAGAGGCATGCCGCTCCTCCTTGTCCCTATGGAACACTATTAAATACCTCAATTTATGCCCATTTATAAACACCAAGTGGGTGGTTTAGGTGTACTTGACATATGTATGGTAAGTTCACCAGGTACATCAGCATGATGGAATAGGTGTGGATTGTGGTATTATAATCGGTTTTGATGAAAGCCACAAGCATTTGGGAACATAGTGTCAGAAAAATGTTGACCCTAATGAGAAGTAATGGCAACTAAGTTTTCCTGTTTTTAATCATACTGACTTGCCCCCATATTAAAACCTTTAGGGCTAGCCGGAAAGTATTTTTAAAGAGTAACCCTTTCCCTACTCACTACCCTATTTTTTTCCAACAAAGTTCTCCCATGCATCTCATGGGTTGTAACATACCACCATTTCGCAATGGAACAGGAAGGAACTCTATGATGAAGCATACCACCAAAGGGTACCCCTGGTGGGTGAGGATTTCTTTTAAAAAGTAAATTGATTCTTTTCCCTTTAGATCAATTGGAGGGTTTTTATATTGATCCAATCGAGTTGTGCCCTATAGTTTGTGCAAAGCTCAGGATTTAGCACACAGTAATAGTAAAATTTCAGTATTCACACATTTTGAGCATGTGTTCAGTATTTAGTCACTTCATGCAGGTCATACATGCAAAAGTGGATTAACACCTACAAACATTTATTCCTATTTACAGCCAAACCGTAAGTAAGTATTTTTCGTCCATTGAAAAAATGCTCCTATCAAAGATAAGAGTAAGGTTTTTCCCAGGTTATGAATAGGGAGGATACATCCCCATATTTACGGAAGACACAGCAGAATTGATTACTATACAGGAAAGAATATTGCCCCATAAAGAAATATAAAATGTTATGAGTGCAAATTCACGTTTGCATTTCGTTTAGAAAGTCATCCCTTTTCCCTGTTCACCCCCATTTTTTTGCTGAATGATACTGGCGGTAACTGACTCTGATTGTACCCTGGGCTCTGATAACAAGGCCCAGGGCCAGTGGCTATTTTTTAAAAGGTACCTGTAATAGGGTACACTGACAATTGGCAAGGACAGACCCCAAAAGTCCGTAGTAGATAATAGGGCTAGGGTGTTCAAACTACCTATAAGTTGCTAGTATATAATAGGGCGTGGAAGTTTAGAGGCCCAGCAGATTTCATACACTCACATGTGTGCACTGCTGAAAGGAGCCAGTCCATCCAGAGAGGAGTTTTGTCAGAGGCAGAGAGACTGTCCAACCCTTGAAGGCTTTAGGCGGATTGCTTTAAAGCAAAAGGCAGGGGTTTAAAGTTGGTTCTACTGAATCTACTGGAAAGATGGTCTGCTCTATACTGAGGCCAGAAAATCTCAAGGAAGGGGCCACCAGGGGAGTGGTGGTGCCCCAGAAGTAAAGTGAGTTCATCCTGACTTTAAGTCTTGATATCCCCTTGTCACGTCCTTTGGGGCAGAACACGACTTGGAACCGGTTGGTGAACTATTTCTACTGGCCCTATATGACTGATGAAGGTAAAGGCGTTTTGTAGCTATTGTGTGACCTGTCAGGTAAATTGTAAGACAGGGAGCAAGTCAAAGTCTCCATTGATTCTACTGCCAGTGGTTATAACTCCCTTTGAGAGGATGAGGTGGGCATTGTTGGTCCCCTAGAACCTGCACCTGCATCAGGGAATACGTACAGCTTGGTGGTAGTGAATCATGCCACAAGAAATCCTGAAGCAATACGCTCTCAGAACAGTCCCTTCATCTTCAGTGGTGAAGGCCCTACTTGGTGTTTTCACCAGAGCGGTGTTTCCAAAGGAGGTCCTTTCAGATAGAGGCATGAACTTCATGTCCACCTACCTGAAACTGATGTGTGATGAATGTGGTTTTACCTACAAGCTCACCACCCCATATCACCCGCAGGTTAATGGTTATGTGGAAAGGTTCAATAAAATCCTGAAGGACATTATCAATAGTTTTTCTGACAAACTCAATAAGAAATAGTAAGTTCTCCTCCCATGCCTACTGTTTTTCTGCAGGTAGGCCCCACAAAAGGAGTTAGTTGTAATTCTTTTGAGTTGTTTTTTCTGCCAACATGTGAGGTGCCATTGTGCCTGCTTGCTGAGAGAGTTTTTGGAAACGCCACTCTACTAAAGCAAAGGAGAATGTGCTTGACTATATGGTAGGCCTGAGAACTTGTATGGCAGCGTACAAGGTAAGCAGGAAACTGGAGGCCAGTCAGCAGCTCATGAAGTACTGGTATAATCGGAGGCTGCAATGCCAGGACAATTGGTGCGAGTGTTGGAGCCTGTAGCTCCTAGGGCCCTCTATGACTAGTTGACAGGGCCCTATGCAATCATTGAGAAGAAGCATGAGGTTACCTACCTAGTTGACCTTAACACCCCCAGGAACCCTCCGAAAGTGCTGCATGTCAATAGATTGACACCCTACCATGACATGGCGGACATGCCTAATTTCTTGGTCACAGATGAGGAAGAGACTAAACCAGTGCCTGATCTCCTCTCCAACAATGAGCAAGATTGGTCACTAGAAGGAGCTGTACTCTCCCCCAAATTGACAGGCCCGCTTCACTGAGGAAGCAAGCAGGTGCTGTGGCAGTTTTCTGGTCTGTTCTCTAAGACCCCAGGAATAACTGATTTGTGTGTGCACCACATTGACACAGGTGACAGTCCACCTGCCAAAAATAAACAATACAGTTGTCTGACCAGGTCAGAGCCAGCATCACGGCTGAGAAGGCTAAGATACTGCAGTGTGAGGTAATTGAGCTTGAGCCCTCTGACGTTCATGGGCTAGCCCAGTGGTGCTGGTGCCCAAACCTAATCCCTAGGGGGTACAGAAGGAGTTATGGTTCTGTGTCGACTACAGAGGACTGAATGCAGTCACTAAGACTGATGCTCACCCTATACCTAGAGGCGATGAGCTCATTGATAGGTTAGGGCAGTTTGCCTTTAACCCTTTCCATGCGGCCGTGATTCCCCTGGTGTGCTGTAAACAACACGAACAGGGGCGGGCCGTGACAAACCCCAGCCGTCATCAGCACACGAGCACCGTAGTGCATGACGGCTGGGGTTTGTCATCAGCAAGGAAGGGGTTAATGAAGGAGCAAAGGAGAGGTCAGCATTCTCCACACCAGGGGGAGATTACCAATTCAAAGTATCACCCTTTGGCTTAAAGAATGCCCCTGCCATCTTCCACAGGTTGTTGAACAGGATCCTGTCTGGGTTGGAGCAGTTCAGTGCAGCATATCTGGATGATATAGCTATGTATAGTTCCACCCGGGGAGAATCAGTTAATCCACCTGATGGAAGTGCTTCAGCCCATGCAGCAGGGAGGTCTGACTTTTAAGGCCTGCGAGCACCAAATAGGGCAGAGTTCTGTGGTGTACCTGGGCCACCTGGTAAGTGGAGGCCATGTACAACCTCTCCAGGTGAAAATCCAGACCATTTTTATTGGACTGGTCCTACTACCCAGACACAGGTCAGCGCATTTCCTTGGTCTGACTGGGTACTATAGAAGATTGGTTCAGAACTATGGGGGCATTGTGGCTCCTCTTACAGAACTTTCTTTTAAGAAGATGCCCAAGAAAGTGATGTGGACCCCAGAGTGTCAAAGGGCCTTGGACACTCTGAAAGAAGCTATGGGTTCAGCACCCATGTTACTGACCTCTGACTACACAAAGAAGTTGTGGTCTCGGCAAATGCTTCAGGACAAGGGTTTGGGTGCAGTGTTGGCATACATAAGTGAGAAAGGCCTATATCAGCCAGTTTGCTTTATTAGCAGGTGACCTCTCCTCAGATACCAAATATGGAGTGCCATTGAGAGGGAGATCTTTGCTGTGGTTTGGACCCTTAAAAAGCTGAGACCATACACGTTTTGTACTCACTTTTGTGTTCAAACTGACCACAGATGTCTCAGGAGACTCGTGCAAATGAGTGGGGGGGAAGAATCCCAAGCTATTGAGGGGGTCAATTTCCCTACAGGGGATGGACTTCACAATGAAACACAGAACTTGGGATGTACATTTCAATGCGGATGAACTTTCCAGATTTTTCCACTTAGATGATGAGAACTACTAGGGTGCCAGTTAGTTCCCCATCCCCTTGTGTTTGGTGGGGGCCATGTGAGGAAGTTATAATTTTGCCCTGTTCGCCCCCATTTGTTTTCTGAATGATACTGGTGGTAACTGACTGTTACATAACCCTGGGTTCTGGTAGCCAGGACCAGGGCCAGTGCTATGTTTAAAAAGGTACATGTAATAGGGTACACTGACAATTGGCAGGAACAGATCTCATAAGTCACTAGAAGTTAATAGGAAAGGGGGCTCATGCTACCTAAGTCCCTTCTATATAATAGAGGCCCAGCAGATTATGTGCACTTACATGTGTGCACTGCTGAGTGTCTGCTGTCATTTTAAAGGCCGTCTGACTTTGTAGATTGTCTTTAAAGTAAATTGTGTGCAAACTCGACTTTTGGTGGTATGGGTACTTTAAAAGTGATAATCTGCCTTATAATTACATATTAGGCACCCCCAATGTCTCCAATGTCTCCCCTAGGAGTCCCAGGAATGAGGGCCATGTAACTATAAGCAGGGATCTTAAAAAAGATGTTTTATATGCACTGGTGAGAGGGTAACTTCCTGTTGAATTTTTTCCCATTGTAGCTCCATAGGCTAACATTGCAATATTTTTTTTTTTTTTTTTTGTGTGGCGCAAACTACTCCTGAAGATATTGGGTATCAGAGCGCTGTTCATAGCTACAGTTTTGTTACACAAGGACACATTCATTTTTGTTAGGCACGGGGAAATTAATTGATTTGCCCAGATCACAGGATGTTGTGCGTCATTGCCGAGACTCAAACCCAGTTCCCCAGCTTTGAGGCCGACTGCTCTAGCTGTAAGGTTACATCCTCTCCCCATTTTTTTAGGTATTGCTAGGAAAGGAGTCAAAACATCATTAAAGGATGTAATAAGATTGGGATTGATAAATTCAATAAGTTACCAATGTTGAATTTACATAACTAATACAGAAACTAAGTTATAGAACTTTCTCTTCTGCATGCCAATATCCAGCCTTCTAGTGGTCTCTGCTGATTGGCCAGCCTTAACAGGCTAAGCCAGGCAACTTTGATTAGGTGATAAGTGGCTTGGCCGGATCTGATGGAGAGAGCTATGAAGCTGAGAAGGATGGGTCCTGCAGAGGGGTCTGGGTAAATCAAATTCACCTCAAAGAGAGAGCAGATCATTATGGAATGCCCGGCGTACCAACCCCCATATCCAGTGCCCCAGCCAGATGGCAAGCAGGTATTTGCAGAGGTCAGGTGGAGGAGAGCTAAAGGAAATGAGGCACACTGTGGGTTGGTTTGGCCAGCTTTTAATCCTCTGGATAGAAATCCTTCACCTCCACCTTGTGAATAAAGACCCCTTTCACGCTACACTTAGCGTGAAATGGGTGGGCAATGGGTGTTGCCATGAGCATTCTGCCACAACACCCATTGATGTTGACGCTGCCTCATATTTAGAAGGGTGGCGCAAATATGGGGCAGCGCCAAAAGTAAGATCAGGGAAAACTTGGTCTCATCATGGCGAAATGAGGAGAAATGCTTTATTTCTCCTCGTTTTTTTCTGTTTCTATGTGTGCTGCTTGTGCAGTACACATAGAAACAGCAAAACGACATTGATTGTTTATGTGCAGGAAAGTGTCACTTCCTGCACACCAACAATTATTTCAAAAAATGGAGAGTTGCAACTTCTATGTGTGCTCCATTCCACAGCACACATAGAAGTTACAAAATGCCATTACTGATGGTTTTTGTATCGGAATGGACACCTTCCTGCACATAAACAATCTTTCCCTGCAATGCAGGCACCCTTGCACAATGGTGCAAGAGTGCCTGCGTTGGCTCTAGGTTGCTACATTTAGCGTCAGCGCTAGGGGAAAAGCAGGGGTGCATCCTTGCACTTGGAAACTGTTGGAGCACGGCAGTAGCCTTCTTGGCTCAATGCTGAGCTGTGACAGTTTCCTAGTAAATTTGCCCCTGAGGTTTGAATAATAGAGCTGCTGATAATGTGCAAAATTACAATTTTTTTCTCCAATTCCGACTTGCAGAACATTTAATGGAGGTAATACACGCACTGCGGTGTCTGTATTATCTGTGTATCTGTGTACAATATGACCTCTCCAAGTACTCACAGGGGCAGATGTATCAAGATTCCATTTTGCGATTCCTAAATAGCGATTTTTAAGGAATCGCTATTTAGAATTCGCAAAATGGAATGTATGAAAAAAATTGCTATTTTTTTGCGATTCCTTAATCTTCCTTATTTGCGAATTCACATTTTGCGAATTTGCAAATAAGGAATAATTTCACATGCATTCCTATGGGCCAGGAGGCCCATAGGAATGATTGTGAAGTAATTCTCAAATTGCGAAATCGCAATTTGCAAATCGCAATTTGAGAATTATTTCAAGGGTGCAGGGGTGTCTCAAAGACACCCTGCTGCACCCCTGAAATGTACATGTGTGTGCATATGGCGCACATACATGCCCTATGGGCATGTGTGTGCGTCACATGCCACCATCAAAAATTCTAAATTGTGCATTTTTTAAAGACTTCGCAAATTACCATCAACTACAACTTGGTGGTAATTTGCGAATTCTTAAACAAAAATCGCAAAATAAAAATGCTACATACATAGCATTTAAGGAATCGCAAAATTGCTATTCCTTAAATGCTATGGCAAAATAAGGAATCGCAAATTTTTGCTATTTCTTATTTTGCGAATTCTTGATGCATGCCAAAACATGCAAATAGACCTCTTGCGATTCGCAAAGGCATAAATTCTGCGAATTTCGGCCTTTGCGAGTCGCAAAAGGCTTGATACATCTGCCCCAAAAAGTACTGTGCTACTTGTAAAAGTAGCCTAATTTGGCATGTACAAATAGATAGGAAGAAAGGAACTACGTTTCAAATACAATGGTGATTGTTTTGTGTTTGTGGTGAGTAAATTACAATGAAAGAGCGAGCTATATTCACTAATATAAGCAATTGGATCTAACACATTCCTCATATCTGACCTCATTTGAAGAGGCCCAACAATCTCAATTTGGACACAAACAGATGTTTGTGTCCAAATTGAAACAACACGATGTGAATATATTTCACATCATTTGGATTCCCCAACCTAATGCCTCCAGATAATACCTGGAAGAATCTGTACAGGAGGAAAAGCTAGAATACACTGAGGGGCATATTTACAAGCCCCTAAAGCCACAGGAAAGTCACTTTTTACAACGTTCCTATGTCGATCGGGGCTTCGCCTTATTCACAAGGTGGTGTTAAGCCACTTAATGTGGCTTAACGCCACCTTCTGAATAAAGACCACTTTCACGCTCCACCTAACGTGAAAGGGGTGGGAAAAGGGTGGTGTGGTGGGTGTTCTGCTGCAACACCCATTGATTCCAACCCTGCTACAATTAAGACAAGGGAAAAATGAAATTAAATTAAATGAAAAAAACATTTATATAACGCGATAGCTACCCTGAGGCATCCCAGCACTGTAGACGGACACAGACAGAAGGAGGGATCAGCGTTTCGAGGTATTAGCTAAAAAGTGATGCTTTTAGAAGTTTGCAGAAGGGTAGGAGATTGGGCTCTGTCCACAAGGGGAGGGGGAGAGCATTCCAAAGCTTGGCAGAGTTGTGGGAAAAGGAGCAACCACCGCATCTGGTTCTATTTATTCTGGGCATCGTGCAAGGGAAGAGGATGCTGAGCGGAGGTGTCAGTTGGACTCGTAGGGGATTATCAAGGGCTGGCTGATTAGAGAACCGGGCTTCCAAAAAGCCTTGTGTGCAATGCAAATGGCCTTAAATTGGATTCTCTCCTTGACCGGTAGCCAGTGAAGGCTCCTTAGCCCTGGGGCTGCGGACTGTCAGTGGGGGATATGGAGGAGCGTGCGGGCTGCACAGTTTTGGATGATTTGAAGTTTGCCTATGGTGGCTTGCGGGCCCCTAGATACAGGACATTCCCATAATCCAAACGGGAGAGGATGAGAGCCTGCACCATGATGTTCTTTGCTTGGAATGGGAGGAGGGGGAGGATCTTTTGTAGCATCCTCAGCAGTCAGCAGAGAGTTTTGGTGCTTGATGGTTAAAGCTGAGGGAGTGATTCAGCCATATGCCAAGGCTTTTGATTTGGTCTTTGGGTACTGGGGCAGGGCCAAGGCATTTCGGCCCAAGATGCTCCAAACTAAAAGAGGGGGAGTTTTCAAGAAACATGAGCTCGGTTTGGTCCCCATTTAGTTTTAGGTTAGAGAGTTCTATCCATTTGGCCACCTCCTTGAGAAAGCTTTCAAGATTACTAGGTGTTTTTTCGGGGTGGTTTAATGCCACCACAAGCTGAGTGTCATCAGCGTAGGTGATGATTTTTAAGCCAAATGGGAGGACAATCTCGGCTAAGGGACTCATGTAAATATTACATAGTGTGGGGCTCAGGGAAGAGCCCTGGGGCACACCAGAACAGAGAGGCATCCGTTTAGAGACAACATCGCCTTCAAAGACTTGGAAGACCTAGTCTTAACATGGCGATACGAGGTGAAATGCTTCATTTTCTCCTCGTTTTTGCTGTGTCTGTGTGTGCTGCACTGTGCAGCATACATAGAAACAGCAACACACCATTGATTGCATATGTGCAAGAAGGTGTCTCTTCCTGCACATAAACAATCATTAAAAACTGCTTAGTTGCAACTTTTACGTATGCTGCATTGTGCAGCACACACAGAAGTTAAAAAATGCTATTACTGATGATTTATGTGGAGTAAGGGACATCTTCCGGCACATAAAAAATCTTTCCCTGCAATGCAGGCCCCCTTGCACAATGGTGCAAGAGTGCCTATGTTAGCGCTAGGCAGCTAGATTTAGAGACAGCGCTAAGGGAAGGAAGGGGTGCACTGTATTCCTGTGAATATAGCACTTCTATGGATTTGGAAACTGTCAGAGCACGGTGCTAGCCTTCTTGGCTCAATGCCACACTCCGGCCATTTTCTAGTAAATTTGCCCCTGAATTTTGAAGAATAGACCTGGTGATAATGTACACCATTACTATGTTTTCTACAGTTCCGACTTGCAGAACTCATAATGGAGGTAAGTTCACACACTGTGGTGTCTGTGTTATCTGTGTTCGATATGACCTCGCAAAGTACCGGGCTACTTGTAAAAGTGGACTAATTTGGCATGAATAAATAGATAGGAAGAATGTAACTATGTTTCAAAAACTATGGTTCTTGTTTATTTTGAGTCAATTATGATGAAAGAGTGAGGTGTATTCACTACTATAAGCAATTGGACCCAACACAGTCCTCATGTCAGACCTCACACCAGCCTGTCTTCTACTAAGATGCAGATGACCCTTTTCAGTCATTTGCTCAAATTTACATAAAGAAATTAATATGTTCATAAGTGCAAGGATTTGTCAAAATGTGATTGAGAAATAATACATTATTTTACAAACGCACAATATGATCTTATGATTCCGTAATACTGTACAAGAGAAATCCAAATGAGGCTTTGACCCATGGGCATGCAAGGCAGACTTTGCCTAGAAAGTTTGGAAGCAACCTTAAAATAAAGAAATTGGGCGCATCTCAAACTAGAGTTTGTGGTACTCTCAAAGGTTCCCCAACCCAACTGCCCATTAGAGATGATTGCAGATTTTCTCCTGAAATGGCAATAGTAATTCCCCTTACACAGGAAATGAAATACCGTAAAAATTAGCGAGGGGGTAGAGAAAAGGAGGTATATTACCAAGCAATAGCGATAATTATCGCTATTGCTTGGTTAGAGACACAAATGTACCGTTGAGCTGCAGCGCTTTTTACCGCAAATAAACCCTGGTATTACCAAGGTTTATCGCAAATGCGATAAAAATCGCCGCAATGCATGAATATCGCTGAAAAGGCAGCGATATTCATGCATTACCGAACTAATGCTCTTAGCCATGTTATCCACCTCCCATTGGATAACATGACTAAGAACTGCTCAGGGCAGGTGTTAGCTTTTGGAGATATTCGCGCTTAGCGCGAATATCTCCAAAAGTTGGTAATAGGAGATAGCGATGTTAGCGACTGTTTTCAGTCGCTAACATCTTGGCACGCCCACTTTGCATGTCATTAGTGATAAATATCACTGACATGCAAAGCAAGGCCCAAGATGGTCGCTATCTCCTACTAGCTGTCGCTAACTGGTGTTAGCGACAGCTAGGTAATAGGGAGATCATTTTATCTCCGCTTTCTTGGCTTTTAAAGCCAAAAAAGTGGAGATAAACCCCCTTGATAATATGCCCCAGGGTTTCTTCACATAGCTTTTTACAGCAGGGGAATTCTTTTTCTTGGTGAACTTCACAGAGAAAAACAACTCCCCTGCTGAAAAAGTTCCAAAATAGTCCAAACGGTGCAGAATTCGGCATGCAAGTATAATTTGGAGAAAGTTATGAATTTCAAAATGAGTAAATCGAAACCCACGTGAAGTCACAAAGTTCCACGTGTACATATACTAATTTCTTTGCGAAATGGTCAGAGAGATTACACAATCTGACCTCAGCAATACATTTCCTAATGACCTTTCAGATGTCCTTTACCCCATTCCTATTGGCCTGTCACCAACACCAGCTTAACTTGTCACTGATTAGACTCCAGCTTTATTAGCTTCTCCTTAAGCTAGGACGACATTGACTTTAACCCAGCCCCCTCAGTGTTTCAGGGACATCAGTCAGACATGTGTTTGACTGTTTCTTGTACTTATCAGCTATTTGTATGTATATAGACATGCAGATACCAAGCCGGTCTCTCACAAGGAGCACAGTGGCATGTATCTAACGGAACACACCGCCTGGAGCCTTTTGAGAATGCTGACCTGACCTTTGTCAGACTCAGCCCCTGGCTCGCTAAATTAGCCTCCACCACCGCTACCAAGGAAAAGTAAACATCGCTCTCAGTAACTATGAATCGCATGTGTCACGGTCAGGCATGCTGTTGCTGTCCTAATAGCTGGCGACGCTGCTTATTTTGCAAGGATAATAAAAATAATAATAACATTAGTTACATTTCTAAAGCGCCTGGTTACACTGAGGCCAGTGTGTCCCCGCGCTACGGTAACAGTAGAGAAAAAAGCAGCAACCAACTAAACAAAACAATAATTAGGAAACAGGAAATAGGTGAGTCTTCAGATAGATTCAGAGGGGCAGATTTATGTTGGGAATGCGCCACGTTTGCGTCACGCAACTGCGGCGTAAACGTGGCGCATCCCTACGGCCCATTTACAACGTGACGCATCTAGGCAGATGCGTCACGTTGTAAAGCCCTGCGCCACTTGTGGGCGTTCCGGCGCAGGGTGGGCGTTCCGGGACAGGTGCGCCTCGCAAAAGTGGCTGAGTGAAATCTATAAGATTTCACTCAGTCACTTTCAGGCCAATGCTGCGTCAAAACCCTGCGCCTGCTTGAAGCAGCATTGTAAAGATGGGGCACCACCGAGCCTTGCTGGAGCTGCGTCGCGCTTGCGACGCAACTCCAGCAATGCGCCACCTTTACGGCACAGATGCGTCACGCATCTGTGCCGTTTTTGCCCCATGGTGGCGGAGCAGTGGCGCAAAATAACTGGCGCAACCCTGGGGATGCGCCAGTTATCATAAATCTGCCCCTGAACACTCCAGCCGGAGTGCTGAGGGAGCGAGTTCCACAACTGGGCTGCCAGAGAACCAGGTGGTGCTGCTGTGCTTTGGCTTGGCTCTGCAGACTCACAGTCCACCCTACATAAAGGTGAAGCCTAAAAAAGAAATCCTGCCAAGGCCCTTTCAACTTGCTGTGCTATTTATATTGACAGCTCCATTGACCTCAAGGTGTGCTGAGGGTCACTGACAACTAAATTGGAGTTTAAGTTTTTCAAATCGAAAGGAGTCTGGGAATTCAGTGACAAGAAGCAAACGGGGTTTGGCATTAGGGCAGGTCTGAAACCTCACCGAAGGTCCAATTCATGGGTTTGAAAAATTCAAGACGTTTGGGATATTTACAAGCAGGCTCGACCTCAAAACAATTTTGCAGTGGGGGGTCACCACTGTGGATCAGACAGCAAGCACGGCTAAGTGCATCTCTACGAATCATTCATTTATGAGCAAGGCCTCGAGACAAACATTTGTCATTTCAGAGCATGGGTGTATGAAATGAAATGGGCTATTTTCAACAACATCCTTCTGTTTTCTCCGAATGTCGAAATGCTACTGACAGCCATAAATGGTAACTCATTATGAACTGTGGAGAAATCATAGAACAGATGTCTCTGGTCCGGCCACACCATGGCATGTAGGCGGCTTGCATGTTGCACTTTGATATATCCATGACATACTTGCATGGATTCCCCTAGAGCTGGTGAGTACCTACAGCCCTTCATTATTTTTAAAGGAATAGCCCTGCACCAGCTGTAGTTTAGATTGCATGCCAATACAGCCAGGATTCACTGCCAAAGAATATCAATTGTGATGCAGACATTTGCAAAATGCTCACTCGCTCCTAAGAAATTAGGCTGCAATGACTAACAGATGTTTTATGGGACATAAACTGATCACAGGAATGTGAATGCCCTGTCAGAAGAGGAGAATAAGCACTGTATGCCTTGTTGCAAAAGGACGATAGATGCTTAGAGGAAAGAAGGTCAAGCCAAGTGTTTCTATGCAGCCAATCAGCATTGGCTGTGAAGCCCTTTCACATGGAAAATGGTTTGCTCACCACCCACTGAAAGAAAGATGCAATGCTAATGTGAAAAGCGGCTGCATAAGAGGCTTTGCAGCAAAACAAACAATAACTGATACAAAAGTGCCTGCCAGGAAAAGAGGAAGTGACTCACCAATTAAGTGATTTCAAATGTTACATTTAAGAAACACATGTACTATTTAAAAACAGATACGAAAGTGAAATGGATTATGAATTTCGATGTGTACTCACTAAAAAGTGCAGATATGTATGAACAATTTATTTTCAGAGGTGTGTGTCCTAATTTCTATAATGACAAATTATGACCGAGAAATAAAAATGTCCACGCAATTTGTCAACATGTTTGTTGTAGCAAATGCAGAGTTGTAATATAATTATTATCATATATTTTATATGCTACAAATCGTTTCAAAACTCTAGGGGGCATATTCTCAAGAACGTGTGTTTAACCATTGCAAATTTAGCTTAACACAACTTTGCATACTGCAGTCTATCACGAGAGAATAACACCGCCTTAACGCCCAATTCCCAACACCCGGCACCATGCGATAGTAGCATGATAACGCACCAAATGACCGTGTAAAAATCAACGTGACAAACAAAAAAAGCAAAACACGAATGCCCAAAGAAATGCAATGCCCCAAAGCGCGATACCAAAATTAGCGAAAACCAGACAGGCCTCCAATTCCCACGCGCCCGAACACCAAAACCAATTCAAACTGCGTAGCACCAAGGATGCACCCGGACCGAGTGCAGAGGACAAGCCGAACCCCACAAGCCCCACAGAGGACCAGCATGGAACCCCGTGTCCTGAAAAGGGCAAGGAGAAGAGGAAGAGGAAGAGGAAGATGGGGTTCAGTCTGCTGGAAGACCGGATCATCGGCACGGAGGTGATGGAACACTATCAACAACTGTTCGTCACCTCCACTGTGGTACTGGCAACCAAAACGGAAATATGGCAGACCATTGTCAACAAAGTCAATGCAGTCGGAGTGTTAAGGAGGTCAATGGAGGAGGTGAAGAGGTGCTGGCATGATGTGCAAAGCCAGACCAAACAGAAACTAGCCGCCAACAGGAAGGCAGCAATGGCGACTGAAGGTGGGAGTCCTGCGCCAAAGGAGGAGCTGGATGAGCTGGAGGAAATGGTGGCCACAGTCAGCAGTGTGAAGACGGTGGCAGGAGTTGGGGGTCTGGACACAGCTCAATATAACCTGACCCAACAGCAACAGGGTGAGTAAAGACCAGGGACTGGGGAGATGGATGGGGGAGATAGGCACAATGGCACACATGCACAAATAAGTATAGCACACTGCACATGCACAATGATAGTGGAACATGTCCATGATACCCTTGGCACACTGCAGCACACATACAAACACCAAGTAGGCCCCGTCCACCATGTGTACCTATGGGTCCCCTCCAAATCAACGACACAACCTATCCATGCACATGCGATAAATGAAAAAAAGCAGCGGCTGTGTGAGCCAAACTGACTATGCAAGTGACACTGCATGACCGATAGCATGGCAGCAGGCAAAATACATGACATGGTACACGATTCGACACTGAGGTGGCCCAGTGTGGCTCACATCCACAAAGGAGCAGGTCACACCCTGACATATCTACGTGCACCCACAACCCATGCCGTCCAATACACACATCAGACAAACAATGCACAAGGCCACAAAATCTGTCCAAGAGCACAAATGACTCAAGTCGCAAACATTTCAGCCCCCAAAAAGCACACAATCCAAAGGCACACCGCCTCAAAGGGATAAGGGTCCACAAAATCAGAGATGCAGGGGTGACTCCCCAATAATGCAGCACACACACATAGCATCCACAGAATATCATCAATGACGGCAATGTGGTACAAAGTGCAACACCTACACCACAGGACAGAGGACATAACAGGTTCTGTTCGTGCATAGTAACTGGCCACTCACATCTGGCATTGCCTGACACTGTGTGATGACAATGTACGGGTACTACCACACATCTGTCATGAAGTCGAAAATCCCAATGTCTGCCATCAAATAGCCAGCTCCATCAAAACAGACACAATGTGCATTGTTATGCAGTCTGTATGTAAACATCTGCAAAGCGGCAACATACATGGGAAACTCTGTTAGCCTGCATCTCCCCTTAACATTGCAGAGGGACAAACAACACTTACTGCAGAGCCGACCACAAATCCCATCAGTGATGATGAAGAGGACAACCAGCACATATGTTCAGACACCCTCCAACGGATAATGGACCGACTCTGCACCACACCCTCAGGAGCAGGGCACCACAGCTGTCTCCCAGGACCCCCATGAACAACACATGGAATTTCAACGTCGTGTGTTTAGTTGCCAGGTGTAGTTGGCTGATCAGCTGCAGGTGGGTTTCGAGCTCTTGGCAGCCAAACACAATGCCATACATGGGTGTATGAGTCCCATCTGGGACCACTTACAGTCCCTAACAGACACCCACTGTCTGTACCATGCTCCCCGACAATCCTTGGCTGACATCGCTGGGGCAGTTACTCGGGTACGAGAACTGTCTAGTGAGACAGGCACCAGCGATGACAGCACAGAGTTGGCACAGATGCACAGGACATTTGAGACCATAGAGCAGATGCAGGCTGGATGTATTCCTGCCAAGGCTGAACACCAGTGTGATGTAGCTGGGATTTTCCATGCCTTGCAGTTCATCATCTTGCCATTGCTGCCACTGAGCCTGTCCCAGATAACTGCAGAGGGAACTTCGACAAAAACAAATCTGCAACCCATGTTGTGTCAGAAGCACACAGTGATGCAGCTCTATCACCTTCGCATCCTGATGTGTCAGTGGCACACAGTGATGCAGCCATTACCCCGCCACACAAATCGGACACCCCGGGCACAGAAGTATCAGAGTACTAAGATGTGGATGGTAAGTACTGTGCGAGGAAAGCAGTAGTAGCATCCATCACCACCATATGGCCTGTCCCGGCCTGGTTCTGCTCTATGCATCATGCCCTGGGACAACACCTTTCACTGACCCCCGTAAAACTCTGCAACATTCACTTGGACCCCGACATGGACTGCCATATCTTCACTGGTTGACAATTACACAGCAATCCTTCTGCGGACTGCACTCTACCTCTTCCAAATAACTTTCCAATCCTCAAATGACTCTGGCTGGCCTGCCACTGGGCTTCCATGGAATATGGGCTTGGCATTGCCATGTACAGCCCCAGCTTTGCATTCACTAGAATGTGAATAAAACAATTGAAATCACACAGATGTGTCATGACTATGTTCACTCAAGTATGAAAGTATGGATGAATGTAGGGACAATGATTGCACAAGAAGGCACAGCCTGGCATATGACATCAATGCTCATGTTTAACCCTGAGCCACATGGCCAGTTGGATGACTGTGAAGGTGAGTACTAGCCTCATTGCGCATTAACAACAATCTCGCAACCCCCCAATGCAGGCACGCATCCATGTATTGAATAGGGTTATGTGTAGGAATGACCAAATCGGTAGCAGGCCAGAAGAGGTGTCCTACATCACATGTGATAACAGAACTTCACTTTGCATACCTCCTCATACACATCTTTGTGGACACATTCTGTTTTGATTTATAACATTGCTCCGCAAGGTCAGAGGTTGGACACCATACTCACGTTGCTGAAGACACGTAAGTGCACAGGCCTGCCAGCAACTATCCCAAACACAATGTTTGGTTCACAGAGGTGGAGCTGTCAAAAGGGACCCACTCCCATTGTACATGCGTCAGTCAGTCCCTTCCTGTGTAGGGTGATGCTCATTGTGGCACACGATTTGACAATCTAATCAACACTCATCACAGAAGGACTGTAGTGAAGATGCGTAGACTTTATTGGCATGTGCGTGTCAGTACAGACAAGGCAACGGCCACTACATTCAGGGACATGCTTAAGACACTTACATGGAGTATGGGAACATTTCAAGGTGCAAGACATCCAGAGGCAAAAATGTACACGAAATCATTACGGATGGCAACGGTATCAGCCCATCTTGCCTTGTTGGATGAGTCATGTGATGGTTGGCGTCTGCCAATTGCCCTGTGTGAGGGGACACGACTAACAGACCATGGGGTCTGCATAGTGCTCTGCCACCAGACTGCGCCAACTGTCTGCTATGCTGACAGTGACAAGGTGAAAGGGTCCGAGAAGGTCACATGTTGTGCTACATTGCCAAGTGTGTACGCTCCCCCAGCAATATGTTCGAATTGGTAACGTTGCCAAACAACACTGTGCTGCTCCGACCATGGAACTGCATCACCTTGCACAGGTGTGTGTACACACGCGTAGTTCCACGTACATGCATTCAGAGTCCTGATGAGGCCAGACATGTCAACTGTTGTGGTGGGATATTTAAGCATCCCCATGTGGTAAATTAAAATTACCTATGCTTAATTTCTATGCGGTAAAGTTCAATAAGAATAACTCAGTCAAATAAATGAGAGGCAGAGTCCGTGGCATCTGAGGTTATAAGGGTTTTATTCCTTAAAAAGGAATTGGTTCGAACCAGGTATCATGTTCCATCACCACGAGGGTTCAGGAAGGGAATGGACATGGACATGTACAATGCTTTATTAACAGAATATCATATATATAGTACATGCGTATAGTGGTGATGAATGCAGAAGGCGTAACAGCTGAGAGAAATGAGATAAGAACACACATGCATAACAGAAGGCGTGCACGAGGGCGTACACAGAGGTGTGTACTAGAAACGTCATAGAGAAGTGTCACAGGTGGGTGGATCCATAGAAGAATCCTGCAGAGTCAGCAGAAATATGTGGCAGAGATGCGCGCGCAGCAGCATGACGTGTGAATGACGTGGAACTGGAGGGTGAAGGGGACTTGACAATTGTGCGTATACAGGGAGACAGAAGTCTGGCATGTCAGAACAACCTAATCCCAAATCATATCTGGTATCTTGTGTTTGAGGAACTGTATTATCTAGAAGGAAAGGTCTCTTGGGCAGAGGCTATTCTATACTGACTGCTAGTGCGTGCGTATGCGATTACGTGTCTACGTGTAAAGCAAGGGGGCCATGGGCCTACCATGGTAACGGGGGCTATGAATTACTTGCATGGAGACAGAAAGGCCGGGCCCTTTGCTCTGCAGCTGGGAAGGATGTTTACCTAAACTACTAGACAGGAATGTATTTTCGAGGAGCGGAGCAGATAACTTGAAGGCTGAATACTGTTTTGGCAGGCAAGCAGGCCGAGCCAGGCACCGCTAGCCGCGCAGGGAGTAAGACAAAGGTCAGGGATACAGATGCAGGTCTAGGCTGCAGCTTCCAGAGGCAGAAGGCAGAAAGGGCTCGATGGCATGAATCAGGGCCTAACTCGCCAGAGCCAGGAAAACGTGAAAAGTGCACCATGTAAAGACGGTGGCAAGGCATACTTAGGAACTGAATATTCGACCCATTCATGGTGGATCTGAAAGAGGACATGTTAACGTTGGACGCAAATGTATTTGCGTCTTCATAGCTGGAAGTGGAGGGAACATACATGTACTTGAAGCACGTACATGGAGCCATTGGGGTCTACGTTAGGGGACACAATTGACCATAAAAATTCATATTACTTCACCCACGATGTGACAAGGTGTTGGGACCTATGCTGTAGGTGACAATCCGATGTGGCTGCAGGAACTTAGTTACTTGTCCATAAATGCCAGCGCAGCTTCATGGACAATGTTTTCCAATAGTTTGTCATTGTTGGGTTAAAGGAACACCAGGGTGAGCCAATCCATTAACTGGTCCGGGCAGAAGTGCTCAGTCTACGCTGTTTCCCCAATCCGCAACACAGCCCAATAGGGGAGCGCCTTGATATGGCGCTGCACACGATGAGTGGTGCAATCTCCCATGCACAACTACCAGCATATACGCCAAAGATCAGTGCATCCCATGCACGACTATCCCGTTGACACTCCTGTAGGTGGGCCAACAGGGTGCGCACTGTCAGGTCATAATCCAATTCAGCTACTGTTGCGTTGGATAAGCAGATCTCCATGGGCCACTCAAATGTGCATGATCAACAGTGGAACCAGGAATGGACGCAGGTGACGTAGGTAAGACGTAAACTCAGATGGAAACTGATTTGCAACAGTGCCATTGGCAGGGATCCCAACAGATGCAGCATTCATGCACGGTACAGTTGTGCATGTGCCTGGGAATACCTGTCATTGCATTTGAGGGTCTCGTAGCACTGGCAATCCTCAGACCGGCGGCAGTTCTATGGACGATATGCCACACCTCTGGGCAATGAGTCGTATGTGTGTGCAACCTTTGGACATATGAGTAGTTTTTAACCAATGTGTCAAGTGCATCCCTTGCAGGTGTAGGTCATGGAGGGACAAGTGTGTGTGGGGTATGGGCACGTTGGTTTTTCATTAGCGCAGTTTGTGGTGAGGGAGTCGTCGGAGGCTGGTATGGTATCTCAAGCAGGGTGTGCCAGCTGCATTCAGGACCACGGTTGTGGGTTCGGTTGGCCTTCCGCCTTGTTTGTTGAGGCAAAGGAGATTACATACTTAATTTTAGTCTGATTACTGCTTGCATTTCTGAAATGTGATGTGACCTTCACGCTTACTTTGATGCCAGGCCTGCAATTTGGAGTGCTGTTGGCATGTTTGCATGAGCCAAGGGCCCGATTGGCCTTGCACTCCTTGTTCGTTCAGTCTCTATCTTTCTCTCTCTTTCTTTCTCTCTCTCTTTCTCTATCTCCCTGTCCTTTGATGGGTGCCTGACTAACCTTCTTATCTTGGATATTGTCTTACAGACTGTGAGTCACAGATTGTCCTGGGATGCCCCGCTATGACTCTTCACAATAGTTGTTTGGAGACAAATTAGAATGTGACATTGTGTTTGGTCTTTCAACTGTGAATGAATGAATCAGGATTTCAGTACTCACATGAATGTTGATTGTTTCAATTGTGTGACATCAGGTGGGTGCTTTTTTCATGTTTTCGAGCCGTTGATGTGCAGTGTCTTGGTCCAGGGGAGGTGGGGTGTGCCCAGGGTGGGGCCCGGATAGGTGGCCCTGGGTGTAGTGGCGGTGGGTGTTATGGCCCTCTTGGGTGTCCGGCCCGCATGTTCAGTGGCTCCATGGCATCTGTTGTTCTTCAGGTGTGGCTCTGGGCTGGGCTCCCTGTTGTGGTGCAGGCTGTCATCCGACTTTGCACCAGGTCTGAGCAGGTGTTAGTTTCCTGCTGCTAACGCGCCTTATCGCATGTTTTGTGGTCTATTCGCCGATCTGGCTGGTCATTGAGAATGTTGCAGAGTGGCATTGTGGGGCTTTTTGCATGGGAACGCCTACTCTGCATCTCATTAGCGATAGTTGCGGGGTCATCTGTGGTGATGTTTTTTGCAGCTGTTATCGCAGGTAAACTGGTGCTATGGGCTGTTAGCAGCAGCTTGTGAATGGGGTGATAATTTTATCGCGACTTTGGCTGTGATAAAGTACTGATAACTCCTTGAGAATATGCCCCTAAGACTCAAGGCAACTTTTAGATACTTAGTACAGGGGCCATTTAAAACGCTGTGTTGATTGTGGAAAGAAGCGTAGGATGTCATTGACGAGCTAACCTATCCCACATAAAGCAATGGACAGTGCCATGGAAATATATCTTTAAAAAGGCAAAATATATTACGCGCTGGTAAACTCTTCACAACGCAACATAATCAGACTTTCTAAAAAAATGTAAACAGAAGAATACATAGTTTTTGTGGCTTGTCATAGTATATTGCACTGGTAGAGTGCATGGTCACCATTGGTCTCTAGGTGCTTCTAGCAAGGTATTCCTATTAAACGCCTTTGCGAAAGCCAAGTTTTAGTAGATTGTCTAAAAGTAGTTATTAACACCTCTGAGCATAACTAAGTAGGATCAGAGTTCCGTAACTTCCGTTCGCAGATTGGAAAACTATTGCGCTCTGGTCTACACTTATGGTGCCTGGGAACCATTTCTAGAGGCTGAGCAGAGGACTCTCAGAGGGCAGTATCTCTGATGGTGCTTCTTACTTAAACAGGCGCATTCCTGGAAGCACTTTGTGCAGAAGGCAAAGAAACTTAAGATAATTTTTTCTTCAAAGGCTGTTCAGTTTTGTCTGTGCAGGATGGGCCTGGAGTGAGCATTCCGCAAAGATCCAATTACTAACATTGCTGCAGTGTTCTGGACGAACTGAAGTTTGTTGAGCAAGATGAAGGGTGGCTCCAAAATAGAAGTGTAAGCCTATCAACGCAGCCACCAAAAATGATTGTTCTTAAAGGAAAGATTAGATAAAACTTTCCTTAAATGTCTATTTCATAGATGGGTGACGAGACTTTGGCCAATAAGTGTGGGTACACAGCATGCTGCGTGTATGTCTTCATTTTTAAGTAATTAAGCAGGTGTTGGACGTGGCTCTCTCTGCTAGGTACCCCAAGATGTTTTGCCTTCCTTTGCTTAATTCATATTGTTCACTTTAGGACTCTGTGCACTTTACCACTGCTTACCAGTGCTAAAGTATGTGTGTTCTCTCCCTAAAAGCTGGCCTACACCTAAGTGCCAAATTATTCTTCCATGCAAGTCCCTAGGAAATGGGTCTCCATGTAACCCGAGCATGTAAAATAAATGTTACTAGGGGGAGTGGGGTACTCATTGTGCCACCCACTAAAGTAGCACTGTAGAACATCTCCGGTATGCCACTGCAGACTGTAGTGCAGTTCTAAACTGCCATTTCGACCTGGAAAAACAAAATCTTTGCCAGACCTAAAAGATTATTTTTAATACTTATAAGTTACCACTGAGGTTTCCTCTTAAAGCTCTATGGGCAGGGTGCATAGCATTTAAAATGTAGGACATCTGGGTTTATGTTTTGAATGTCCTAGCAATGAAAAACTCCTAAAGTTGTTTTTCACTTTCATAATGCCTGCTTCTCCCATGCACTAACACTGGGCTACACTATTACATTTAATAAGGGATAATTTTAGATTTGGAATGGGTAGAAAAGTACTTTTGGTATCTTCTGAATTTAATTTTAAAATACTCTTGTCTAATAATTCAGGGGTAGATATTGACGCTTGGCTAGAACCCGGAGTACTAATCACTCCTGTAGCCACCACTAATTTGACTTGGGTCCAGTGATACGCTACGGTTGAAAAGGGTGTTATGATTTCAGCTAAGGCTTAATTTTGGGATAAGGGTAAGGCAACTCTAGAGTTCCCTAAAGATGTTGAGTGATCATAGGTGCAAGCAACAGTGTCAACAGTACTATCAACCTGTTATCTTGGAATGTTGCCAGGTTAAAATCTAAACTAAGTGACCCGCAGTGTGGCAACTATACAGATAAGCAAAACATAGTTTAGCTTCAGACGCCCTGCTTTACTGATCCAGTGTTTATGGTGGGGAACCTTTGCTTCTATAATAGTGCTACATGTTATGTATCAGGAAGATCCTCAGATGGTTTCCATATATGGTTGAAAATTGACATTTTTAATAAAGCCAAAATAATAGACACAGAATCCAAAGACATATTAGGAAGCATTTTACCCTCAATAGTCCTACAACATAGGAATACTTGACTATTATTATGAACATTTATATACAATCAGCACTGGACAACAAGATCTCAAATACTTGACTATGTTTAACTGACATCTTGGGGTCAATAGATCCCAGCTGGCTTAAACTTAAAGCAGGGGATTGTAATACAACAATTGAACCTGAACAATTTTTTGATATAATGTTGTCTTATGGGTTAAGGGCTGTCTATGGACATTCAAGGTCTGATAGAAATCTGTATCAAGTAACATCGCTTATATTTTTCTCAATCTCCAGCTATGACCCTTCATGGTGGACATGGAAGTGAAGTCGAGAATGGACAGCAAATACAATGCCCTTGGCGCTCAATTTTAGTTCCCATGCAAACCCCCTTTTCAGTACAAATAATTGTAAGAATATTAAGTGGGAGACCATAATAAGAAATGGTATGCAAGATCTACCAGATGTTTGTAAAAACCTTAGAGCCATACGAAAATGTAGATAGAGGCCTCATCAATTGTGTAGATGTCTACCTGGAGCTAAGTACTAGTTTATAAACCTTCTTTACCAGTGATGTAAGGTCGCTTTTTGACACTGCCCCAGGTGTACGAGAAATCATAAATCTGAAGCAGCGTAAAAAACTTACGCCTCTCAAGGGAGGCAAAACAAGGAGAAATATCTTTATTTCGCCTCGTTTTTTGTTTTTCGTTTTTTCTACATGTGCTGCATTGTGCGTCACACAGAGAAACAAGAAAAGAGCTTCTTGTGATTGTTTTTGTGCACGAAGGTTCCCATACCTGCACAAAAACAATAACCCCCTCAATGCAGGCACCCTTGCACCATGGTTCAAAGGTGCCTGCATTGGTGCACAACAGCCTATTGTGCGGTGGCACAGGGGAAAAAGACAGGAATACTCTGTATCTCATAGATACAGCGTATTTCTGCCCTATTCTTTTGCTGCAGGGCAGCACAGCGGAAAGGCCTGCTGCTCTGCCCTGAGGCAAAAACACATAAATGAGGCCCCTTATCCTAATTATGAGCTCCACGCAATGGAGATCGAAAAGCCGTTGGCCAGAGATAAACTTGACTCCTTTTTTAGTATTTAAACAAATGCGAAAAGGAGTCTAGCATCTTGTTGCATGTTTTTACAATTTCACTTAGCACTCCACGTTTCTGTCAGTTATCTGTGAGCACTGGATCTTGATATATTTCTTTTAAAATGTCTCAATAATTTACAATTAATAAATTAATTGCGAAGCAATGCTGTGTAGTGGCCTTCTTTTATAAATTGCCTTGGTGTACTATGTAATGATTGGTCTGGAAATTTGCTTAAGACCATAGGTGTCTTTAACACTTACAAGACTATTTGGCTTAAGGGAACTACTGTTGCTTATCGTACGATTTATAACCCCGTGTTCTCGAAAATTGTGGGGTTCCCTTTTTTCATGATATATACTTTCAGCTTCCTGCCACTATTTTCACAAAAAACATTAAAAAACAATTTTTACCAAATGGATTTGGATTATTTTTGGTGTCATTTCATCTATCAAAATGTACTTTATTTTTCTAAATCGGTTTGGGTTTTTTCTTGTGTTGTATTTTAATTTTATTAATGTTTGTGTGCCGCATAAATACTTTATAAATTGCCTTGAAGTTAAGTCTGACTGTTTTTGTGCAAAGCTACTGGTGTGTTAACCACAGGTTGATTTGTTAACTTTGTGGTACACCCTGACAATGATTGCAGTGACTGTCTTTTAAACATTCAACTTTAGCTTGTTACTGCTCAGTCAATTGCCAAATATATCGCATCTTTTCAGAAAAGGGTTGAGATCAGTATCAATCTAGAGTAAAATCTGAGTGTCATCGGTATACATACATATTCTTGGTTTCCCATCAGGCAGGTTTCAGACCATTGCACTCTACAGAATCAGTTATTCTAAGTGTCATGGATGACCTGAAGGAGGATGCAGGCAGGGGGTGCACTCAGGCCTTGGTGTTATTAGACCAGTTTGTTGCCTTTGATACCATGGACCAGTCTATCCTTGCGGACAGATTGGCAGCGGCAGGTCTGAGAGGCACAGCCCTAAATTGGATGCTTTTCTTCTTAAAGGAGCGTTCCCAGTCCGTCAGACTGGCACCTTTTAATTCCTCCCGGGTGAACACCAAATGTGGGGTACCTCAAGGGTCTTCCCTCTTACCTCATCTCTTTAATGTATACATCTGTCCCCTGATTCATGTTCTTCAAGAAAGAGGAATGAAGGTATATAATTATGCAGATGATATGCAGCTGATCTTCCCGCGTGATGATACAAATGACTCTAAGGGATCATTTCAACATACTATGCTTTTCATCAAGAAGTGGATGACTCATAATCATCTCAAGTTAAATTCTGATAAGACAGAGATAATTATTTCAAACAACAGAATAGAACAGTGGACACCAGCACACTGGCCAGTTGCATTGGGCTTACCCCCTATACTCAAAAACTCAGTGAAAAGCCTGGGAATTAAGATAAATGCCAATCTTTCAATGCAGGAACAGATTAGCCTGGTCTCATCTACTTGCATGTATCAATTGAGGACATTCAAGAAAATCAGGACATTTTTCTCCAAGGAGGCAAGTATCACGATTTTGCACACACTAATAATGCCCCAGTTGGATCATGCCAATTTCATATATTTAGGACTCCCTGCCTGCCAAATTCATAGGTTACAGCTCATTCAAAATCAAGCAGATAGGCTGGTCTTTCAGCAACCGAGACATTGCCACAAATAACCATTAATAAAGCAGCTTCATTGGCTTCCTGTGATACAGCGGTCCATGTTTAAGACCGATTGTATGATTTTAGTGCCCTTCACATAAGTTCATATCCACCAAGATCTCAAGATACTTGCCTACAGGGAACCTTAGATCGGCGACAATGAACATGTTGATTATTCCAAGATTCAAACGAGAATGGGTGGCTCGCGCTTCTCTGTATTAGGCCCCATTTTGTGGAACTCCCTTCCAACTGAAATCTGACTAACTCAGAATATCCCAGCTTTAGGAAAAAACGTAAGACATGGTTATTCATCCAAGCTTACTGTTAGAGCCTGAAAGATAGCTCTCCTCTCCTTTTAGCGTCATGAGACTGTTGGTATACGAGCGCTTTACAAGACCCATAAACATATATGCTCCTAACCCAACCTCCATCAGAGCATTCACCAACAGTTCAACCGAAATACTGAAGAGATGGGGTTACAAAGACGAGCCATCTAAGACTAGATATTGCAAATTTTATAAGGAACAGAGAAAACAATGGGTGACACCCATATTAAAAATGTTGGGCCTACGACAATGTCACCCAGCTTACCTCGCGATGCAATTTCTGGAAGCAGAGTGCCTTGCAAAAAACATAGCCGACTTTCTGAAGTTCTGTATTACACACAGGATGAACTTAGAATAGGATTGGTACGACATACACTTTGTAAGAATACAGTTGTTTTCCCCTTTGCACTATAATGATGCATTTGAGGTGCTCTAATATTGAGCTGATATCCTGGCACTTTATATTGTTGGTATGTAATGTCATTGATTGTATCTGAAAAGTTATTTTTCTATTTTTAAATGTATTTATTATAACCAGAAGATGAAATTGTAATCATTTTTAATGTATATTTAAAGATTGTACTTTTATCGTTTTTGTATTTTCATGAAAACCGAATAAAGGAATTTGAATTGAATTGACTAGATATTTAACAGTGGCCCTTTGGGATGTAAACAATGCTATCTTAACTGCTTGAAATCTATTGGTCAAGAAATGATGATGGCCACCTGTACTTGAGAGAGAAAGATGATACTGTGAATACCAAAAAAATATACAGCCAAGGCACTTTGTTCTATTCTTTTGAGATAACAAGAATAAGGATATTTTTGGGATTGGCTCGAGTGGTTAATATCCAATTTAAATTCTATGCAGGTGTTGGTGACCATCAGCGGGTTTTTAGTGATTTGTCTTCATACTAATCAGCAGGAAAGAAGACTGTGTCCTTTGGTAAGATGTTTGGGGTGTAGGAAAGGGCAGGGGTTGATAGAGGATTGTGAAGCTATTTGCATTCAATGATATCTTATGACCTCCTCCCTCTTACCTTGGTAGGAAATGGGCTATCTCCTGTACATGGTACTGTTTTGGGTGTTTTCCCACAACTTATTGGGAAATACTTTTCCTCAGTAGTGGATCCTTCTGTTCAGTAAGTACCTATTTTTTGAATTCTCGTGGGATAGGATAAAATGACCTAATTATGTGATATAAACCTAAAATAACAGAGAAGTGATATCCTGCATAGTGCAATCGTGGAGGAATTAGTATGTACATAGTGTACATAAATATGGCGATGGTGTCTTAAATGTTGTAATTGTTGTTTATGATGTTATTTTGTCTTATTTTTGCCCTTAGTAAGTAGGGGCAGGATAACCACAGAAATGTCATATTCACTGTTGTTTAAATTTTTCAATGGGATAAGGTGGCCCTTTTGCATTAAAACACATGTTTAGTATGTTTAAAAATGTTGGTAAATTTGTCCAATCAGTGTCTTTGAATTGACCGACCATGGGCTAGTAACTTATTGATTATTTTACATATTTTTTTAGGGAATCCCAGGGTGTAGAGAACCAGTGGTGTGATATCTGGCGGTTCCTGATGAAGGTGGCTCCTACTGTTTCTATATGCCACTGAAACGCTTTGACCAAGTCCTTTTGAAATCCTACTATACAGCAGTAGCCCTGTATATGGTCATAGAGACTGAAACCAACTAAAGGTGTTAACTTGGATAGATATATAGAGTTGTGAATGGGATATGTATGTACTGTAGTATGAGGGATGTGTATGTATGAGTGAGTGGTATGTTTGTGTTAGTTCTCTACCTGGGTACGAACACATTGTAATGTGGAAAATAATTTTGTATTATAAACTGTTGTGAATAATAGAAATATGTTATTTTGATAAAGTTGAATATTATGATGATAAAAGAATAATACTAGAGTAAAATAAAAGAAAGTTAAAAAATAAGTTGTATATGTCATTGAATTCTTGTTGCTTAGAGAGCCCATGTTTTGAATTCATATTTGAATCGTAAGAAATAATATATAAGTCACGAGGGAGTTTTTCTGTGGTGTTTGCTGTTATTTTCCCCTCTGCTCCCTGACCCCCAAAAAGTAATCCTTGTAGAGGGGGTCCCAAAACTTTCTGCATAGCTAGAAGGACCTGCACCACAGTAGAGTAAAACACTAATTGTTTACTTCCTCTACGTGATCCAGGGTGACCCCCCACTAATGTACCTTGCACGAAGTTCTATTTTCATGTCATCCAGGATAGAGAACGTAACCATTTCCATGCTGTGAGCAGTGTGAATATAGCTTCCATCTCATTAAAATGATTACAGGTTTGAAGAGGCTTACAGAGGAACTTAGCCGCATATCCTTCTATAACCTTAGCTACAAAAGGACAGAATGAGATGGGGTGAAAATGAGTTAAGACAGAAGGCTCTAATAAGCATGGGTGAATTTTGCGAATTGGCAATTCGCGAATTTGCGGATTTGCGAATTGGCAATCCGCAAAATTCGCAAATTCGCACAAATTTGCGGATTTTTTTATTTTTGAGTGTTCGCGGGTGTTCGCGAGGCGCTTTGCGTGTTCGCGGGTGTTTGCGAGGCACTTTGCAATTTTGCGGGTATTTTTTTTGGCAATAAACAGGCTGGGGAGCGGGGGCGGTGGAGTGGGGGGCTCGGGAAGGTTGACGTAGTGGGGGAGGGGATTTTAGTTTGAAGTACTGCAGGTGCCCACGGTACTGCATAATGGTTCCATAGGGGTGTGATCCATAGGTGTAGGCTGTGGTGGGTCATGAGGAGGGTTTTTTTTAATTGCATTAATGTATTTGCCAATGAAATTCTGCTGCTGACTGATGTGCACTGTAATGGAGCTGTTATGTTATAATAAAAATATATATTTTTTTAAATGGATACATTAAGCAGAGTACGCATAGAATTGATAATAGCGTGGGCTTTGAGGTAAAAATACATGAGAAAAGACAGTATTGCTGAAATGTCCAGTCGAGAGATCACTGAAGAACTGAATGTGGATTTTATCTCTTGTTTTCATTTTACTTCATTAAACGTGTCATGTAAATATCCTTCATCTAGGAAACAAATTAGATCTATCAAAGGCGTAACATCACAACAGGCCTCAAAACCCAACCAAACACCGACAAAAGTACTGGATAGTGTCTCTCCACCATGGGATAACATTACCAAGCATGGCAGACAAATATTTAGCTTATGGACAAAAAGCTGGGGTGTTGACCCTTAATAAAACTTTAGTTATTTGAAGGCTTGCTGGGCACACTGACTGCTAGATGTTCGGTAACTTTCGCCTTTTAACTCCTCCCCTGCTGGTGACGGAGCAGTTCCGTCACGGCCCGCTCGGCACTCCTGCGCTGCGCGGATTCCACCCTGCGCTGAGCGTTCCTTCAAGCGGGCGGGGCCATGACGGAACCGCTCCGTCATGAGCACAGCGCGACCGCAGCTAGTGACGGAGCGGGTCCGTCACTAGCATGGGCGCGCCGCGTGGCCCCCCGACCCCTTAGCCCTGTGGTGGAATATCCGCCGCAGCGAAGGGGTTAATGATCATTCTGCCAAGAATCCATGCAATCTGCAATGCTCATGAAGTCACGATCCACTATCACAGAAGAGTGCAAATGCACACTACCACACAGAATTTCCAATTCTTACATTTGGAATGTAGGAAACAAGGTTGCCAATTAGTTCCATGCATGCTTGTCACCATGTTTGAATTTGCAATCTTTTAGTCTTTCGGTGGCCAACTTAATGTATTCTGGGCATTGAATCAACTGGGTTAACACAAGTAACAACAATGACTTGAAAGGAAAATGTCCACCTTTCAACAACCAATCAAGTGGATTCTGAAAGCAGATTTAGGTATCGGAGAGCTAAAGAATTAAACCTTAGAGATCATTCAAACAAAGAACACCCAATTCAAATCACACACTTGTTTAAAACAGCGCCTTGATAATGTCTTATCCTATTGGATCTTAGTGCCACATTTGATACGGTGTCTCATGAGATTCTTCTTCATCATCTTTGGATGATTGGCATTAGGGCTGCTGCCCTGGAATGGTTTCGGTCCTTTCTGGCTGAGCGGTCATTTCAAGTGTCCGTGTCGCCGTTCCATTCTCACGAACATGCTCTGGGCAGGGGGGTTCCTCAAGGCTCTATCTTATGCCCACTTTTCTTCAACCTGTACGTGGGACCCTTGGCGGAGGTGGCTAGAGGCCGGGGGTTGTCCTTGGTGTTGCATGCTGAGGACACCCAGCTGGTGATCGCTTTCTCCAAAAAAATGCAGTACTTGCCTGGAGAACTTTAAGGATGATTTAACGAATATCATCAAATAAGCTTTATTCGGCGTTTAGCCATAAAAGCTACACCATAAAATACATACATGTAAAAAATAACTCAACATAACATTACCTAGTTAAAAGAAAAATGTGTTAAAACCCAACTAAAAATAGTTTAGCATAACTAAATTAAAAAAAAAACCAAAATACACAGAATCCCCTTTTTTCAACCGCAGTTATTGTTGTTCGGTGCTCGAGGACCAGGGTAAAAATCATGCAGGTCCCAAATACGGATGGAGCCATCCCCAAGTTTTGGCTGGATAGATCGCAAGTAGGGGGCAATGTTCCTGTCTTTAAACCTGACCAGAATCAAGTCCCCCGGAACATTTTTGGGCAGATGACCAAGCCACCCCACCCTTCTGACACTCTGAATCCCACCGTCTAGCGAGGAAGGTAATGGTCTATTGTTTTTAAGCCAAAAGATGGCTTTGTTCAGTAGGTCCCGGTGCAGTTCACGTTTTCCTGGTCTGAGTGCGGGGACCCCAGAGAGAATGGTTACATATGGGGCTGCTACGGGTGGTAAATCGATGCGATGTCTTCTATCTAGTGCGATCACAGGGGCTCTTTGCGGGGCATGATCGAGATTACGGGTGTTATTGTGACCACTTTGAACAGGGGAGTTACATGTTTGCAATATCCTGGGTGCATTGTCCGTAGGCCTTATCTGGGTATTAGTGGGGGTAGAGCGTATGGGAGTTACAGTGCTTCTGGTTGGTGGGTAGGACCGTGCTACCGTTTTTTCAATCCCGCACAGTCTATCTCCCAAATCATTTATTTTAGCAACCAGTGGAGAAAGAGCAGTATGTAGCAGACGCTCGATTTGGGCCAGAAGGGTCGATTGTAGGGGGGATCGAGACTCAGCGTTATCAAGTGGTAATGAGGCTGTATAAGGGCCGGGTACAGAGGGGCTGCAGTTAGTAGATGGAGGGAGGGTTTTAACGGGGGATGCCTGGGGGGAGCAAAATGCTTGAACAGTGTCTCGAGCCATTATGGAGGGGGATAGAACATCCGGCATATAGTTTGTGCCACAGAGGGCATTCAGCTCTTCCCAGATGGACATTGTAGTAGGGTAGACTGAGTCCAGGAATCCTGATGACAACTATAAACAGTACAAGCAATAGGGAAGGAAGGAAAGGAGCTTGACAGTACCTTCTCCAATGCTGGAGCCAAGAGTGGTGGCCCGTCCCGTCCTCCTAGTGCCTCAGAGGGCCGTAGAGGGCCCGCCCTTTGCCCGGGCTTAGCCCGGCGCACTCCCGCGCGCTCCCGCGCAGCGGGTTAAGGATTCAAATATGAAGAGCGTATGACGGGGGGCGTGGCTAGCAGGGTGCGCAGGCCTGGTCACACGGCCTCGCAGGGACTCCTGGACTACCGAGTCCCTGCGGCGCTCCTCCCCTGCTGCTGCAAGTTCTTTTCAGCCACCACCACGGAGGACCCGGTGCCTCGAAGCGGCACCCGCGGAGCGGGTGCTGCGAGGCGCTGTGTGAGGAATGCTGGCTCCCTGAAGTTGAATCCCAGGAGCAGGGATTCGTGGACAAGCCCTCGCGCTGTCGGTCCGCTTTGCTTCTCGCTCCCAATTAGCCCACAGGTGAGGCGCTGTACATCAGATTTTCCGGGGGGGGGCATGGCTAGCAGGGTGCGCAGGCCTGGTCACACGGCCTCGCAGGGACTCCTGGACTACCGAGTCCCTGCGGCGCTCCTCCCCTGCTGCTGCAAGTTCTTTTCAGCCACCACCACGGAGGACCCGGTGCCACGAAGCGGCACCCGCGGAGCGGGTGCTGCGAGGCGCTGTGTGAGGAATGCTGGCTCCCTGAAGTTGAATCCCAGGAGCAGGGATTCGTGGACAAGCCCTCGCGCTGTCGGTCCGCTTTGCTTCTCGCTCCCAATTAGCCCACAGGTGAGGCGCTGTACATCAGATTTTCCGGGGGGGGGGCGTGGCTAGCAGGGTGCGCAGGCCTGGTCACACGGCCTCGCAGGGACTCCTGGACTACCGAGTCCCTGCGGCGCTCCTCCCCTGCTGCTGCAAGTTCTTTTCAGCCACCACCACGGAGGACCCGGTGCCTCGAAGCGGCACCCGCGGAGCGGGTGCTGCGAGGCGCTGTGTGAGGAATGCTGGCTCCCTGAAGTTGAATCCCAGGAGCAGGGATTCGTGGACAAGCCCTCGCGCTGTCGGTCCGCTTTGCTTCTTGCTCCCAATTAGCCCACAGGTGAGGCGCTGTACATCAGATTTTCCGGGGGGGGGGCGTGGCTAGCAGGGTGCGCAGGCCTGGTCACACGGCCTCGCAGGGACTCCTGGACTACCGAGTCCCTGCGGCGCTCCTCCCCTGCTGCTGCAAGTTCTTTTCAGCCACCACCACGGAGGACCCGGTGCCTCGAAGCGGCACCCGCGGAGCGGGTGCTGCGAGGCGCTGTGTGAGGAATGCTGGCTCCCTGAAGTTGAATCCCAGGAGCAGGGATTCGTGGACAAGCCCTCGCGCTGTCGGTCCGCTTTGCTTCTCGCTCCCCATGATGTGGTTGCTTTACGTCTCTAATGTATTTAACGATTATCTTGAACTGGATGAAGGTCAATTGCCTTCAATTAAATGCCAGCAAGTCCGAGATTCTATTGTATGGGAAGGACCAGGGACTGGTCAGAGCAATGGTGGCCTGATCATCTGAAACCTGCGCCATTGCCGAAGGAGACGGTGAAGTACCTGGGTGTTTGGTTAGATAGCGGACTAACATTCGATAAGCAGACAAGAGCTGTAGCCGCTGTCTGCTTCGGGCTTCAGAGAGGATTGAGGCCTTTGCTTGGCTTCTTCCCTCCTAGAGTACGCCAGACCATCCTGCAGGCTTCCATTCTTGCAAGGCTTGATTATGGCAATGCCTTATATCTTGGTGCCACTAAAGCTAGCATCAAGCGCCTGCAGAGGGTCCAGAACGCAGCAGCACGTATGTTAGGGGCTCTCCAAGGATCTCATTCAGTGGCCTGGGTGCTTTTGAAACTGCACTAGTTGCCAATCGAAGTCCGCAATCAATTTAAGGTGCTATGTATTGTGCACATAATTCTGCGGCTTTCAGCCCCCGTGGGGTTATTAGGTCTACTGAAGACATACTTGCCTAGCCGCGCTCTGCACTCAACTAATCAAGGCCTGGTCTGTGTCCCTTGAGTTAAGAAAGTGAGGGCAGGGGGTCGTTCGTTTGGCCTCTTGGCGGCCAAACTGTGGAACTCCCTTGCGCTGGGACGCCTCGTCGCTGAGGCAGCCATGTGCATTATAAATCCTGGAATAAATAAGAGCCCTTCGAAAACATGAAGGCGAAATCAATGAGTTATCTTTTTTTTTTACATAAATACTGAAGTTGTGTTGGACTAAGTCGTTTTCTGCACAGTGAAACAGAAAAACAAGACGAAACTTTAACAGATGGAGGCCTTCCGCAATATTTTTACTGAATGCACCATAAAGTGCTAGAGTGTTACACAGATGGGTCATGTACGACTCCAGGATCTGACTTAGGTGTGTCCTCTAATAATGAGTTGGAGTACAGTATTTCTGCACCCCTGCTCTAGCTGTGCTTACTGGCCACTTCTCCATTGTCTTTCCTGTGTCTCTGAAACAGAGGTTCTTCTTCCAGAGCTGGCCTAACATGTAGAAACTCCCTTGAGAAAAAGATAATCACCAGAAAAATCTGCATAAGAGCACACAATTGTATGCATAGTCCCTGGCTGTACTTCTTGTCAAGACTCGAACTGTATGTGGATAATGATGTATGTTAGGCTTAATGCAAAATTGAATGCCACAGGAAATCTTTGCAGCGAACTTTAATTACAACACTGACAAAGTTTGAAGCACTACTTTTGTGGTTTTAGTCACAGTATCTCAGTGAGTTCATGTCAAATGTTTATCTTATTTTGATGTGGTTGCTTTACGTCTCTAATGTATTTGAAACGTCTCCCTTCTCTTTTAATCCTTAATCATTCCCTCCTTCAGAATCAACTGGAGCAATGCTTATATGATATAAAAAGATCGAGTATATAGAAAAAATGTTATTGTTTTAAAAGAACATTGTGTGGGCGTGCGCGTATGTGTGTGTATCTGTGTGCATGTGTGTGCCCAGGCACATGTATTTGTATATGTGTCAATTCACTGGAAAAAAGGAACGCTATAGTTAGGTGTTGAAATGAGACAAGAACTCACATTAAGAAAACAAAAGCCAATAAATATGTCAATTATAGGTTAGCCAGTTTACTATACCTTGCATTACCTTCATGCACGACTTATAAATTTACATCACCTTGAGATCCACTGTATTTATTAGTAGTTTGAACAATATTGTTTTGAAAATCTAATAATCATGACATTAATGATGTCATTTAACTTGCAATGATTGAATAAGGTGCCCCAACACTACTGCGCACAAAGAGCATAGCAAGGGTTGCCAGGCTCTGCGGTCAAGTTGGAGCAGGTTCAGTGAAGAAGGGTAGGGAGAGTAAGCAGATGTGGAAAGGGGAGGTTGTACTTAAAGATGTCTAGTCTTTCACTAGTTTTAGCCAATTTAAAACCAATTATGCCGCAGATTTCTAAAAATCCATAATTAATCTCACATTTTAGCCTTCTGGTTTCATTTATTTAATCCTGCTCCTGGGAAAGGGCTTCATATTTAACAGCTCCTATTCTAACAACATGGGGCTCAGAAGTGCCTCAGTTTTGTCTTGAATAAAAAATGTTAGCTTTCTCATTGTGCATTAGAACTCTGGGGTGAAGCTGGAATTGGTCACAAGGGAGACAACTAGCAGGCTGCTGCTGCTGTTGAGAGCACAGGCTTCATTCATATTAGGCTTTGTTCTCAAATGGCTAAACCTATAGAAAATGGGTTCTCATTTTAGCTTCTGAAGCACCTTCCATGACCTCTATGAAAATTCCTTAGAGAGAAAACTGTTTTCTCTCAAACATTGTTCATCAAATTTCGGCAGAGGATCAGCATTTTTCACAGTGTAAAACCAGTTTAAGAACACACCACAATTCATATAATTAGTATGGTCCCACCAACATATAATTTATATTGTGAATAAAATCAGTTATCGCTCTTCATATGTTTTCCTTTTTATGACCCACAAAAACAGACTTCCATTACAATATATTTCAATAGAGAGCATGTCCCCGAGTCCTGCCACAACATGTTGACCAATGTGTTTCCCGCCAATGGTCTCAGGGGTCAGGTTGTGCCTTTTATGTTTCTTTGGGCCATATGTATCATCAAACCATTTTGCATTTCCTAAATAGCGAATTTTAAGGAATCACTATTTAGGAAATGCAAAATGGTATGTATGAACAAAATCGCTATTTTATAGCGATTCCTTACCATTCCTAATTTGCGATTAGCAAATTGCTAATCGCAAATTACCCTTTCATTTCTATGGGCCAGGAGGCCCATAGGAATGAAGGGGCAGTTTGCGATTAGCAATTTGCTAATCGCAAATTAGGAAATTTTTCAAGGGTGCAGGGGTGTCTCAAGAACACCCTGCTTCACCCCTGAAAAAGACATTTGGGGGCATATGGTGCACATACATGCCCTAAGGGCATGTATGGGCGTCTTATGGCACCTTTGTTTTTTTGGAAAAAAGCATTATTAAAAGAATTCGCAACTTACCACCAACTAGAAGTTGGTGGAAATTTGCGATTCCTTAATGGCATTTTTTGCATTTTTTTCTTTGATACATTGCATTTAAGGAATCGCAAAAATTGCGATTCCTTAAGTGCAATCGCAAAATAAGGAATAGCAAATTTTGCGATTCCTTATTTTGATGCAAAAATGTTTGATACATACCATTTAGGTAATTAGCATTCGCAAAGGCCGAAACTCGCAGAATTTCGGCCTTTGCAAATGCTAATTAGCTTGATACATATGGCCCTTTGTCTTTTAATTAATGTTCAGGGACCATGTCCCTGAGTCCTGTAAGGAATGTCACAACATACTGTTCATAGTGTGCCAATCAGGATTGGCCAATCCCCTTTGAAATGGTCAATCAGAGCATATTTAGATAACAACATTCCAGATATCAATAACTTTTTCTGATGGTTAAACCCTATATGTCCACCTGGTCACCTTTTCAATTAGAATGTCTGAAAAATTACTGAACAAATTTACACCAAATAATGAAAAGCACACTTTCCAAGTAAATTGTAACTTTCTGCCAAATTTGATGTATTTCCATTCAGCTGTTTATTCTGTAACATAGAGCAAACGTTCCTATGGCAATTAAAGTGGAAACGCAAATTTTGGGCACCTCCCTTTCCCTCAGCAAGAAGCTTTTCATGACGGAGCCAAACTGGATGAACTTTTGCTGTCACAGTAATATATATATATTTTTATATATATATATATATATATATATATATATATATATATATATATATATATATATATATATATATATATATATATATATATATATATATATATATATATATATATATATATATATATATATATATTTATATATATATATATTTTATGCACTCCCCACAGTGGACAAAGCTACAGTGAAGGTTGTTACTTCTTCTCACTGCCAAGTCATGGAAGGACCTTCCCCTTCCCCTTTGAACATCACTCTGTCTCATAGAATTCAGGAAGGGAATCAAGACCTGGTTTTGCCACTAGCCCCGTGATATCATAGCAAATGGATACCCTCGTGGGAAAGTAGCCGTGATCTACGAATACTTCTTGGATTGATTTGTTTTGATTATATCTGATTTCCACTCGGATATTACATCCCTGAGATTATGTGAATTTTTGTGGTGAATCGTCAAGGGGGTGCACCAATAAAAGGTGTTTAATCCCTTCCGTGCTCATAACGGCCCCCAGCCATCATACGTCATGGTAGGCGTGTGCGCATGGCGGCTGGGGGCAGTCCGAGCCACGCCCGTGATTGGAATGTCTAGCACCGTGGTGAAATTCCCGCTGCAGCCAAGGTGTAAACTGAGGCCTTCCTGTATTATTGGATTGCTGTACCCTTGCATCACTCATGGTGTTGCATGGGCAATGCAATACTTAAATCAGATTTACACAGGAATGCAAAGCCACCTTGTGTGGCCCTGCACTTATTGGTAAATCTTGAGAAATGCTAGGCAGCACAATTCGCTATTTTGCATTACTCTGCACATCATAATCTACGTTGCTGCTAAATTCCACATACATCCCTATACGATGCCAGTAGCCCCTCCACTACACTCTATTCCACTTTATGTCACTCCACTCTATGCCTCTCTGCTGTACAAGACTTCACTATATACCACTCCACTATAACACAGTATCCCATGGCACTGTACACCAATCCAGTCTATGTCACTCCAATGTACACCACTCCATTGGACACTACTCCACTATACACTCGACATTGACTCTAAGCACTACATTTTCCTTGGAGACCTCAACCTCCATTTTGATGACCCTGATGACACCAACACCGCCAACCTCTTCAAAAGCATGAGCACTCTCGGCCTCACACAACTAGTCACCAACCTCATTAACATCGCAGACCACACACTCAACCCCATCTTCATGACCAGTGACAGAGTAAAGTACAGCCACATCACCGAACTCATCCAGACAAACGACAACATTGTCCACTTCACCATCACACATCTCCCTGGCACCACAGCCAGACCACCCACAACCCCTCACCAAAGCTGGAGCAAAGTATCAGAGAGCCAATGGACCGACGCCCTCAACTCCTTCCACCTGAATACCTCAACCAACCTAGAACAGCTGTCAAGAACTTCTCCACTTGGATCACCAAAAGTGCCAACAGAGTTGCCCCATAAAGCCCGCAGAACCTACGAAAGCCTCCAAACAGGCCAACTAGTACATCTTGGAACTAAAAGCTGCCAAACATAACTGCAAGCAACTTGAAAGAAGAAGGTGGCGCACCAGCAAGGACTCCATAGACAGAACCGCCTTCAAAATATTGCTCAGACAATACCACTAACTTCTGAAAAAGACAAAAAGGTACTGCCTTGCCATCTGCATTGAGGCCAGTTCCAATGGCAGTAATGAACTATTCAACATCATCAGAGAGTTCTCCAACCCTTCATATTCTGAAAACCTCATCACCCTTTCCCAGGAACTCTGTGACACCATGGCAGTCTTCATCCATAATAAGATCTCCAACATATACAAAACCTTTGAGCCCCAAACCATTGCCACAGACATCCTCAGCCTCATCACTACGACAGATGCCAACCCTGACCACCTGCTAACCACGGGGACCAGCTCACCACTCAAAACATCCCTTGCATCATGAACTCCATCCATTCAAGAGCATTTACGGCGCGCTGTCCCCACCATATTTTCAACCTGGGATCACCTCTTTCCTCACCAGAAGAAAAGAGAGTCTGCCTTCCTCCCTTCACCTCTGAGTACAAGAGCATCATCTGTGTCATCCCTCAAGGCTTATCCCTCAGTCACACCCTGTTCAACACCTACATGACCCCCTTGCAAACATTGTCACCTCCCCATGGAATGACTATTGGTGGCCTTCTGAACTAAGACCCTTGCTGACAGACCATGCCCACAACCACAGCATTATCCTGGAGAGCAAGCTCACCGTGAAAGACCAGATCCGCAATGTCTCCTCAATCTGCTTCTTCACTCTTCGCATGCTCTGCAAGATCACCAAATGGATCCCTGTCAACACCAGACGAACCGTCACCCAAGCCCTAGTCACCAGCAGGCTGGACTATGGCAACACACTCTATACAAGAATCAACATGCACTTTCTGGAGAGACTACAAATCATGCAGAATTCTGTGTCCAAACTCATCCTCGACCTCCCTAGGGGACCCAAATCACCCCCACCTCAGAAAACTCCACTTGATCCCCATGCAGAAGAGATGTCACTTCAAGATGCTGATCCACACATACAAGGCCCTGCACAACCAAGGACCAACATACATCAACCACTCCCTCAACTTCCACCAACCCTCTAGACACCTGCACTCCACTTCCCTTCCGCTCACACCCCTCACATATGTCAAAGCTACAGTGGATGTTGTTTCTTCTCCTACCTTGCGGCCGGGTCCTGGAATTACCTCCCTTTTCACCTCTATACCTCACACTCTCTGCTTCAATTCAAGAAAGGACACCAGACATGTCTCTTCGACTGAGCTTCTGCAGCAAGATCCTCAGCACCTGGATACCCTCATAGGTGATTAGCCATGCTATATATGGCTGGTTGATGGATTGATACTCCTCTGTACACCACTCCACTGTACGCCACTCAATGTCATTGTTCTCTATAACACGGTATGCCAATCCACTCTACAACACTGTTCTGTACTGTACACCACTCTACAAACATCAGCTAGAATCTATGTCACTCCAATCTACTGTACTCTACATCACTTTCCAATACTGTACAACACACCACTACACTTTACTGTACTACACGGTACTCCAATTTCTGTCACTTTATCTGACTGTATGCTATGTGACTCCACTCTACTGTACCCCATGCCACTATAATCCATGACACGCCACTCCTCTCTATGTCACTTTACTTCACTCCACACTACCCCACTCCAGTGTACTTGACTCCGCTATACTCCACTCTACTACACTTTATCTCACTTTACGCCACTTACCGAAACCCCACTTTACAACCCTGTATTGCGCTTTATGTCACTCTATGACAATCTACTCCAGCTTAAGTCCATGCACTCTACACCACAGTACTATACTGTATGACACTCAACGCCACCCCACTCAACTTCTCTCTATGATACGCCACTCCACTAAATGGTACGACACTCTGCTCTACAACACTCTCCTCCACTGTACTCTAGGACACTCCACTTGACGATAAATCACACTATGACAATCTACTTCACCCTACTCGACTCCAAAACACAATACTCCATTCTATGACAGTCTATGACACCATATTCTCCTGTTCAACATGCCATTTTATTGTACAACTTGCTGCTCCAGTCTACAATACGTATGAGACACCATGCCACTACACTATATAACACTTTACTACACTGTACAATATACTACTACCCTCTACTCTACTCTATTTGATTCCAATCTACAATACTCCAGTCTATGACAATAGACTTTACAACACTCCTCCACTACACTGTATGACATTCCACATAACAACTCTCCACTTGTGACACTGCACTCTACAATTTGAAGAAAAAAAAATGCATTAGAAAAAATATATATCTTTTTTTAAAGGTTAAAGCTTAGTTATAATTAGGAAAACTTATTTTTCCTAAACAAAGTTTAAACTACACAAACTTAAAACATTCTAAAGTTACAGTTATAGCATTTATTTGCAATGTATCCACTGCCTTCAAATTAATAAAAGCAGTTTACCCCGATACACTCTTTTCAGCTCACTAACCAGACAATACTAACTATAACTCATCACTCTACCATGTATTCCCCATTGCAATTTCCAACAGGAACATTAGGCACAGCTACAGTCAGAACAGCTGAATGGAACGACTCCAAATTTGGCAGAAAGTTAGATCTTTACCCAGAAAATGTACTTTTTGAAATTCAGTGTAAGTCAGTTCAGTAGTTTTTTGAAAATTAAGGTTCAAAATGTATAGATATCTACAGACAGAGGAGTACAGCGGAACTATCAGATTTAAAGATAAGATAAGATGGGCTGCTTCACATCAACAAAGATGTTTGTCAACCATTTTTAGCTGCCCAGCCCTTTTCAATTTGAATTACCTCAGGTGGGTGTGGAAGTGCTGCAATATTTATATAAGGGGAGGAGGCTGCGTGCTCTATGTTCCTGAGCAATTTAATGGCCCCAGGAACTCACTCCCCTGGGGTCTCGGTAATTATTTTTTTGGGCGGTGGGAACCATATGCTCCACCTCCTCAAACCATTTAATGGCCCAGAGTATCCTTACCCTTGGGTCCAATATAATATTTATTCGGAGAGGTGTGTGGGGCTACCATTCCTAAGTCATATGATGGCTGTGCGGCCCCCATCCCCATGACCCACTTCCAGGAAATGTCCCTGGGACCCCATCCCTGGGACACTGTGTTGTTCACTGCCAGGGAGAGTGTGGCAGGGAACAGAAAGGTAACTCCCTGGCTGCACTCTTCTGGGTAGGGAACATGGGATTGCATTCAACCGGCGAGAGCAGAAGCAAAAGGTGCTCTCATGGGCCAGGAGAAAACCAATGCAGCTGACTCTCGCCGGTATTGGCAGGATAGTTGACAGGATCATTGAGGCCATGAGCCTCCTTTGCTATCACCAAGGCTTCTAAATGTGGGATTAGGTCCCCCAAACAAAGCAAAAAGTATGGTCGGCACCCTCATGGGCCAGCAAAGGTAACAAGCGGGTAGCTACTGGGGCTGAGCTGGGTCACAGAACTCTCTCCATATCCCCCAACACTTAACATAGTTGTTTGGTGCCTTGGTTTGGACCAAGTCACCCAAACAAAAAAAAGATATAAAAAATATGACAAGCTGAGTGGAGTGGCTGCTCAGTTTATATTCTTTGCTCCTGTAGTAGTGCACACCATAATTCCCTATGAAGGCTTTCTATTTTTAGTTTGTGTTCCTTGTGGTGCCACAAGAAAGAGAAGGTGCAACACCAACCATTTTCCTAAAGTTGTTGGGGACTTTAGGGAGCGCAGTAGCCCTACCACTAGGAACATTTAGATAAACTTTCAGTAACTTTTCTGGGTCATTAAATACATGACCAACAGAGAGCTTGCCAACATTTTTCAAAACACTCCAAATTGGAGATATATGCTCATCAGATGTAGTACGGAAACATTTTTTGGTTGGTCCTATGGCTACATTTTGGGGCTTTAAGACTATTAAAGAAAGACTCAAACACACATGTATAGATGTTTTGAATATAAATGCTTTATTTGAAATATTTTGTAACTATCATTAGAAAATTGGAATGTAGGAAGCTCCATTTAAAACAATAGAGTAGCTCTAGGCTTATAATGGCTGGTATAAGCCCACAGCTCCAACATTCCAATGCTTCTTTGTTCACAGCTGTGGCTGTGAACAAAGGCTTCAGGGAACCTGATGGAATTTCAATCCCCTTGTGCTCCCTAAAGCCTTTGTTTAATTTGTTAGAACCTTCTGACCTCTAGTAGCAGAATGTTCAAATAACCATATAACTATTATAGTCCTGCTCCCTCGTTAAAGTTCCTCGCTTTTGGCTCGAGCTTTTAATGCTGGATCTGGCCTTTAATAGCCAGTATAGTCTGCTACGGCGGGCTATGAGGCTATAATAAGCATCTCTATGTGTGTGTTAATTAAATCTTTGGTATGAAGTTATTGCTAGATTATTGTGGTGACTTTTTAACAAAGGCAATACGTTTATATATATATATATATATATATATATATATATATATATATATATATATATATATATATATATATATATAAAAAAAATCCAGCTCCCACAGAAACTTAATGGAAGAATGGCAAGGACTCGAGGTGTTTTAAGATCCAGCATTATTTTATTCTGCCAGGTCGCCCTCAATCACAAAGGTAAGGAGAGACGCGTTTCGGCTTTCAGGAAGCCTTTGTCAATCTTATATATATATATATATATATATATATATATATATATATATATATATATATACATATATATATATATATTTTTTTTGTCACAAAGGGAGCGGCACACCAAATTTCTTTTTGAAGCCTTTTAATCAGTGCTTCACCCCACCAACGCGTTTCAGCCTCACAGGGCTTTGTTCACGGTCAGTAAGTCCTTCTACTATTTTCTTTTTTATACTAGCCCATATTAGCCTTAGGTGGCATTATGGGAGTTGTAGTTTGAAAACAGTATATATACATTTCACAATTTAAAAAAACAGAAAGACCGGTGTGTCATTAATTTCATACACTTGTCTTAACATGTTAAATCACATGAGCTAAATTAATTTATAATTGTAACTGGAATAGTTTCTGTTATTACAGTTAGTTCGTAGTTGGGTATAGTACCCTATCAATTGAGAGTCTATTAAGCTGGTACTAGCAAGGTCACTCCAGATGTATATGAAGGTCTTCCCCAAAGTTTATGCCTCTCGGTGTTTTTGTTCGTAATCGAATGATTAGGCGAGATTCCATTTGTAGCAATTTCCGAACGGTGTCGCCTCCTCTTTCCATTTTCGTGAGCATTTTCACCCCATAAAATCTCATAGTTCTCCAGTCTCCTTCTTGGCAGGCATTGATGTGCTTGGCGGTTGCGTAGAGAATGTTTTTGTTTTTGACCGCCCTGATGTGTTCTAACATCCTCTTCTTTTAGCATGCAGGTGGTACTACCCACATATTTGCTGCCAGCAAATATGTGGGTAGTACCACTCCCTTTGTGACAAAAACTCTAATTGGGTCAGGATCCGACCCCTGAGCCGAGCACACGCTGTTGAGCGCATCGACTGTCTGCAGGATCACTTTGTGGCAAAAAAAAAAAATAATATATATATATATATATATATATATATATATATATATATATATATATATATATATATATATATATATATATATATATATATATATATATATATATATATATATATATATTTATATATATATATATTTATATATATATATATCAAAGATCCAAGGTTCCCACCTATATATTTTATTAATGTGCTTACCCCCTGATATAGCCATTAGGCCTGCCTTTTATATTTTGGTGGTATAACCATTTGACAAACCCATAGGTGTGTCTTATTTGAAATTCCACCATTTTATTATTTATGTTAAAGAAAATCTCTGAAATTCACGGGAAAAAAGCAAAGGACAAAGCGATGTTATAGTTTCTTGAAAATGTGAGGAAAAACACAACATTTTAAACAAAAAAATGAAATTCTCCATTTATGACTAGAGGTGGGTGTAACTCATGTAATTTCGGGTAGTGCAACTATGGTTGATTACTGGAAAATCACTCAAAATGATATGTAGTTATGCAAGATGCACTTTTCACTGAAAAAGTTACCTGAATGATCCATTCAGGTAAAAAGTCTGCTTGAAATGTAATTTTGAGATGATTTCCAGTTGCTCACTTTCGAATTTGAAGTTTTGCACTAAACAAATGTTAAAGTAATAGCCGCTTGTGTTCAAAACACTGCTGTTCATACTCAGGTTTGAAGTTTTGTTCTAAAATATTACCCGAACAATCCAATTGGGTAAAAAATATGCCTGAAATGCTGCTTGTCTTAAAAAATGATTTGAATTGTACATCTTATCTTAAGATTGCTCCCCAAAAATAAGCAATGGAGGTTAATTGTAGAATCTCTGTAATTTCATGTCATTTTAGTGTGCAGTGATTGTGATATGGGAGCGCTTGTGGTTAAGGAAAAGCGACTAGCCAAACAAAATATGTGCAGATTTGATAAATATCATGACATACAAGCACATATCTACATACATGCACACATTGTCTGTGCAGTGCAACCTTGCACAATAAAATTGTGATCATTTACAACACATTTTCATGTGACACTGCTCAATATTTCCTAGTGACACAATCACTGTCTCCTTTGTGGATGAAAGTCATCAAACATGGAACTCATAAGCAAAGAAGATTCCCCAAAATATTATGTATTGCTAACCGCTGTAAGGTAAAAATCAAGAGCGGGAAGGAAGAGGGAAATGGAGGTTGTGACTCACCCTCCTCATACATACAGTGTTAGAATCAAGAGAGAGTCAACTTGGATTCATCAAGCAGGGGCCCACTGGATATAGGGGAAATACCTTTTTATTAAAGGAACTCTCAGTCACTGAAAGTTATCCAGTGAAATGCTCCATCGTCAAGTTTATCCCAACCCTCTGAGGGCTGGGGCATGCTGTGACCTCTTTCCTTACAAGGGAGCACTTCATTTTAAGGAAAAAGGTGTGAGGTCTATATGAAGTCATCTTTAAAAATGCCTAAGTGGTGCCCAACTAATAATTTATTTATTCACAGGTCCGTCTGACAGGGTTAAAAACTAGGGATAGGGCTAGCTGTGGAGTAACACTCACTCCTTGGCCCCTAAGTATAATCAACTAGTCACATACTCCAATCATGTGACTTTCATCAGAATCATTATGTCCTTGTTAATACCTTTTGGGAAAGGGTAACAGGTTATTTATTTAATCATTCATGCCATGCCACACACATACATGATACACTATCGTATTACCCTTTTTTAAAAGAGGGTCCACCTGAGGATACGAAACACATTTAGTTGCAGCAGGGGAACATGAGTATGATCCAAAACATGGTTCTGGTATGACCTATGTAAGCGGAAAAAAGAGAAAGGGGCTGAGTGTACCGTGAGGCCACACCATTAAAACAGAAGCGGTGCATATGTCAGTGTCTTCTATTCGATAAAAGCAAGATAAAAACACGGGAAACACTAGCAATATGTAGGAGATTCGATGCATAAATCTTTATGGATAGTTAAATGAAATGCCTACTTATTTCATGGACGCCTGCTGCCCCATAGGGATCTTCAGAGGGCAGTGTGCCCAGCAGTCACACACTGTAAGGCGAATGTCTAAACATCATTACATACAAGCACACATTAACATACAAACACAATTTTCCTGTGCACACTTACACAAAAACTGTGATAATATAAACCACATTTTAGTGCAACAATATTCTATTTTTTCAGGAAGCACAATTCCTGTTTCCTAAGCCAATGAAACGCATCTTGCCTCAGCTCATCAAAAAGAAAAGCTAAGCCCTTTCTACTTTCCATCCAATCAAGAATTGCAGTGTGCTTCCAGGAACTTCATTTCTCAAAAAATGTAACCAATTGATAAAGAAGATGTCCCAAATTAATATGTACTGCCATCCTCTATACTGACCAAACCTGACTTTATATCCCTATGTTGTCAGCCAATCCTGTGCACTGTCTGATTTCATAAGGTCAAAACCCTGAGAGATACCATCAACTCAAACACTTCTCTTGCACACATGGAACAAACATGCCCAAAATATGCAACCGCTACCTCTAATTTCTTCATCCTCCCCTTCATCAGTAGAGAAGAAGATGTGATAGATGATGGAACTAGCATGAGCCCTTCCCTCTTCCTGGGCCTGTTAGAATGCGGAAGATCACTCATCCAGCTGGTACAAATTGACACCGTCCTATCTAGGACTGGTAAGAAGTACTGAGATCAGATTTCCTAAACCTGATGATCACAGTAATGGCTTCAACGCTGAGTTGTTTCCAAATGAACCTGCTTTCCTCAAAAAATAGGATTCAGAGGGGAATCCTCCAAACTTTTAAGAAAGAAACTGCAACACTGGATTTTGCTGCCCACATCCACCTAAACATCTACACCAGAACCCGCGGCATACTGCTATTCCAGAGGATTTGGACACACCTAAGGCCATGTTCGGTGGCCAGAGAACATGCTCAATAAATGCAGCTCCATGAAGACTAAACACTTGCTGGTAAAAAAAGGAAATTTAAACCTCTTTGCATCACATTTTTACTAAACCGACATGATCTGTGGCAAATAGTTCACAGATCAAAACAACACAAATATGTACAATCATGTTTTTTCATTGCTCTTTTTAATTCAGGCATGCTTGTCATTCAGAGACTGAAAGAATTCAAGAACCATTTTGGGAGTATTTATTGGGAGTGTTTTTTTTTACTACTTGTCTATATGCCATTTTTTGGGGCAAATTTCAGGTATTCATTTTAAGTAATAAATATTCGTTTTCACAATTTTGTTAACTTGTAAAAGACAAGTTTTGCATTGTCCATGTGTTTTTCTTGTTGAGAAATACAAATGATAAGCAATTACAAATTACTGGCAACTGTGATCTGCTACAAGAAAAAAAAAAGAAAAGAAAGGTATTTGGCTAAAGAAAATACCATTCTCTCTTTACTCTAAATCCCTGGATGTAAGTATCTTCTTCACAAAGGGCCAGTGCCTGATTTTGGGACAAATTCATAAGAGAAGAGCATAAACAATTATTAATTACACTACATTACAATGAATAAATTCCAATTCCAAGGGACTCTTGGACTAACTGAGCAGAACTAACTAACTTGGTGTACTATTCACAAATACTGGTGTATGAGCAAGTGTGAATATTATGGTACTCCTGGCCTACTCATGACTCGCTATAGAATTCAGGAGTACCACAAGAGTTAGTAACAGTAATTGTTTTGTGGGTGGGGCCAAAAATGTTTCTAGAGGAGATCTGGACGAATGAAATCACACCAGTTCAGTTCAATAAACTTTATTCGGTTGTACGAATTGACAACCATAAAAGCATTTACACTACAGTTAAAAAAGAACATTTATACAATAGAGGTAAAATACAGTTATAATATAAACGAAAAGACAGCAACTATACAACAAGTCTTCAGAGAATATTGCGGAGTCCATTATAAAAAAGAGGTAATAACAATTCATATACTAATATTATTAACCTTCCATACTATTTCTAAATTTTACTGCCAATTTTAAAAAGCTGCATATATACAGAGTATGTTCACAGTTTAGCAGCTGAAGAAAGTGCAGTGCAGGGCGAAATTGTACAAAATTTAGTTTTTTCAAACAGGGTTTTAAATAAAGATTCCTTGGAACAGCATAAAAGGGACAAAAAAAAAGAAAGTGTGCCGAGTCTTGCGGAGACTTATCGTCGCAGCCGCAAGCCGGCAACACTTGTCCACGATGTGCTCCCCTTGGTACAGCCAACAAAAAATGAAACAAGTTAAACCTGAACCTGGTCAATAGAAAACGGTCATAACTGGACAATTGCCAGGATAGATAGGGTTCCATGAGCAAAGTGCTTTTTACTAGTACATGAGCACGAACACTTTCTTTTTTTAATTCACGTGATTCCCTATCTTGGATTCTAAAATCAATAAAAGCTTTCTTGACCGTTAAAACATCCTGTTTAGTAATCAAATCAGGGAATAGAAAAAGTTCAGGTCGACCTAGATCGGCAAAACACTTATAGAGGTACTTTAACCAGGGAACCTTCATCCTGTTATCCCATGTGAGAGTTTCTCTTAAAATAAGCTGGGTGAGTGGGATGTTATCATTTAACCAACATTTCATCCAGCATAACATGGGATTAACAGCAATCTTGTCACTTACGAAGGAGACCCCCAGTTCCTCATGCACAGAGAAATTAGCCGTGCCCCTAGGGAGCCTTAGTACTTGTTTCAAAAAGTTATTTTCGACAGTCTGTAGGAGTTCCAAAGGGACATAACCCCAAATTTCGCTGCCATAACACGCTGTGGAAACACTTTTGGCTTTGTAAAGTTGGAGTAGGGCGGCAACTGGGCTATTGCCCACTTTCCTAGAAAAGTCCATTATTGCCGCATTTACCCTGGTGACCTCTCCCTTCTTTTTTACAATCACGGGACCCCAGTTTAATTGACTGTCAAAAAGGACCCCGAGATAGGAAAATGTATGTGTAGTGGGGATACATACTCCATTTACATTTAAGCGATTTACTTTTTTATTTCCCTGTCCGACCTTCATTATGTAAGATTTAGAGTTATTAATACTTAACTCTCTTGAGGTCATAAAAGAATGGAAGGAATCTAATAAGGTTTGAAGTCCATTTGCTGTTCTTGATAGGAGAACTGCGTCGTCCGCATATAAGAGGACTGGCAGCCCCCTACGGCCAATATACGGATAGTCCGTGTTAGTGCTTAAAAGGTGCTCTTCCAAATCATTGATATATAAATTAAAAAGGAACGGTGCCAGAATGCAGCCTTGACGGACACCACGATGCACCCCAAAGTCTTTGGTCACATTTAAATCTTGGGTGAATCTAACATTTGCATTGGTGTCAGAGTGCATGTCATCTAGCAAATCGACTAGGTTCGGATCCACACCCATTTTTCGCATGACGTCCCAGAGCTTCCCCCGGCTCACGCAATCGAAAGCCGAGGAAAGATCCATGAACGCCATATGGATCGTTCCACTTCGAGCCTTAGTATACTTTGCGATAATGAGGTATAGATTTAGACATTGTGAAATTGTGGAGTGTCCCGGCCTGAATCCATACTGGATTGGAGATATTATTTTATTTTCTTCTGACCATCTGACCAATCTGTTCAATATTACTCCTCCCACCACTTTCACCACAGAGTTTATTAGAGATATTGGTCGATAGCAGGCAGGGCTACTACGGTCTCCTTTCTTAAAAATAGGCACAATCGTGGATACCCCCCAAGATTTTGGGCATCCACGTAACACAGCAGCATTAAGTACAGCTGTGAGAACTGGTGCCCAGAGTGTTATACATGATTTAAAAAGATCGGGGGGAAGACCGTCAGGTCCTGGTGCCTTGTTGTTCGAAAGGCCTTCTATGCCTTTTATAACCTCATCAATTGTAAAGAACAAGGATTTTTCTTTACTATCTTTTGAGCTGCATTGTACCTGCGGACCGTTACCTTTGAAAATGGAGCTGAAGTGGTTAATCCACTCTTCTTCTGGAATATTGGTGCCCGTACTAGAAATACTGGGGTGATCAAATAAAGGCTTGTTAATGATCTCCCAGAACTTTGAGCTGTTTTTTAATGTCTCTGGATCTAGCAAGGACTCCCATACGCTATTCTTTACAGCACGTTTACGGATGGTAAGAGACTTCTTATACTCAGCCCGTAAGACCCTGATGGTCGATGGATCTCTTGGTTTTGTTTTTAGGGCTTTCTTAAGCTCACGACTGGCCCTCGAACAGATGTTGTCAAACCATTTCGGATTATTGGATGAATTAACTGTCCTCTTAGCGGGTAACGTTAAAAATGACTCCACCTTTTTAGCTATCTCATTAAAAGACTTCAAAATTTGTAATGGTGCCGAAGCAGAAGATGTACATATTGTCAAATCATATTGGCATACATTGTTAATAGAGGAATACAATTGTTTACAGTCCACCATTGACCATTTTAAGCGTCGCTTACCATTAATACATTTAGTAACTCCACAATCCTCTCGGGGGTTAAGTTTTTCAAATAAATTCACACCCATAGTAATACATATAGGATTATGGTCGCTGTAAATGCTTAAAATGATCGAAAAATCCCCAACAATATTAACAAGTTCTGCTGATAATAAAATATGATCTATAAATGAACCTGTTGCGTGACCTTTAAAAGTAGGGGTGGAAAATACAGTTTGTTCCTCGGCTAATGACATGGCAGTAAAGAGATTACATTCATTCATTAAGTCATTTAAGCGTGAACCCCTCCGCGAGTGATCAAAGTGAATTCCTTCCAGATTGTTACAGCCCAATTGACCAACAGGGCTCAGGCTAGGATTCCCACATAAATGTGTGTTAAAATCACCCGCTATTATCTTAAGGCGGGGTAGGGAATCGTCTTTGGCCCTTAGGAATTCAAGCAGCGACTCAATGTTGCAATCTCCGGTCTGACTCACTGCATTATAGAAATTGAACAAAACAACGCTTGTACTACCCCTCTTTAGTTTGACAACCTGAATATTATTATTGCCAGAGTAAAGTTCAGTTTTGATACATATAAGCGACAGGTTAACAAAAATTACCAAGCCCCCTTTGGCTCTGCCACTAGATGAGGGAACTGCCGAGATTATAAAACTCTGGTAACCGTCAATATGTATATTTTTTCCCACTACCCAGGTTTCTTGGAGGCATATAACGGGGTAATCTTTGACGAAGGATAACCAGTCTTTATTAGACAGTTTATCCTGCAATCCTGCTATATTCCAAGATAGTAAACCCTCCTTATATTTGTTTGGTTTATGTTGTATTGTGGCCACATTTTCACGTACAATTTGAGTAATAGATGTTAGGCCTGCGCAACAGCGCACCCGGTCTACCCCTGAGTTAGACGAAGTACAATCTAAAAGAGAGGCTGGCTTTATAACAATAGGTAAACCTGGTATGACAATTTGGTTCACAACACCTAGACCCCCAACCTTACCACCTTGTGGTTCTAACACTTGAGGAATGTCGCCTGAGTCTGTATCTTCGGAGATTCGGTCATTTGTGGGGGGGTTAGGATGTGTGACAGGTAGTCATTCCACCCCATCCAGCCCCCCCTCATCTGAGAAGATACCATACCTATTGGAGATGGGGATGTTAAAGTGATTGTTAAAGTGAGAAGGGTAATGTTGATCAGGAGGGGGTGGCCGTATTGGGTAAACCCTTCTATCCTGACTGTAGCCCCAGTTATTATTTGGTACAGTAAATCCCCAGCCATTTGTTGATTCTGGCCATATAGGCCTGGTGAAGGTATGAGAAGGCTTAGGGTAGGTCATACTCCGCTGTTTTTTACCAAAAAATTCCAAGGTGAGAGGGATAATAGTACCTCTTCTGCGCTGCGGTGGCAAAATATTAGGCAGGATGTTTGGAAGAACTGCAGAATTGGCAAAATTTATGATAATGCAATCACCTTTAAATTTTTTGGGGTTTTGGCCTATCCATGGGACCCTTCTGGCCGACTTAATATCCCCAGCTAGCTGTTGTTTCCCCCACGGGGCCAACTGCATGTTGCCTGATAACCAGTGCAGGGCCTTACTTGTTATTGCCGGGGGGGATTCTGATTGATCTGGGGCTAATGGGGGAACGTTAGCCAAGACCAGCACTAATGGGGCCGCGTCTTCCAGAAACTGAACAGAATCTTCTTCTGTACTAGGAGCAGGTATTATAGGCGGATTTGGGGGTGGTGTATCTCCTGGCGGTAGATGATGTGACACAGTAATTGAGGTTTGATCCTGTAAGTTTGTGTGGATGATATTTGAAGTAGTACCTCCGTCAGATGGAGGACCAAAAACCTCTTTTACGGGTAAAACCAGGCTAGTAACTGTGTCTGATATATGAGACACAGCTTCAACTAACTTTTTTTGATCTACGCCTAATTTCTTTATATCTGCTGTTAGCTTATCCAATTTGGTCACTACTGGTTTGATTAAGATTTTCAATTTAGTGTCAATTAAATCAGCTAACCTAGATAATAACTCCTCGTCCGCACTATGCTTCTCGGATTCTTCAACTTTCCCCCTGCTTTTATCCCTACTTCTCACGGGTGACGCAGCCTTCTTCCTCCCTAAATGAGCTCCACCACGATGTGATTGAATTTTTCTACATTTTCTAATAGCACGTGGCGCTTGATCTTGAACTGGGGGGTCATTTTCATGATTTGACTGCTCACTTTCCTGCACAATTTCATCTTGTTCAGTATCAACAAGCTGGAGTTCCGAGTCATTAACCCGAACTATATCTTGCTCCTGAATAGTATGAGTGCTCTGGTTTGAGATACCGTTTTCTATGGTATCAGAGTCTAGAACTGCACTTCCCTCAGCCTGGGAGGGTATATCAATCCAGGGTGAGTCAAGTGATGGACTTAGGGGAGATAAGTTAGGGGACAGGCTAAGACCTAAAGATTCGCGCCTCTTATTGTTAATCTTTGAGACGACTTGAATCATATAATTTTCTATAGAGTTACCCCCCACCGCTTGATTCTTTTTAGCCATTCTTTGTAATTTAGTAATAATAACCAAATGTCAACAAAGTAATATTAGGTGACAATATGTCCAAGATGTAAAGCTAAAGTAAATAGTCTTACTGCAATCCAGGAAGATCGATGACAATAAGGGCAAAGTAACGTGTCCAGTCCAGTCTCAGCCTGTCTCGGACTGTCTAAGACTGTCCGCCCTTAGTCCGGGCTTTGTCCCGGGTGATATCCCGCACACGCGTCCCGCTAACGCGTAATTTGCCCGGTGCTTATGCCGACAGGTAATAGAGGGGGCGGAGTCACGGGAAGAGGCGGCAGGTGTGCTCGATGTCACACGCACAGCCTGCTGGGCCTCGCAGTCCCGTCCCCCTGCGCAGCAGCTCTCCCACACGGATGATAGTGCCCAACGGGGCTCCAGGCGCTGATCACAATGCCCAACGGGGCTCCAGGCGGTGATAACGATGCCCTACAGGGCTCCTTGCAGCAAACAGGCAGACAGGACAAAGTATCCTCTACGAGCGGCACCCGCAAAGCGGGTGCCGCGAGGAGTTTTCTATGGTCAGCAGGGGGCGGAGTCACGGGAAGAGGCGGCAGGTGTGCTCGATGTCACACGCACAGCCTGCTGGGCCTCGCAGTCCCGTCCCCCTGCGCAGCAGCTCTCCCACACGGATGATAGTGCCCAACGGGGCTCCAGGCGCTGATCACAATGCCCAACGGGGCTCCAGGCGGTGATAACGATGCCCTACAGGGCTCCTTGCAGCAAACAGGCAGACAGGACAAAGTATCCTCTACGAGCGGCACCCGCGAAGCGGGTGCCGCGAGGAGTTTTCTATGGTCAGCAGGGGGCGGAGTCACGGGAAGAGGCGGCAGGTGTGCTCGATGTCACACGCACAGCCTGCTGGGCCTCGCAGTCCCGTCCCCCTGCGCAGCAGCTCTCCCACACGGATGATAGTGCCCAACGGGGCTCCAGGCGCTGATCACAATGCCCAACGGGGCTCCAGGCGGTGATAACGATGCCCTACAGGGCTCCTTGCAGCAAACAGGCAGACAGGACAAAGTATCCTCTACGAGCGGCACCCGCGAAGCGGGTGCCGCGAGGAGTTTTCTATGGTCAGCAGGGGGCGGAGTCACGGGAAGAGGCGGCAGGTGTGCTCGATGTCACACGCACAGCCTGCTGGGCCTCGCAGTCCCGTCCCCCTGCGCAGCAGCTCTCCCACACGGATGATAGTGCCCAACGGGGCTCCAGGCGCTGATCACAATGCCCAACGGGGCTCCAGGCGGTGATAACGATGCCCTACAGGGCTCCTTGCAGCAAACAGGCAGACAGGACAAAGTATCCTCTACGAGCGGCACCCGCGAAGCGGGTGCCGCGAGGAGTTTTCTATGGTCAGCAGGGGGCGGAGTCACGGGAAGAGGCGGCAGGTGTGCTCGATGTCACACGCACAGCCTGCTGGGCCTCGCAGTCCCGTCCCCCTGCGCAGCAGCTCTCCCACACGGATGATAGTGCCCAACGGGGCTCCAGGCGCTGATCACAATGCCCAACGGGGCTCCAGGCGGTGATAACGATGCCCTACAGGGCTCCTTGCAGCAAACAGGCAGACAGGACAAAGTATCCTCTACGAGCGGCACCCAGCCAACACAATCAAACCAACTGAAACCGGAAATGGGCTTAAGCCATAATACATGAAGATGTCGCAATACAGTAATCTATGTGGGCGAAACACAGTTTGTGTGATTCACATTTGTTTCTGTTTCTGAATAGATGTATTGCCAGAAAACTCCGTTCTGCAGTTTAACACACGCATAGTGCCTGATTGTGTAAGAATTGTGCTCAGTGATGAACCATACTTGCATCACGTACTCCATCGACAATTGCCTAAGCAGACAACAGCATGTAACTGAATCCCAATTTACCGTAACATAAAGTCCTGTACATTAGGTGTACATATAAAGATGTGGGAGTCATGGAGGGGACACTATAGGAAGAAAGTAGAGCGTCAGGAGAGCCATCAATGTCAAACAAGGTCAAGTAGGGTGGCTCCCATTGCTTTAAATGACTGGGAGTTTCGCAAACACAGAGTTTCCAGTTCCCCGTAGATACCTGCATGGACTTGGTGTAAGCCGTGCAAAAAAGGGGCTACAGTGAGCCTTTGTGTCTGAAATCAGCCGAGGGGGAATGGGCATGCCGGTGTCTTCCTTACTGTCGTACTTCGGTGTATGCAAATATATGATGTGAATCTTTCGCTGGAAGCTACGATACATGCCTGTGAATTGTGAAAAACAGCGATTGGTCGTGTCCTTGTGTCTGCACTGGACTCTACGAAGTAACAAATCCAACGTTCAAACTTCTTAACTACTCATCCCACTCTAGTCTCAACTAATAACAATTATTACAAAGTAAAACGTGGCATGGGAACCTTGAGGTGTTTACGAGATGTGACCCGTGTGTCCTGCTGCTCCCATCAGCGAGGATGGCAAGGTGGAGGCATCTGAGGTAAGCATCCCGCGCGTGCAGCTCCACTGACGGGCGTCAATACCCGACCTCCACACTGCAGACAGCCCCTGGGCGGCCTTGGTGTGATTGTCCTGCTGCACCAGAAGAACGACCCTAATCACCCTGTGAGCATTAAGGCAGAGTGTCTTACTTTTTCCATCAGATCACTGAGTATAAAAAACATTTCCGTTGTCATGTGTACATCTAATGGTGATCCTGGCCTGCACGGATAAGAGGCGGCTTTGAATGGTTGGGGGACATTTTTGATCGGATGAAGAGAGTAAAGTTTAAGTTGGAGTCACCTGGCGAAGTGAGCAGGCTCCCTTGATAACCAAACAACTATGTGGTTCTATCTCAGAAAAAAAGCAGCATTCCCAAAGCGTGCCCACCACTGATTGGCATGCATTGGCAAAGACCTGCCTGCCTGCACAGCAGCCAATCAGGTTCATCGTGACCTGTACAACCTCAGCTCACATGGAAATGAGCACCATCGAATAATGCAGACGTTTCTGGCCCTTGTAATTGGTGATGTCTCCCCTGTTGGAAGACTATGGCAACATTGCACCTCCCAGTGGGGTGGGAAATGCACAATGCGCTTCCCGTGAAGTTGTAGATGTGCTGCTTACATAGACGAACCCGCCTACAACCTTGACTACATATCAGTGGACGTCATCTCTGACCTTAGGGTCGTGACACGTGATATCTGCTGTATTTAAAGAGACCTAAATGGGCAGACATATACAACACATGCTTGCCTCCATAGATAGACAGAAGATGGGTTATCCGAATGTGTCATTTGAGGGTTTATATTTACCCAAGCCCTCGAGGTAAACAATCTTTAGAACAGGTACTGGCGGACTCATTGCAGTGTCATGCCGCACACACGAATCACAGCGTCACGTTGCCTTTTGTGTTGGCATGTGAAACAGTAACGCCTTAAATATGTACCCTTAAGTGTTGCCTCTATGTAACATGTAAGTTTGTTCATTTTCCATTTGTAAGTGTGTTATTATGATCATAGCGTTGACATCGAAGAAATGAATCAGTACTGTGCATGTGTAGGGCAGGCCTAGCGTGAGGCCTCCGTTATAGTAAATGTGTCCACTGCCGCATGCCGGAGCTTGGTGTTCTATTTTGAAAGACACGCTCCAAGCCTAAAATATCTATCTCAAGGGAACAGTAATGCAACTGAGAGAAATGATCATCAATGTAAGTGTTATCCAAAGACGATATTACTGCATTGGCGATAAACGTGCATCTGGAACCCCCTGTTAGTCGATGCAAAGACTCCCTGGGGCAATGTAGCCCATGGATAAACAGAACACAGACAGGGTTGGAGCATAACTAAATATGCAGAGCTGCAAACTAATTGCAAACCCTTCATTCGCCAGAATGATGAGATCCACGCCTATTAATAAAACATGTTTCTAAAGATACACCATATAAGTTAAAAAGGCATGGATGGTGGCAGTTACTGCTGCAGTTCTATGGCAGTTCGATTTCCTTCGTCATTTGTCTTTAAATCACGTTTCCTTTAGCACTAGATACAATCTGCCATGTCAGCCACCTAGGACATTCCTTTGACTCATTCTGTGCTTCTATTTTTAGGCGGCGCGTTTTGCTGGGTGATATGCAATGATATCCATAAATATAATACCTACTGGCTCATCAATTAATCAGAATGCTGCTCATGAAATTGTAATGAGTGATGTAACCTCCGCGTCATAATATTCGCAGTCAGTTCTGTCTGTGACGGTCCCCTATGGGAGATTAACCTGTGCAGATTACAGGCAGGCAGGGGTTGCTGAAGGCTTGTCAATAGCGCCTAGAAAAGTTAGAAAAGGGCAAACAAAAAAAGGAAACAGCACTACGGGCTAATTCGCTCTGTTTTTTTCAGGCCTAAAATTAAAAGTGATGAGTGTTGTCGATGTTGTAACTGAGAACATTATACTGTTTTTTTTCTGGGGGTGGGGTCATTTTAAGATACTCATGCAGCACGTAGCGCATACATTTAATATCGATACAACACCAGTAACCCATCAAAAAAGTAATCCTGCTCACAAAGAACAAGATGACAACTTTCGTTGTTTTCACTTGAATATGTGTGCAATGTGTTTAGCAAAAGGAGGGGTAGCCGATGGTGAAAAACGCAGTAAAAATGCACCACCGTGCTTTTCGCGTGTTTATGGAGGGGGGGAGGGGGCTCTCCCCAACAAAGTTGGGGCCTAAACTGCACTCTTGCTTCTGGCCTGTTAGAAGCCCGTATGTTGCACACAGGATATTTCATTGCATGTCATGCTGGTACATAAAGAAGGTGTCTTAAAGTACATTCTGAATTTTCCAGTTATCTTTCAAATGTCCTTTGGATACTCAATATGAGGTCTAAAGTAGCCAACCAGTGAGCTGATTTTGTCATGATTTATGCAAACTCAGTTTCAGTTTTTAACGTCTTTATTTCGATTTCTCATCATAAAAGACACACATATACACAAAATTTCTTTAAATACAATTAGTACAACAAAGTCATAAGATCATAAATATTCAAATTCATATGCTAACCAAATCCAATAGAAACAAGGCAATTAAAGTGAAGACAAAACAAAACAAATCTAGTTAAAAATATTCAAATTCATATACCAACCAAATTCAAAAAGAAAAACAAGGCAATTAAAGTGGAGACAAAACAGGTCTAGTTAAAAATCTCAATTAAACATACTTATAAAGACGTCAGGGAACATTTTTAAAACATTTAAGTATATAAAAATAGCAATCAGCAAAAAAAAAAAAAAAAAAAACCAGTAGGGTGACACAGAGTACAGGTTATTTAGGTCAAGATACTATGAGCTGACTGGTTGATTTAAACCTTATCAACCAAGCCCACCCTAGGAATTTGGCCAATCCTATGGTTAGCCATTCAGAAGTGTTGGTTCTCAGAATATACAGTGCTTCACTACTCACTTGGGTGTTAAGTCTAGTACATATAGGTTTCAGCCACTTATTACGTGGTTCACAATAAGTAGAACAGACAAATAAAAAGTGGCCAACTGTTTCCTTACAAACATTACAACAGGGACAGAAACTTGACTCTGACCTCTGCCAGCCGCTAGTAAAAACCCTCAGCGGCAGTGTACCTACACGGAACTGATGGTATAATTTCCTATCTAATGTTTTAAGGATAACATCCCAATATACTTCTTTATTAGGTACTACTTTATGGAGCAAGAACTGGCCTGTCAAATTCATTTTCTCAGAAAGTGCCACATGTTCCATTTTTACCTTGGACCAGAAGAGAAGTTTGAATTCATTCTTAGTAGGGAAGGTTTGAGAACCCGGCTCCGACCAAAGCAAGGGGAGACCCATTTCAGTGAGGGTGTTCTTAATTAGCTTTAGCCAAGGTATACCACCTGCCCCTTGCTGCGTTCTCACATCCTGTAATTCCCTGGCGAACATGGCCAACTCCGGGGTGGACCATATACGTCTCCATAACGCCACCATCCTATAGAGGGCCTGGTGTTTAATAGTGTGCATGCCCATATCCATCAGGAGTGGAAGAACTGGTGTTGAAGGGGGGAGGTTAACTAGGTTTCGGAGGAATTTATTCTGTATCCTATCCAAGGCAGACAGGTCCACTCCACCCCAAATATCGGCCCCATATAATATAGCTGAACTGATTTTAGCACTATAGATTTTAAGTGCGGGCAGTACTCTTTTAGTCAAGGAGCACCGCTGCTCTTTAACTAGACAACCAGTCAGGCGAGCAAATTTCAAACAGAGAGCCGATACTTGATCTTTCCATTGTAGCCTATAATCCAAGGTAACACCAAGATAAGTCATTACATCAACCTGCTCTAGTCTAGACCCATTCATTAAAACATGTCCTCTCAGTGGCTTTTTCTTAGTTAGGACCATGAACTTGGTTTTATTAATATTGATCTCAAGATCATTTATAGTACAAAAGTCCATGAATTTATTTATGGCTACCTGTAAACCCTTCTGCGTCTTGGCCAATATGAGGGTATCGTCTGCAAAAATTAAAAGAGGGAATTTGGACCCTCCCAATGAAGGAGCATCGGTGGGGGTATCTGAAAGGAACTTTACCACCTGGTTAATGAAGAGTACAAATAGGGTGGGGGCCAGGACACAACCCTGCCTTACACCGCGAGTTACGGGGAAGGATTCGGTAACCTGGCCCTGACGACCCCATCTGACTCTTGCAAAGTTACCCTCGTGCATCCTGATGGTAAGTTCTAATAGTGCACTAGGGACCCCCATCCTTCTCAGTGCTGCCCACATCTTCCCTCTGGGGACCAGATCAAACGCTGATTTGAGATCCACAAATGCAGCGAAGATCTTCCCATCTCTCAAAAGCACAGTTTTCCAATAAATCATGACGAATCTTAATATCTGATCAACTGTGCTAATGTGAGCCCTAAAACCCGCCTGCATTGGAGACAGAATATCTACTTCTGTCATCCACGAGTGGATTTTCCCTAACAGCATTCTTGCTATTACTTTCTGTAGGGCATCGATGAGGCTGATGGGACGATAGTTTCCCGCATCAGACCTATCCCCTTTTTTGTGCACTGGCAAAATTTCGGCCCCTTTCCAAGAATTTGGGATCCTGGTCCCTCTAGCTATAGCATTTGCTAAAATTAGTATATACGGGACCCAGTGTTTTTGGTCATATTTAAAAAGGTCCGCAGGGATGCAGTCCATGCCAGGGGCTTTGCCATTCTGCACTTGTTTAAGAGCAGAGATAGCTTCAGTTTCAGTAAAAACAATGTGTTCAAGTGAGGCCACCTCAGACTGCACACTGGCATCTTCCCTAATGGTAGTAAGGGAGATCCGTTCCGTGTGGCTGAACTGTGCCCCGTAATGCTTGACCCATTGTTCTGCCGAAACATGATTTACTGGAATATGTAGTTCTCCCGCCCCACCCCATTTCACAACCTCCCAAAATTTCTGTTGGTTAGAAGAGGTACTTGCCTGATATAAATCTAGCCAACGCTGGTCATCCCATTTGATTTTTGCCTCTTTTAGTGCTTTCCTATAAGTCACCCTAGCTATCCTTATATTCGGGCAAGATTTAGATTTAATGGCCTTTAATAGGGAGCTGTGGGCAATTCTACATGTCTTATCATACCATTTCGACCTGGATTCTGCTGGGACGTTTTTTCCTCCTTTCGCAGGTTTGATAAAAAAAGATTTTAATTTATTAAAAAGAGACTAATGAATTGTCCCAATCTGATCAAGTGAAATTCCAGCCTCTAGTAAGGGTACCATCTGTCTTGTGGCCGCTAGGACCTCCGTGGCAATCCTGATAATAATGGCAGTATTGTCTTGGAGCCCAGCCCATCTTACCCTTCTACAATCATTTGTGAGACCAGCATCTGCTGTCTCAATGTTAGTTACAGGGTTCATGTGAAGACCCTCATCCACAGAAAGTTTTATTATCAAGGGGTTATGATCACTCTCAGGTCTAGTGACTATTTCCATGTCCACCAGTATTTTCCAAAACTCTATCTTCAACAAAAAATAGTCAATACGGCTCGAGTTAAGGGAGTTATCAAATGTTACTTTTCCCATCTGATCTGATTTGGTCCTACCATTCGCTGCACGCAAGTCCCATTCCAGGCAAAGGCCCAACCATTGCATGGCTGCCTCCGTTACTTTTTTGATTGGAGGGATAGACAAAGGAGGAATATTCCAAATCTGGTCAATATCCCCATAACCCCCACCATCAAGATTAGGAAATGGTTCAAAGCAGCAGTTAAAGTCCCCTGCCACCATAACACATTTGTCACTACTAATGTTATTCAGTAGGGAGTCAAGTTCAGCTACCACTCCCGCAGGCTTCCCACCCGGTAACCCTCTAGCGTATATGTTACACAGAAAAAAGACCTTGTTATTTTTACCAGTTAATTTCAACGCTAGGATATCATTGCTCAGAGTAGGGAGTTCCGTGATAGTAATGGCTAAAGATTGTCTAATCCAAATAACTAGGCCTCCTGAGGGGCGGCCCTTCGGTCCCTTACTAGCTGGTTTGTGGTAGTTAAGATAACCGACCCGATAAATAGCGTCGGTTGACCAGCTTTCCTGCAAAATAATAACATCATGTAGATCCACAAAGGAACCCCAATCAGCTTCTGACACTTTCCCTTTTAAGCCCGCTATATTCCAAGACAAGACTGCGAGAGTGTGAATTGTTTTCTCTACCATCTTGGTGGTTGGGTTAACAACAGCCTTAGTGATCGTATGTCTAGGGATACCTGACAGGAGTGTTTCCCTTGTTTCCACCCTCTGTGGATTAACGCTAAACACTGGGACGGTCTCCACCCCTGGGACACACACATTATTTAAGGAACCCATTACCACAGCCTTAGAACACCCATTAATCGGTTGTACTATATCATCATGTCAATCCACACCCTCCAGGCCGGAAAGGGGAGCAAACCGGTTTGCAAGGTGGGGATAGAACATTGGATAAAGTGGAGTATCAAAATTGAATCTCCCTCTAGTCCTGTCCCTTCTAGAATGATGAAACGGGGTGTGGGATCTGTTTGTATATAGGGCTGGGTAAAAATAATGCAGTAGTAGAGTTTGTACATCCCCAACTCTACCAAATCTTGGTTCCCTGCAGATGTATTCAGCGACCCAGGGCTCTCTGAAGCTAACCACCACACAATCCCCCTCAAGATCTTTCTTACCATAGCCAATCCAATCCACCCTCCTTACATTAAGTATTTCAGGATTTAGATTAGGAGGTAGTGGCCGGTTTTTATTAAGCCAGAATGTAACCTTATTGTAGAGATCCTTGTGAGTTTCTCTCTTACCCTCTACAAGCGGAGCCACACCAGTTAAAACAATTGTATAGGGTACTGACTCTGGTGGGAGGTTCACACACTGTTTCTTTGGGATGGGTTTGGCGATGGACTGATGACTGATATTTGTGCTCCTAACAGAAGTTGGATTTTTCGGAACCTGCTGATTTTTAACAGGCTTTAGCCTTGCAGGGTTCACTGTAGAAGCTACTTTCTTAGGATCGGGAACGGTTTTTGCTTGCGGGGCCTTGGATATAGGGGGTCCCACTTGTAAATTATTACCCCCCGCTTTATCAGTTATCATAGTTTTGGGCTTCAGTATAGTCGGGACAGGAGTGATCAAACCAGCAGTTGCTAAACTGGCGAGGATTCTATCAGAAGTTGCTTTGTTGTCCTTCACTAGCGAATCTATAGAATCCATTTTCGTATTTAGTAACCTTGTCCTTTCAAAAAGAGGTAGGAGTAATGATTTAAATAACAACTCAATTTTAGCCAGAAATATCTCTTCTGTGATGCTAATCAAAGTCTCACCTCCCCCTTGCTGGACAGTAGCGTTGGTATTGGGTAGCTGTTGGGGGGAAGATGAATCATTTCCCAGCCCCCCAGTTTGTTCCTCTATAACCAGTGAGTCTACCCTTTTGCGTTTCCCAGGGTTATGAATGGGTGTTTGCTGTGGATGAGAGAGGGAATCCAATAGTTCAGTACTAATGTTAAGATTTGGTGAATCTGAAAGACCAGTGTTATCCCTGGACTGATCTAGACAGATAGTTCCACTATTTTGCAAATTATCATGTGCAGTATTAAAAGCGCTTCCCTGATAAGAATCCACTAAATCAACTGTATGGTTCTCAGGAGCAGTCACCAATAATACTTCGGTATTACTATCCGAATTCAGCGTCGAAAGTGGGACAGGGGAGACAGCCTCATTAATTTTACCTAGCGAAGACCTCTTACCAGTGATAATATCGAGTGAGAGGCGTTTTTTTAACCAGGGCGATCTCCTTCTCTAGTATAGCCGTGGAGCGCTTAAAAAACTGATCAATTGTACCAGTAAAAGTACCATTTGAGGTTGAGACCTGAACTTCCCTCTCCTTACCTGACCTTAGGGGCATTTTTATAAATCCTTTTTAAAAATATACAACTAGCAGTACTATGACCAACCTTACTACTGAATCAGCGAAGCCACTCAGGCCTCAATGTTTTAACAACACTTTAGGCACGAGCAGTCACAATATAAAAATTTTACCAATTAAAGGGTTCATGGATAGGTGTCCAGGAAGAAAAAGTTAATGGTAGGGCCCGGCCCGGCCTCCTCCGGCCCCGGACGGCCACAGACGGTCCCGCCCTTGTCCCGGGCTTCTCCCGGCGCCCTCCCGCGCGCTCCCGCGCTGCGGGAGAACTGGCCTCCAGATATGGTAATCACTGTCTAGGGGGGGGAGGGGTCGGGGAGAGCAGCCCAGGTGGTCAGAATCAGGCAGGCGGGTGCTCCTGGGAAACAGAGTCCCAGCACCCGCGCTCGCAGCCCCGCCTCGCTCAGTCCACTCCGCCTTGCACGTCCCTCAGCAGTTGCCCCCAGAGATGGTCAGACTCCCCTTACGATGCGGGACCCGCGGAGCGGGTACCGCGAGGGGTGGAGGAAAGAGGTAAACAGCAAAAAAGGTATTCCACAGGGTCCCAGGTGCAGCGTCCGTTCTGCAGTGCGTCCCACTGGGCAGTCCAAGCACGAAAGTTTAAGAAGGCTCGAGGGCGGGGGGGAGGGGTCGGGGAGAGCAGCCCAGGTGGTCAGAATCAGGCAGGCGGGTGCTCCTGGGAAACAGAGTCCCAGCACCCGCGCTCGCAGCCCCGCCTCGCTCAGTCCACTCCGCCTTGCACGTCCCTCAGCAGTTGCCCCCAGAGATGGTCAGACTCCCCTTACGATGCGGGACCCGCGGAGCGGGTACCGCGAGGGGTGGAGGAAAGAGGTAAACAGCAAAAAAGGTATTCCACAGGGTCCCAGGTGCAGCGTCCGTTCTGCAGTGCGTCCGTTCTACATTGCATTACTCATGCAAGCCGTGTTCGGCATTATGATCTCTACACGCTGCCCTTCATTCACAAAAAGTCATCTCAAACTATAAACGTAGCGACGTTGAGATAATCTGAGTATGATTATGAATAGTACTAGGAATTTATAAATCCTTAATCCACATTATTCGAGTGTAATCGTTCTATTTTACCTAATGCGCAGGATCGAATCATATCAGTTGGACAAGGCACGGGATTTTGAGTTTTTTAAAATAAATAATAATCAATAACATCCAACGTGCAAAACAATACACCGAAAATTCAAACGTAAAGTGCTTGCTGGCCCTTTAAAGACATGTCTTTCATTTCACCCCTACCAAATTGCCTTTGGAGCACCCTTGCAAGCACACGTCCTTGTGGAAAGAAGCTCGCTTCGGCGGCCCTACTTGAACATAGCTTGGCGTGCCTGTGTACAATACGGCCTCCAGTGTGCCACGAAGCCAAGCCTCGCAGCGTGTAAAAGAAAAGTGAATATCCCCGCTCACTCCGCATCATCCTGCCCTATAAGTGAATGCGCACCTCAGGCTGGACATTGCACACATGGAGACGGGAAGCAGTATTGCCAGACAGTGAGACATTCAGCACCTTGGACAGAGCCCCAGGGCTGCTGCTGGAACAACCATGGATTCACTTACGTCGGACGAGAAACCCGGAGGTACCTAAGCACACCCGTGGCCTATGCACTGTACAATGTGCAAGTCCAGCTCTGCAAAAGCAGTCCCTTCCCTCACCTCAGGTGTCAGGAGCTGTCGGTGTGTATCCCCCCTCCTATGGTGTAATTAATGTACATGCAACTACTGGTGGCCGCCCGCCTCCTGCCTTGGCTGTAAGGACCGGGCCTCAATGCACAAACATAGGCCCAATCTGCTCCATACTCCGAAGTCGGGGGCGAGGCTGGAGGGGAGGGTCTGAGAGAGCGATAGTATAAGAGAGGAGGGACAGCTACAAATATAGAATTTGGCATACTTCGAGAATTTCCGATACCTAGAGAAAGAAAGAGAGAAGAAGGCGGGATGAGAGAGAGAAAAGAAGAAGAGAGAGCGGAGAAAGAGGGATACAGAGGGGAGAGAGGAGCGCAGAAAATGTGGGGAGAAAGGGGAGAGAGTGGGACAGAAACAGACAGTTGCAGCTGCACATTGACAGAAAGAGAGAGAAGAGCGAGAGACGGGGAAAGAGAATGAGACAGAAACCGAGAGACGAAACCACATCTTGAGAGAGCGGTGAAGGAAGAGAGGAGCAGAGAGGCTTGCAGAGACGAACAGAGATGAGAGACAGAGAGGGGTGGTGATCGGAGAGGGGGTAAATAATGGAGAGGCAGAGAGCCACGGGAGACAGAGTGAAGGGGAGGGGGGAGAGAAGGAGAGAGACACGCGCCGACTGAAGAGGGCACGCAATGACACAGAGACCGAAACAGGTGCAACGAGAGGGACGGGCAGAGGAGAGGAGTGCAAAGGGTATGAGGGTGAGGGAAAGAGACAGGAGAAGAGGGTGAGTGTGAGCGAGTGAGAGTGTGTGCGAGAAAGTAATTTCATTGACATCGGGCAAAGGCACAGAAATCAAGAGTTTGTGGAAATGCAAACATTTGGTGGCCGAAATCAGGCCGTGGCTTGGAATTGCAGCCAGGGACAAGGGGCCGCACTCTGGTGATTCTGGCGCACGTGTGATGCGAATGAAATGATGGCCAGAGAGATGCCAACCACCTGTGCAGCGTGACTAACGTTTCAATATTTTATTGAAAAGATGACTCTTACCTCCTTTATAGAATGCCTTCTGAGGAGCCTTCTAATATACATACATTAACGTTACTGTCATTACTTTTTTTTATTATCAATAATTGATTCATCCATCCGTGTGTGCAGGGTCAGAGGGGGCCTGGGTCCCATGGATTGTTAAACCTAACCCAGCTGCTGCCCCAAGGGGCAAGGAGGGAGTCGGGGGATCAAGAGACATGGTGGCGGGGTCAAGGTGCCCACAGGTGGGGCCGAAATTCCTAAAAGAAAGGGGAGAGGACACATTTCTGATTGCCATCCATGCCACACTTCGGATGGCAATCCCGGTAAAACCACTGGTCGGAGTCGGTAGTATTCTCCAAAAGCATTCGCTAGTGCTTAGAAGTCTGAGAACCAGCTCCTCCTCTGCACAGGCCCTGAAATGTTATCGGTTTGGTCCCTGTGTTGAAGGGGGAAGGGGGGGGGGGGAGCCTGCAGGTTTCCTGGCTAATGTGAAGTTAGAAGATTGACTGATGTTCCAGGGACGGGCGGGGAAGGGGAGGAAGTGGTTAAAAAGGAGGGAAGTGCTGGAGATAGATGAGGCTGCTGCATGAAGGGAGGGAGAGACTTCCTGGGCGCTAATGAAAGTCTGGCGTCCAAGGTCATTGTGGTAGGAGGCTGTGTTTTGGATAAGCCTAGGGTATTTCATTTTAAAGAGTAGGGGAACAGTCGAACCATCACACACGTGTTCCTCAATGCATTTCACTACCCTGGCATCCACGTCTCATTTCATGCCTGGACACATTCTTCGACAGGTATAGCATTTTTTTTCCAATATCTTTCCAATACCCAGATGCACAGGTCAAGAAATAAGAGAGGGCGACGAGAGGCACCGCTCAGGCATGGGGGAAAGCCAAGCTTTCCTACGCTTGGCTGCACTTTATTTTTTCAAAGTTTCTCCTCTTGAATTACACCCTCCGGTCTGGGCTTTGTTAGAGACCCAGCCAGGTGGAACGGGCGACAGGTCCCAGCCCGGCAGACACCCTGCCTCAGTGTGCCGGCGGCGCACGGCCGGGCAGGTACGGGGAGGGCCGCTCTCCTTACCTGAAATCACTATAGGGGTGGATGATCCAGAACCCTGCAGTTTTAACCCTTTCCTGCTCCGTCTCCACTGCCTTCTGGCTGCCGAACATGCGGAGGGAGAATTTGTTGACCCCGGGCTGGAGCAAGGAGCTGAACTGGCGCTGCATGAAGCCATACTGGCCTCGCTGGATCCCTTCGGCGTCCTCGAAGCCCACCACCGGCTCCTCGGCGCCGTCGCCCTTGAAGCAGACGGAGTTCCCGTGCGGGTCCTTGCCTCCTGTGGCCGCCGCCGCCGGTGCCATGCCCTTCTCGGCTTTGCCCGTGAGCACATTATTGCCGTCGTCCCGGCTGTTGGACGAGGAGTTGAGCTTGCTGTCCATGCTGGGGAGCGGCGGGGCGGGCTTCTCCCTTCGGCTCCGCTGCTGCTCTCATCTGATGCCCTTCAGCAGCTCGGCTCAGCTCTGCCGCTCGCTGCTGCTGCCAGCACTGGAGCCCAAAGTCTCCCGGCTCTGCCTGCTGCCGCCGCTGCGCTCAGGTGGCTGCTCCAGCTGGTGGCAGCCGAGTCTGCCGCTGCCGCCCTCTGCTGGCCGAGCACCGCCATCGCCCTGCTCCAGCCCACACCGCTTCTCCACCTTACAAATGCCTCATGACATTGAGCTCCAGAGTCCTTGAAGATTATATGCAGTGTTTGTGTGTGTGAGGGAGGTTGTATGCGGCTCGTGCACGCGCGGAGGGTGTGCTCTACCTCTGTGCGGCCAAATACAGAAGATGAAGCTCTGGGGAGGTGCAGGCTGGTCTGTGAATGCCAATGTTTCCTTAGGTATCGACTATACATCAAATTCCATTATAGGAGGGGATGGAAATGTCGATTCATTGTGCAGGTGTGCAAGTGGGTAGTCTGAGCACACTCACGACCTAGCGAACGAATAAGAAGCAATTTTCCAGCGTGTCACTGCTCAGATTGAACTCGAGTGGGTCTTGCATTTGAACAATTTGATTTAAATGAGATGATTACGTCAGAAGCGCCTGGAGAATGCTGAGGCTTCCTGTCATTTTCTAGGCACGTGTTATTACTGTAGGTTGCAGTGCACCGAGCATCGGCGGTGTCCACGTGTGGACGTCATGTACCCTTTCCTAAACAGCAGCCGTCCCTTGTCTCTGGACAGAGGCAGACTAACCTCAGCGGGCTGACATGTAGAAGAGAGATTATTGGCACGGAGAGCAGCGCATTTGCATAAATGCAGACACATGGTTCGCACGTCAGTCTGTTGCATGATTCAGCCTGCAGAGTCCTGTCAGCTCCAGATTAGCTGCAGTACCAAACAGCGAGCCGTGCCAGGTGCTGTTGGTTTTACACTGACTGCTAAACCGTCTGACAGCCCCCACCAGAGGAGGGGGGCGATTCCAAGTCAAGTGATTATATATTTCAATTTAGAGGCTGGGGAGTGTCCGGTTTACTTTCAATGGGGTTTCAAGTGGCTGCAATGCAGCTCTGTGGCACACCCTCTAAAGGGGCCGTTTAAACAGGGACGGATGCTTCGCACAGAGGACAATCTTGCTGGAGGGAAGTGCTTCCTAAGACAGAGAGGACGTGCCTGGAGCGAGCTTGGAAGGCTGCGTCCTCGAGAACCTGTCCTCTGCTCTACCTGCGTCCAGGCATGTATGCACGGATGAGCTAGACCAGGGAGGAGACAGGGGACAATACTGCAGAATATACTCCTGCGGGGGCGGGATTTTGATCGCTATCTTATCACCCTTGATCTAAACCCCGTTCTGGTCGTCTGAACCTTTATTGCCTGTCATTGAGGGAAGAAAGTGCATCTCTTACCAGGTTAGTTCAATCAATAATGGACTCTGCTCGGAAGAACCACAAACTACTTCTAGCTTTCAAGGATTTATTATAAGTTTAGGGTAAGTTGCAAATACAAGCATCTCAGAATGATATTCACAAGATACATGGGTACGACTACATACATGTGCTCTCTGAAAGCCCTCAGACGAGCAAAGAAAACTACCAGGACTAATTCCAATATTAAAAGAGCTGCAAGCATAGACACGTATTGTGATCTCTCAGTCATTTACAGCCGGAATAAAAGGGTCAGGTTAGGCTGTCCCTACCCTGCTCTAGATGGTATCCCTACTTAACAGAATCCCAACCTAACAAAAGGTGTCAGTGGTGAATGACTCCCTAGGGAGATCACCCACTCTTAGTATCTAGATGAAAACCTATGATCGCCAGTCATGACCCCTCTCTGCCTACCCATCCGCTCTCTAAAGGGTCCTCAGGCATCTGCTCTAACTCCACCCAGGGGTGCTGTCCCTCATACAAAAACACAATCTCATTTGAGACGCCCCTCGAGAGCCGCCCCTCACGTGATGTTGCTTCTGGCTTTTTCCATGATGATCCTCATTGGGGCCTCGTGCGTTAGAGTTGACCTTGCTTCTCAGACTCTTCTCCGGCCCGCCGATACCCCTTAAAACATTCCTAAACCCTCCTCCATGTCTGTTTCATTTCCCTGAACAACCTTCTATTCATTCGATGTATAATTGGATCCCCCTTCTCACTTGCAGACAGACATCTGCAGCTAGGATCCCAATTCTCATAAACTTCTAACAGAAGTTTGCAACATTCCGTCTCGGCGCACTTGGCTCATACTAATACGTGTAAATCAAGCATGGTTAAACATTTCAGGCCTACAACATTTCTCATAGTGATTATATTCTTCATGTTAATACTCTACTTTATGATTAGGTAAGCACATCTATAAAATATAAACCTATCGAAAACAGACTAAATATCATTTAGTGCAATCCACGTCGTGCAAATGAATACCTTTCCCAACCCTTTCAGCTCTGGCCCTGAGGCCTACTTCGTTCTGTGCTTGCAGCATGTCAGTCTTACATTTTAGCAGCTACACGACATGGATCTGGATTAATCACGTCTAATAAGGTTATACATTTTCACACATTTCTGTATTAGTTCCACTTCTATATAATATCTCGAGATTAACTACACATTTCAAACTATAGATGAATATTCTCGGCACTCATGGCATTTCTCTTCATGATTGTGCGTACTACGTGTAAGTGTGATGCACTACTACAATTCGTTCAGTTTGCGCTCTCTCAATTCCCTCCTTTGATGACCTCTAGGGGTCATCACCAACATTTAAACTGAACTAATTGCTAGTGTTCCTCGCTTATGTGTTTCTAGAGCCCTCAGCCCTCAGGCTCCTATACTGATTGTCTTGTATTGCAGCTAGTCTCTGTAGCTGTTCTCTCCGGGCTCTCTCCAATCTCTTTGATCTATACCATTTGTATGCCCTCACCAATCCCCGCAACATGATCACACAGATCAATATTATGATGATAGGTTTCAGCACATACCATACGAAGCTCTTTCCCAAGTTGGCGAACCAACCTCCAACTTCACCCATTCCATGGCCCACTTTTTCCCAAACATTTTCTCTACTCAAGTCTTCGATCTCCTTGTGGATATTAGTTATGTTCATGATAACCTTCTCCAGGGGCTTTGAATTGTCTGGAATGTAAGTGCAACATTCCTGGACCTTCAAAGCCTTACAGACTCCGCCCTCTTTTGCTAGCAGGACGTCTAATGCAAGACGGTTCTGAAGCACCATGGCCCTTATCGATTGCATCTCTCCTTCCACCAACATTAAGGACCTAGCAGTGCTAGCAGACAATCTGTCTACGACTGTTGCCAGTCGTCTAATTTTGACATCATTGAGGATCAGTCCTAAAAGAGGAAATACGGCTCCAAATACATCTCCAACCATTTCTGCATCTCCCCGGTCTCTTCTCCCCCTTACTGAAGCCTTGCCCTCGATGATCTCTAAGTCTTGGGCATGATATATTTTGGGGAAGATAATTGCCAAATAACATGAGCCATACCAGTTGTCAGGCAGTCTCACGTAAGCATTTCTTCCACACACAAAATATACATTTGGAATCACCTGCATTCCTTTCAAGAAATCTTTTGTATAATATTCTAAATTGAAAGCATGTTCACAACTGACCTCTCCTACGTATACATTTTCATAATACGTTTTGGCTCTGTGAAGACATAACTTTCCTCTCTGCGTTTTATCCAAAGCTATTGGACCACTACTACCCTTTCTCTTGTGTGCCTTCTCTTCTTCAGTCCAATCTGTTTTCCATTGTCCTGATTTTTTCAAAATCTTTTGCCTTCTGTATCGATCATCCACCTGCCCTATAAACTTCTTCTCGACCTCTGACACCTTGCATGTCAAATTATTTCTGCGGGCATGTGAAGTATCTAAGGTAATCCAAGGAATGAAGAACTTGGCCAATCTGTCTTCACTCTTCCAGTAGTCCCATTTATTCATCTGTTTGTAATTTGGGACTTCTGGTAACACTGAATCATAATTGGAGAAATAGTATTCAAAACTATCTCTCCCATAAAATATACTAAGCAATAAGCTACATGTAATGCCATATGTCAGCGGGAGGTGATGGTATCTACAGACGCTGGCAACTGCATGCAGACATAACAGTCCTTAACCTCCATGGCATCCACATATTCATACAAAAGTTTAGCATAAGCGTTTGACCTAAAATCGCCTTGGGACTCATCCATATGTAACCTACGGGCTTCTGCTGCTAATAACGCCTTCTCCTGTATGTTTTCTCCTCTCTCACCAGCAACAGTGGGTTTTGGTGTCACTACAGACTTCTCGTCTGATACCCTTGCCTCCCTCTCATGTCCCACTACATATGAAACCGTAACTACTAAAGCTATTAGAAGTATCACTCCTACTATTAGTGTGCCTATTATACATTTGGCTCTACGATTCGGGGTGCCGGCTTCCATTTCGTCAGACAGTAGGATTTTCTTCCTTGCTCCAACGCAAAAGTTCTTTCTTTCTCTTTCCTTTACAGTCTCTTTTGCTCCTTCAGTCTTTAGAACCCCACGACTGGAAGCTGGCAACTCCTTTGCAAAAGTCTTTTAAAAGCTTTTAACACAGACAACCCTAGCCCTTCTCCATCAACTTATAGGAAGGTCCCTAAGATTCTCTGCTTCCTAGGCGCTAGGTAATCTTCTTTTTTTTGCTTATTTACAAAAGTCTTTAAGCATCTACAATTAATTTCGGACCTGCGGCTTGAATAGCATAGTTCAATATTTCCAAACGAAGAACGTGCTCTTCATGGCTTGTTATCTTTGTCCCAAAGTCGGGGAATTGCAATTCGGTGAAAAACATGTGCTTTAACTTGCTTAAGGCGGGAGGGCTGGGGAGTGTGAAAGTTAGTGACCCTTCTGCTTCAACTCCGGGTACTAACAGCTGTACTTCCACTGTGATGATGGGCTCAGAGCTGGACACCACCACCGCTCGTATCCTCCCTGTCTCCCGCTCCAAAGACATTTGTCGCCAGATATGTCCACTCAGGGGTGGCGTATCGTCTGCTAGGCACACGTACTCTCCTTGATCTTCTTAGATCTGGTGCTTCAGAGCCCTGAGCACCTTCTTCCTGGTCTGAATCTTCGGATATTGGAGGGAGGGTTCTCTCTGGAGTCGACCTCAGGCTTGAACTCCTTCTTTGAGGCCAGCTGGCTTCTCCACGTCTTACCCTCCTGCTCCTTGTCCTCCTGCTTTGTTCTCGCTCTCTTTCAGCCTGGTCAGTATCTGATTCGTACTCCCAGCTACTTTCTCCTTCAGTAGCGTCGTCTGTTTCGCTGTTGTACTGACCGTCCTCAGGCTGATCAGACTCGTTCCCTGCTTCTTCTGGCACCTCTACAGCTTGGCTAGCCCCCTCTATGGCTTCTCGGTCCGCAGCTGGACTCCTATCCGAGAGAGGAGCTGTTTCTTCCAGAGGTGCTGGAACCCTCCGCGTATGCGACGCGTGGATCCAATTGGGCAGGCCTCCCACCTTCACTGCGGTGTTCGTGATCAGGAAGATCTGATAGGGCCCACGCCAGCGAACATCCAGGCAGCTTCTTCTCACGTGCTTTCGCACAAGCACCCAATCACCAGGGCACAGGTCATGGCACGGGTCCTGGCACGACGGAACTTCGGCAGCCTGCACCTGAAGGGACTCAGAATGAATGGCGTCAGACAGCCCCTTACAATAGTCCAGGATCATATCATCTGTGATGTTTAACAGTGCAGTAGTTGGTACAGATGGCAACCTCATTGCTCTCCCCATTAACACCTCATGAGGCGACAGTCCCGTTCTTCTGTCTGGGGTACTACGGAGGCTCATAAGGACCAGTGGCAGAGCATCAGGCCAACTCAGGGACGTAGATGAACACATCTTTGCAATTCGGGCCTTTATGGTGCTATTTATCTGCTCCACGATTCCTGATGCTTCTGGTCGGTAACTACAATGCAATTTCTGATCTATGTTCAGGGCCGCACAAATCATCTTCATAAGCTCGCTGTTGAAATGCGTTCCCCTATCTGATTCCAAAGAGGCCGGCACCCGAATCTTGGGATGAGTTCCCTAAGCAGTAACTTGGTTACTGTGAGGGTGTCACACCTGCGTGTGGGGTATGCCTCGACCCATCTGGAAAATACGCAAACAACCACCAAGACATAACGGAGGCGGTTGCACCTTGGCATTTCAATAAAGTCTAACTGCATCCGATTGAATGGACCTCCAGACCTCCCTATGTGGCTCAGTGCAACTGGTGTTATTTTACCTACGTTTAACTGCTGACAGGTCACACAACGTTGGCACACTGCTTCGGCTGCTACTCTGAATTTAGGATTATACCAGGTCTGTCTAAATACCCTCAACATAGCGTCTCTCCCTAGGTGTACTGGACCATGGATTTGCCTAGCCATTGGGCTCACCAGCTCATTGGGTAACACTGCCCTTCCATCTGCTGAGACCCAGAAATGAGCCTCACCCATCACACATCCTGCCTTTTCCCATGTTTGCTTTTCAAAATCTGGAGCATTTTCTTGCATGCATTTCAGCTCATCCCAAGTGTCGACAGTTTCCAATATCATGGCTAATTCAGTTCTTACATTTATTCCACCCATTTCCACCTCTGTGAAAGAGTACCCTTGTTCCGCGCAATACCTCGCAACTTCGTCGGCATATCTATTGCCTTGTGACACGAAGTCCATATTTCGAGTATGGGCGGTACATTTCACAACTGCAATCCCTGCTGGACATTGCAAAGCTTCTAACAGTAGACGCACAAACTCTCCATTTCGAATGGGAGAGCCTGAAGACGTCATGTAACCTCTTTGAGACCATAACTGCCCGTAATCATGAACTACCCCGTAACCGTATTGGCTGTCGGTGTATATGGTGACTCGGATTTGGTTGCTTGCCAGGCAGGCACGCGTCAATGCAATAATCTCGGCTACCTGAGCGGAGTGTACTCCTTCCAGGCATCCGGCTTCCACAACTCCAGAAATTGTACAAACAGCGTAAGCTGCTCTCAACTGCCCAACTTCGTCTCTTACGCATGAGCCATCGACAAAGAAAATTTCATCGGGGTCAGTCAGTGGCTCATCCACGATGTCAGGTCTCGGTTTGGTGCATAGTTCAGTCACATCGAGGCAATCATGGTCTCTACATTCATCATCATTGATATCACTTGGGAGAGGCATCAAGGTAGCAGGGTTCAAAACAGAGCATCTCTTGAGGGTCACGTTCTCTGCAGCAAGGATGACTTGCTCATAGCGCGTGAGCCTGCTGTTGGTCAGATGCTGTGTTTTGGTCCTGGTCATCAACAGTTCAACAGAGTGGGGCACGTACACCTCTAACGGGTGCCCCATCACGATGTCCTCACAACGCTTGATACTGACACCTGTTGCAGCAACGGATTTGAGACATCCGGGCAACGCTGCGGCTACTGGGTCTAAAGTAGCTGAGAAATAGGCAACTGGTCTACGGGCATTCCCATGAATTTGGACCAACACAGACAACGCACAACCCTCTCTCTCACAACAGTAAAGCAAGAATGGTTTATCGTAATCAGGCATTCCCAGAGAAGGAGCACGACACAGGTCCTCTCTCAGCTGCAGGAACGCCACCAAACAGTCTTTGTCCCATGGTACCGGATCACTCACCTCCTTGTGCGTCAGTTTTTGAAAGGGTTTTGCTTTCAGTGAAAAGTTGGCTATCCACTGTCGGCAATACCCCACCATCCCTAGGAACATCCTGACTTCTCTCTGTGTTTTAGGCGCATTCATCTTCATGATCGCCTCTATTCTGTCTGGTGACACTTTCCGTTTGCCTTTCTCAATTCTGTGCCCCAAGTACTGCACTTCTGTCAGGCAGTACTGCAATTTTCCCGGGGACACCTTGTGCCCATTTACAGCTAGGTGATTTAGCAAAGCAATGGAGTCCTCCCTGCAAGCTTCTTCAGTTTCTGACGCCACAAGTAGGTCGTCTATGTACTGGACCAGAACCGACTTCTGGGGCAGCACTAGACTTTTAAGATTTTTCTTCAATAGCTGGTTGAAGATCGATGGGCTCTCTGTATACCCCTGGGGAATACGACACCATGTTAATACGCGATTTTCCAGCTTAAAAGCGAAAAGGAAATGGCTATCCTCGTCCAATGGGATCGAAAAGAAAGCCTGGCAAAGATCTATCACAGTGAACCATTCGGCTTGAAACGGTATCTGAAACAGTATCACTGATGGATTCGGTACCACTGGACAACATGAGACAACTATGTTATTAATCTTTCGGAGGTCTTGCACTATCCTGAATTTCCCATTTGGTTTCTGCAAACCCATAATCGGGGAGTTGCATGGACTACCCACGATTTCCTTCAATATTCCCTGCTTAATCATGGACTCGATCACAGGCTTTATGCCTGCAATCGTTTCTGGAGTCAATTTATATTGGGGTGTTCTTGGAAACTCGGCATGCGGTTTCACTACAATTTTGACTGGGTCCACTTTCTTGACCAGTCCGATCTCTTCCCCAGTGAAATCACACTTCTGGTGCTACCGTCTCTCTCAGATCCCATGGGAGCTCATCCACGGTCAAAGTGGGATACAGCTCCACACATATTCTTGAATTTGCGACTTTGAAGTCCGCATCGTCATCATTGGTCAACACCTCCACTCCTTGTGGTGTGCAGTATATTGTACAATTTAATTTGCACAAAAGGTCTCTTCCTAACAGACATACAGGACTCGAATCGCAAACCACAAACTGATGCTCATCGCTGTATTTCCCTATTTTCACCTGCACTGGTTCTGTCAATGGGCTAGTCATTCTCCTTTTTGCGACCCCCACCACTTGTATGGTCTCTCCAGACATGGGCAGGCCTGGAACTGTGGCTGATCTTATCGTGGATCGAGTGGCTCCTGTGTCCACTAAGAATGTCGTGGGGCACCCTGCCACTTCGGCCTCAACGTAGGGTCCCCTTTGGTCCACGTCTAAGGCTGCCCCGAGGGTACAGTCTTCTCTTTCCACTCTCTGTCCTGTTAATGGATCAACGTAATAGCATTCTTCCCCTCCTACAAACAGAGGCATCTGTCTATATGTCTTACCCATGGTCCCTACCCTGGGTGGCTGGGGGAACTGGGCTCGTGGGGGTGGGGTCCCCCCTTTGAGCACCTTTCCTTGGTAGGGTGTTACCCCTCTCGCCGGAGTACTCTGAACCTCTTCCTCCTCTACCTCCTGTTCTCCAATTTCAACGTTGTAGGGACACTCGCGTTTCCAATGCCCCACCTCATTACACTGGTGGCATCGAGTCGTTTTCTTCAATGCGGCTATATCCACCCTTGGTCTAAAGCTGGAGTTCTCCTCATTGCCCTTGTTCTGGCTATACTGTTTCTTACCCCCAGTTCCTGTTCCCTGTTGCTGTTGCTGCTGTCCACCCTTACCAGCTGACTGCATCTGCACCACCATCAGTTTCTCCTTTAGCTTCTTTGCCTTGGAGTCTATCTCATCACAGCAGTACCTGGCATATCTCAAAATTTCATCTAAAGGTTTATTTTGCCAACAAATCAAGTGTTGCTGAATCATTAAACTAATATCCGGTCTTAACCCCAAGACAAACTTAGACACGAACTGTCCTATGTCTTTCGGGTCCATTACATCCAACCCGCTATATTGTTTAAACGCTTTCAGCAATCTCTCGTAATATTCATGAACCGTCTCTTTGGGTTCCTGTCTAGTTCGATCTATTTTGACCCAATCTATGTCCTGCATTGGCACCTTGTCTTTCAGCCAAGTCATCACTCTCTCGTATTTTGCCATTACTATCTCGGACGGTCCATTAGTCCGTGCATCTTTCTCTGGCTCTGTTGTGGGCCACTCAGCGCTAACCTTACATGCTGTCCACAAGTCTCCTGGTACCACTATGTCAAACAGGGTGTTCAGATCTATCCATAGGACTTTTGAGATTTTTACAAACCTCTCTACTTGCTTATACCACTCTACTGGGTTCTCCCTCAATTTAGGGAAGGAGTTGGTAAAAGCTGCCAAGTCCCCCCTGCTCCATGGCACATGTACATAGTTCCCATTTGCAACCTCACGCAAAGGGTATGCCTCTATTCTCTGTAATCCTCCTGGTGTCATACCAAGCATGCTTCTCCTGACGGTCCCCTTCTTGGACCACCTTTCCTCCCACTTATCTAGTGCCCTCCACGTCCTTATCCCAGTGACCAGTTCCCTTATGTGTGTTTTCAATCCTATTGTTCTTCTCTCATCTAGGTCTCGGTCTGAATAATGTAGCCTGTGGTTACCCTGTAATGCTTTGGTCCTTGACAGGTCCACCATATATTTGCCTGCCAGTTCAACTAACTTCTCATGGATTGTTCTCGCCTTTCGAGTGATGTCCTTTGCCATGAACAGTATTTCATCCTGCTCATACATTTCCATTCTTTCTAGAGGTAGGGTACCATCTATCATGTCATCCAGATCTGACTTTAAGCTGGCGACATCGAGTCTCTTGGCTTTTATCTCAGCCCGCAATATGTCTTTCGAAGGGGGTTCACTGGCCTCTCTACCATCCCAACTCCGAGCCCTACGCTTGGGCTCAGGAGAGTTAAGGAGAGTTCTCCCTTGCTCCCATCTCTCTAGGTCCCATGCTCGGCCATCCGATCTTGGAAGGTGATGGAACACGGGCCTGTTACCCCCAATCTTATTTTGTCCACTCTCTCTTTCTTCTCTCTCCACACGGCCAGTTTCCCTGCTATTCTCCCTTCGGTTGTCATTCTCTCTCTGTCTAGTGTCACTCAGTATTTGGTAAGATCCCTCTCGGTTCCCCATATCCCCTGGACTGCGTTCTTCTCCGTAATCGCAGGGGGTATGGCGAGGCCTCTCGCAACTCCCGTTCTGTCCACTATTCCCAGACACATAGTGGGTGCACTTGAAACTGTTTCTATACTCTTGAGTTCTCCTGTCTCCTTCACTGTGTATTTGGCGAGACACCCCCCCACACTCAGGTCTCCTATTTTCCAGGTCTGGTCTACTTCCACCCCTGGAATGATGGGTGTCTCCCCTACTGTCCTGACCCCTCCCGTCCCACTCCGGACTGCTCTCATCAGCCCCGCAGTGAGTCCGGGTTCTGCTATCTTGGCTTTCCCTTTCAGCTTCTGCTGCTATGATGCTCTTGTGAGCCTCTACTGCTTCATCCCACTTCTTCATGTATTCGCTTAGCTCTTGAAAGGATTTCCGTCCTGATCCCCTCATATCCTCCGGCCATCTAGGGCCCCCCGGACCTCCCATTTGATATTCTGCTGTATGTACCGGGGTGCTCCAATCCCTTGGCCTTGGCAGCTGACTTGGAGAATTGACCATGTCATTCCTCCTTGCCATCTCCGCTCTTTCCCTGTCCCTCCGTACCTGTTCCTCCCCTCTACCTCTTTCTGGGTCATAAATCGATACTATAGGGCCTATAGTAACAGGTACTTACAGGGCATCTGGTAGTGCGTAAGATGTGGTACACTCCGTTTCCGGCACCCGTTGTACCACAAACCTTCCGACCACCTGCTGCACCGGACTAGGTTGGGACAGTTCCTTCTTTGCAGTGGGATCCCAATCGGTAATGGGAAGCGGTCTATTCTCCCCTATGCTGGCCCCCCCCCTCTCCACCAGTCTCACCCTTTCCTGTCTCTTTGTTATACGGGGGTGGCCTATCTGTCAGTAACCTATTTATCAGGCTGTCCTCTGTCTCACTCTCATCATCTTCTTCTAATGGGCTTTTGTTTCCTGGCACTTCTAATACTGGGTACAGTTTGTTTACTTCAATGTTATGCACTCTCCATCTTTTAGCATCCGCATCCCATTTGGCGTCCTGCACTGCTCTTACCGATCGTTTCACCCTCTCCTGTCGTCTATTCAGGTTCCTCTCGTGCGCTGCCCTAATCCAGGCATTGAGAGCTTCAAACTGGGTCGGTCTAGGCATAGGTCTCATTGAGGTCATGACTGCTTTCAATCTATGTAGTACCTCTAATCTGAACGTCCCTTACTTTGGAAACGTCAATTCCTCATTTTCTTCTGTAATCTTACTCCACTCTGATATCCACATTATATTGTGAAGCCCAACATTTGCCGCCATATAATAAGCCGGCGTACCCTCCGGCGGGGCTTCTTCCCCTTCATAAGATCTCCGCCTCTCTCTTTTAAACGCCGCTCTTAACCATTTAAAACACTTCATGATTATACGCACAATTTCCAGCCTCACTATTCTATTTACTTCCTGATGACAATCCACCAATCCTAGCGCGGCTTTGCTAGCTGGCCTATCACAGCGCGGTCTTGCTCCGGCCGGCCAATCCCAGCGCGGCGCTTTCTGACGTCACTCGTCTCCGCTTCGCAGCAGCACCCCTCCTTTCTCAGCTCGTCTCCCGGTCATGCATGCGTCCCATTCATACACCGAAAAATGACTACTTCCGACCAAGCCGTCACTTCTCTTGACTGTACGTCCACAGTCTATCTGTAATTGTCACACCAATTGACGAAATGTCCTCCGTCTCTCTGATAGGTTGCTTACACCCAGTAACTTCCGACCAGCGTCCGTTACTCATACACTCACTCTTACGTTCCCCCTATCTTGGTCCTGCGGGCGATCAATGGTACCTCATGACCCCCTTCACTCTGGTTGACAATTACTCTGGATGTCCGATACACCCGAACCACTTAAGCTCTCCTTGAACTCAAGATTTTCACCGGTTGCGCACGCTCACAACCTGTTCCACAGTCACTCTACAGCAGAGGTCTTCAAACTTTTTGATGCCGAGACCCCCTTGTTGAACCTTTTTAGGCGTAAGGACCCCCTTCCGACAAAAGTTTCTAGAAACTGGTACTCCTCATCATCAACTTTTGACAACCATAAATGCGCCTGTTAGACCTCATCACATCCCTCCATCATTCATCCACCCACACTTTCACACATCCATCCATCCACCCTTTCATCCTTCCATCCATACATCCATCCTCCCTTTCATCCTTCCATCCATACATCCATCCTTTACCCATCCACCCTTCCTTCCATCCACCCATCATTCATCCACCCACCTTTTCACACATCCATCCATCATTCATCCATGCAACCTTTTATCCATTCATACTTCCATCCACCCTTTCATCTTCCCATCCATACATCCATCCTTCATCCATCCACCCATCCATACATCCATCCTTCACCTATCCACCCTTTCATCCATCCACCCACCCTTTCATCCATCCATCTACCCATCATTCACCCCCCCACCTTTTCACACATCCATCCATCCATCCATCCTTTCATCCATCCATACATCCTTCCACCCTTTCATCCTCCCATCCATACATACATCCATCCTTCATCCATCCACCCTTTCATCCTCCCATCCATCCATCCATCCATCCTTCACCTATCCACCCTTTCATCCATCCATCCATCCATCCACCCACCCTTTCATCCATCCATCCACCCATCATTCATCCCCCCACCTTTTTACACATCCATCCATGCATCATTCATCCATGCAACCTTTTATCCATCCATACATCCTTCCACCCTTTCGTCCTCCCATCCATACATACATCCATCCTTCATCCATCCACCCTCTCATCCTCCCATCCATACATATATCCATCATCCATCCAACCTTTCATCCTTCCATCCATACATCCATCATACATCCTTCCACCCTTTCATCCTCCCATCCATACATACATCCATTCTTCATCCATCCACCCTTTCATCCTCCCATCCATCCATCCATCCATCCACCCTTTCATCCTTCCATCCATACATCCTTCATCCATCCACCCTTTCATCCATCCATTCACTCATCATTCATCCACCCATCTTTTTACATATCCATCCATCCATCATTCATCCATCCACCCTTTCATACATCCATCCTTCATCCTTCCACCCTTTCATTCTTCCATCCATACATCTATCCTTCACCAATCTATCCTTCATCCATCCACCCTTTCATCCTTACATCCATACATCTATCATTCATCCATCCACCCTTTCATCCATCCATTCACCCTTCATTCATCCACCCATCTTTTTACACATCCATCCATCATTCATCCATCCATCCATCCTTTCATCCATCCATCCTTCCGTCCACCCTTTCATTCTTCCATCCATACATCAATCCTTCACCAATCTATCCTTCATCCAACCACCCTTTCATCCTTCCATCCATCCATACATCCATCATTCATCCATCCACCCTTTCATTCATCCATCCACCTTTTCACACATCCATCCATCCTTCAGCCTTTCATCCATCCATCCACTCATCATTCATCCACCCACCTTTTCACACATCCATCCATCCTTCAGCCTTACATCCATCCATCCACCCATCATTCATCCACCCACCTTTTCTGTGCCTCTGTCATGGGGGGGGGGGGGTCAGTAACTCTCTGAGTCGTCTTCCTTCTTCTTTCCCGCTCATGGGGGGCATCTCTGTGCCTCCCTGCTGGGGGTGGGGGACGTGTCACGGGACCCACAGCTCCAGGTGCGAAACATCCATTGAACTCAAAGGGCTACACATACAGCCACTAACCCCCCCTCCTGCTCCCCCAGCTCCCCCCAGCTCGTGCATGTGAGCCCGGCTGAAACAGCTTCAGGCACACACACACAGTCACACCCAAGTACTTGACAGGTCTTTAAAAGACCTTTTACTTGTTAATGAGGCGTTGATGTTTTTCACACCTCGGTGTGAATTAGGCCTCGCAGTGAGCACCCTCAGCCCAATGCCAGGAACTGCACTCTGCAGAATCTGTGACCCCCTGCCCAGGACTCCACGACCCCCCTGGGGGTCGCGCCCCACAGATTGAAGACCGCTGCTCTACAGGCATTCAACTCCGCCAGACATTACAACATAGATACAACACAAAAACACCGCAATCTAACACGCATGACCCTTTATACTCACTCTCGACCGATACTGCTGCTTTTCTGTCTCACGTCATCCGGACCTTCTTCGGCGGGCGGCTCTTCCGATCATCGATCTCTAGGGGCTTCGGGGTAATCTAACCTGGCCTAGATCACCTTCCTCAAGAAGGCAACCATCCTCTGCTACTAACTGCGGGGGCGGGATTTTGATCGCTATCTTATCACCCTTGATCTAAACCCCGTTCTGGTCGTCTGAACCTTTATTGCCTGTCATTGAGGGAAGAAAGTGCATCTCTTACCAGGTTAGTTCAATCAATAAAGGACTCCGCTCGGAAGAACCACAAACTACTTCTAGCTTTCAAGGATTTATTATAAGTTTAGGGTAAGTTGCAAATACAAGCATCTCAGAATGATATTCACAAGATACATGGGTACGACTACATACATGTGCTCTCTGAAAGCCCTCAGACGAGCAAAGAAAACTACCAGGACTAATTCCAATATTAAAAGAGCTGCAAGCATAGACACGTATTGTGATCTCTCAGTCATTTACAGCCGGAATAAAAGGGTCAGGTTAGGCTGTCCCTACCCTGCTCTAGATGGTATCCCTACTTAACAGAATCCCAACCTAACAAAAGGTGTCAGTGGTGAATGACTCCCTAGGGAGATCACCCACTCTTAGTATCTAGATGAAAACCTATGATCGCCAGTCATGACCCCTCTCTGCCTACCCATCCGCTCTCTAAAGGGTCCTCAGGCATCTGCTCTAACTCCACCCAGGGGTGCTGTCCCTCATACAAAAACACAATCTCATTTGAGACGCCCCTCGAGAGACGCCCCTCACGTGATGTTGCTTCTGGCTTTTTCCATGATGATCCTCATTGGGGCCTCGTGCGTTAGAGTTGACCTTGCTTCTCAGACTCTTCTCCGGCCCGCCGATACCCCTTAAAACATTCCTAAACCCTCCTCCATGTCTGTTTCATTTCCCTGAACAACCTTCTATTCATTCGATGTGTAATTGGATCCCCCTTCTCACTTGCAGACAGACATCTGCAGCTAGGATCCCAATTCTCATAAACTTCTAACAGAAGTTTGCAACATTCCGTCTCGGCGCACTTGGCTCATACTAATACGTGTAAATCAAGCATGGTTAAACATTTCAGGCCTACAACATTTCTCATAGTGATTATATTCTTCATGTTAATACTCTACTTTATGATTAGGTAAGCACATCTATAAAATATAAACCTATCGAAAACAGACTAAATATCATTTAGTGCAATCCACGTCGTGCAAATGAATACCTTTCCCAACCCTTTCAGCTCTGGCCCTGAGGCCTACTTCGTTCTGTGCTTGCAGCATGTCATCCTTACATTTTAGCAGCTACACGACATGGATCTGGATTAATCACGTCTAATAAGGTTATACATTTTCACACATTTCTGTATTAGTTCCACTTCTATATAATATCTCGAGATTAACTACACATTTCAAACTATAGATGAATATTCTCGGCACTCATGGCATTTCTCTTCATGATTGTGCGTACTACGTGTAAGTGTGATGCACTACTACAATTCGTTCAGTTTGCGCTCTCTCACTCCCGATGTAAAGTACAATCAGCGGCATTGGAGCTGTAGGGTAGCAATGACGCCACGGGCCCTGGTGAAAGCAAGGAAAATGGCGCATTTGACCCTTGTGGTGGTAGTAAAATATGAATTGACAAGGTTCAATGGGCCCCGGTGCCACTGCACCTGTTTCAACAATGGTCACTCAATTAAGCGGTACTTATATAGAGCAGCTTATCACCCAAGAGGATGTTCAGGCGCGGTGCTGCCGGCATCAACTGAAGATCTAGGTCTTGAGTACCGTCCTGAAGTGAGTCAACAAGGGTGACGTACGGGGGTGGTGGGGAAGAGTGTTCCAACATTTAGCGACAAGGTGGGAGAAGGATCGTCCTTTGAGGCGACAGTGGCGGATGCGTGGTATCAGTGCGAGGTGGGCAGGGCGGAGGTAGGTGAAAGTTCAGGAGGTGGTACATGTAGGAGGGTCCTTGGAGGGCATGGTAGGCAAGGGTCAGAAGTTTAGAAGTTTAGAGCGATAGCTACATGGCTGCTTTGACGTTGTAGGGCCTCCACCCGCAGGCTACCACTAACACTTGCCCCTCATCCCTGGTGGCCAGTGGTAGGCTTTAGGTTTGCTTTTTGTCTGTTTTCACTGCTGTTTTACCATTGTTGCATGCCCTGTACTGTGTATTTTTTGTGCCTCCTTTCATTCCCCTGACTGTTGTGTCAGTTTTTTTGCCTTCTGTTTCGCGCCGCTGCCGCTTTCCCGCCGCTGCATCCCCTGCATCCTCTGCGGCCCCACCCCCGCTCCCATTCGTCTGCTCCCCCCCTTCTAGCTGCTCCTCCCTCCCACCTTCCCTTCTTATGGCGGCCGCTGCGCAGTGAAGAGCGACACTTAACCCTGCTTCTAGGCAGGTCGCTCCCCACACCGCGCCGCTCCACCTGACTTCGCCCATGTCTGTTGCCCAGCTACTGCTGCGAGTTCGAGGCCCACATCCACCCACAGGCTAACACCTGCGCCTCATCTCTGGTGGCCAGTGGGAGCCCTTAGGTTTGCTTTTTGACTGTTTTCACTGCTGTTTTACCATTGTTGCCTGCTCTGTACTGTGTATTTTTTGTGTCTCTTTTCATTCCCCCTGACTGTTGTGCCCGTTTGTTTTGCCTTCTGTTCCTCACTGGTCCTGCTTTCCCGCCGCCTCGTCCCCTGCGGCCCCGCCCCGCTCCCATTTGTCTGCTTCCCCCCTCCCAGATGCTCCTCCCTCCCACCTCCCCTTCTTATGGTGGCCGCTGCACCTGTCCGTGCCTGGCCCGTGCCCAGCGCCAGGACCCCTGGATCCCGCGAAAGCCACAACGCCTGACACCGCTACGATGCTAGCACCCTCCACGCACTCAAAACTGAACGATCACACACCTGCTTCCTGGCCACCCAGAAGCACACCCATGGACCTTACACCTGCCAGAACTGCAGCTACACCAGCATCCACCCGCCATACCGCCAACCAGGATAGAACCCAACTACCTCAGATGCATCCTCCTCAACACCCACTCCGCCCGCAAACATGCTGTTGAACTCTGGGACCTACTCAACTCAACCTCCCCAGATATCTCGTTCCTGATGGAGACCTGGCTGAACCCCTCCTCAGCACCCAACATCGCCATAGCCACCTCGGAAGGCTACAAGATCACCCGCAGGGACCGCACCAACGGAGTAGGAGGAGGAATCGCCATCGTCCACAGGAACACTTTCAGAGTCTTGACCAACACAAATGGCACCCTCAGCACCGCCGCACACCTGCACTTCCAGATCCACACGAACCCCAATACCACCCTCAGAGGGACCCTCATCTGCAGACCCCCCCGGACCCCGACCACAGTTCAGCGACTCCATCGCCGACTTCGTCAACACACACGCCCTCGCCTCCACCGACTACATCCTCCTCGGGGACCTGAACTTCACCTCAAGAACAACAATGACACTAACTCCACCACCCTGATCGACAACCTAGCCAATCTCGCACTCAGACAACTCGCCACAACACCCACCCACTACATCGGCCACACGCTTGACCCCATCTTCTCCGCCAGCCCCCACGTCTCCTTCAATCACACCACCGAACTCCACTGGTCCGACCATCGCTGCATCCACTTCACCTTCAAGACGCCCACCACGCACCACCGCACCCAACAGATGCCCGCTGCTGCTGGAGCAAAGTGACCGAAGACCAGCTAACAACCACCCTCGCCCAGAGCCCACCCGCTGACCCCACCGACCCCGAAACTGCCGCCCGCAAACTCAGACAGTGGATCAACAACTGCGCCAACACCATCGCCCCGTTCAAGAAACCCTCCAACAGTCACACCAGCAAGAAAGCTAGCTGGTACACTGAAGACCTCTGGGCCTCAAAGCAAACCTGCCGAAAGCTGGAGTAGATCTGGCTCCGTGAACGAACACTGGACAGCTATGCAGCCCACAAGAACGCCACCCGCAGACACCATCACCTCATCAGATCTGCCCAAAGGGCCTCCTTCAAAGACCGCCTAGACAACAACGCGCACAACAGCAAAGTGCTCTTCAACATCATGGAGGAACTCTCCAACCTCTGCTCCAACACTAACGACATCCCACGTTTGCAAGACCTGTGCCACTCACTGGCCACCTTCTTCTACCGCAAGATCGCAGACATCCACAACAGCTTCAATGCCACGACCACCACAACAACCGCTGAGACCTTTGCCCCCACAACCATCATCCGCCCAAACCGCCTGCTCCCCTGGACCAACATCAGTGACAACACACCATCAAGATCATGAACACCATCCACTCTGGATCTCCGTCAGACCCATGCCCACACCACATTTTCAACGAAGTCGGCACAGCCATCGCATCCCATCTCTAGAAAGTCATCAATATCTCCTTCACGACAGCAACCTTCCCCGAGAGCTGGAAGCACGCTGAGATCAACGCCTTACTCATGAAACCCAAGGCAGATCCCAAGGACCTCAAGAACTTTCGGCCCATCTTCCTGCTCCCGGCAAAGGTCATCGAGAAGCCCGTCAACAAACAACTGACCCGCTACCTCAAGGAAAACAACATCCTGGACTCTTCTCTGACCGGGTTCCGCAGCAACCACAGCACAGAGACTGCCCTCATTGCTGCCACTGATGACATCAGGACCCTGCTGGACAACGGAGAAACAGTGGCTCTCATCCTCTTGGACCTGTCAACCACCTTCGACACGGTCTGCCACCACACACTACCAACAAGCCTCCATGACGCCGGGATCCAAGAGAAGGCCCTGGACTGGACCACCTCCTTCCTCTTCGGCAGAACACAGAGTCTCCACCCCCCCTCCTTTCGCTCAGAAGCCACTGAGATTATCTGCGGCGTACCCCAGGGCTCATCCCTCAGCCCAAAGCTGTTTAACATCTACATGGCACCGCTCGCCCACGTCGCCCGTCGGCACAACCTCAACATCATCTCCTACGCCGATGACACCCAGCTGATCCTCTCTCTCACCAAGAACCCCCACGCCCCCAAAACCAACCTCCACAAAGGAATGAAGGCCATCGCTGAATGGATGAGGAACAGCCGACTGAAGCTGAACTCGGACAAAATGGAGGTCCTCATCCTTGGATTCACCACTTCGACCTGGGATGAATCCTGGTGGCCGACCGTACTGGGACCCGCTCCAACACCCACCAACCATGCACGCAACCTAGGGTTCATCCTTGACTCCACCCTCTCCATGACTAAACAGGTCAACGCCGTCTCCTCCTCCTGCTTAAACACCCTTCGCATGCTTCGCAGGATCTACATGTGGATCCCCACTGAAACGAGAAGAACGGTCACCCAGGCCCTCGTCAGCAGCAGGTTGGACTACGGAAACACCCTCTACACAGGAGCCTCGGCTAAACTCCTGAGACGGCTGCAACGCATACAGAGCGCCTCTGCATGCCTGATCCTCGACATCCCTCGCCACAGCCACATCACACCCCACCTGAGAGACCTGCACTGGCTCCCCCTCAACAAGAGGATAACCTTCAAGCTCCTCACCTTATTTGTGCTACTTACCTATTTTATTTGCAAAGTATTGGTGCAATGTGTATACATATATTTGTATGTGTTAGTGAGTGTCTTATAATAAGTACATATTTTTATAAATACACTGTTTGGTTCTTTTTCACTTATTCTATACCAATAAGATTGTGCTCTGGAAAATGAAGCTGCTTTACACTCCTTCTGGACTAAGCCTGAAGACTGTTCTCCACAGCTACCACTTAGAGAGCTTTCTAAGGTTGTCTAAGACCACTACAATCACCATAATGGTTCTCTGGATTAGTGTAGGGTGCCCACTTACATAAGCGTGCATCATATACTAAGCCTGCTTCTCAAATGTGCACTTTTGTTTTTTTATCTCAAGTAAGTATTCTGTGCTTCCTTGAAGTAATTTACCATAATGCATGAAGGTCCCTTTGACTTAAAAATGACTGACCATTCTTTTACTTAAAATGCATTGTTCAACTTTAAACTGGGCGAGGAAGGTCATTGCTGTCTTTCCTTCCATCAGTTATATAATGTTCAGTCATGGTTGTATCAACATATATGGATACTATTAATGAAGTCATTTTATTCAGAATGGAGAGCACTGGTAGTCCCTTTACTTGCTCACAAATTAAACACACATCGGCCCACAGAATGGTCAAGCCCAAGGGCTCAGATTGAGCAAAATGTATCAGTTCTCTAGTTGTATATTAGTAGGTAAAACATACTACTCCCACACATTTCAAAAGGGGAAGGTAGAGTAAAATAATCACAGGTTCTTAAAAAGTCTAACCCCTCATTAAAGGTGATGAATTCTGATTCCTGTGCAAAACCGTTTGCACCAGAATCAGACTTTCGAGTTGTGTGATAATTATTACAAAAGGCACTAAACAACACCAGACCAACATACCTCAACAGACGATTCAGCTTCTACACCCCCGCTTTACAAATGGTTGATTGATTGATTGAATTTACTCAGCAATGGTCTAGGTCCCTTACCATGTAATGCCTTGAAAATGATGCAGAGAGATTTAAACTGTATTCTTTGCACAATTGGCAGCCAGTGAAGGTCTTTAAGAGCCAATGAAGCAGATGCCCTACACTGTCTCTTTAGAGCCAATTTGGCAGCCCTTGTCTGAACTCTTTGAAGCTTCTTTATCAAACAGTTTGGAGCGTCCAGTAGCAGAGCGTTACAGTAGTCTAACTGACTTAGGATAACGCTTCTCACCACCTGTGCTCTAGCATAGCGTTAGCATAGGAAGTATTTTCCGTAATGCTCTAATGAAAGAAAAGCAGGTTCCAACTGTTTTGTTCACTTGGGTATCTAGTCTTAGGTTATCATCAAACATCACCCCCAGATTGCACACTGTCTTGGAGGGAATCAGTGGTTTTTCTGTGGGGGTTGGCCAAAAATTGGCCAGGAGTGTGCAGGAGACTTTATTTGTCGTACAGTACAGAATTTCTGTCTTATCTCTGTTGAACTGTAGGGATTTGTCTCTGAGCCACCTTGCCGTTCTGTGCACACACCCATGGAACATATCAAGTGATACTGGTTGATTCCTTTTCAGAGAGAAAATGAGCTCTGTATTATCTGCATAGTTTGTCACTTCAATTCCATATGATTTGATAATTGGTACTAGTGGGCTCAAGTATATGTTGAATAAAATCGGACTAATTGCAGAGAACAGGGGGACACCGTGCTGGATAGGACTATATTTGGATAGAAAGGGAGGTAGAACCACTACCTGTTGTCTATCCGATAGATATGATTGAAACTAATTTAGTGCCATTCCCTCTATCCCAATATCCCTATATCTGAGATCACTGCACTTAAAACCTTTACGTTGCCCCTAAAGCAGGCCTTTCCATCCTGAAGGCAGGGTGCTCGGATCTAAATGTGAGGGTGCCCCTGCATGAGCTTGACACCCCTACAACCTACGAAGTAAGTTCTCCCAGGTTGTTAGTGCATCAGCCATAACGATATATAGAGTGGCCATGAGTCATTATGCAATGGCTAACTCTAAACTGGCTGGTTTGGTATCAAACATATTGGATGGTGTGGAAGGTATATTTCCATGCACTGTAAAGCTCTTCCGGGAGACCCTCAATGCAACCGGTACCAGTCTTCTAGACCCGGACAGCACAACATGGTTGCTGCCGACTAGAGACACTATTGTGCCCTCCTGCTGCTAAGCCATGCTCGAGCAGGGGATGGCAGAACAATAGGTATCCTGTAACACGGAGGTGTGACCACCTCCCAGACAGGGTTTAGTTTATTGGGGCTGGGTGGGGGCACTTGCTAGCACCCCTCAGTCTGCTTTAGGGGAACATTTGGTGCCCTCCTTGCATAGTCCAGTTCAAACTAGCAGAGGGGAGCCATTGGCTTCCCCTCTGGCGCAAACCTGGACAAAGGACATGGGAGTGTCCTCCCCACTGTCCAAACCCCTCCCCTGGGAGGGTACCCTGAATCATCCCAACCCTTTCCTTAGGGTACTTAAGGGTTTCCCTGTAGCTGGGTTCCTAGATTCATCCTGGGACAAGATTCATATCAAGACACCACTTAATTTAACATCTGGGCACTCTGGACTTCGCTGGACCTTGCTCTGGGCTCTGAGACTGCAAATGGGAAGACTCCTGCTACTCCTGGTCTTGTCATCCTGTAAGTCTGCTGCAATGTCTGTGCCGGCGCACCATAAAGGACCTTCCAAGGCCTGTGGACATCCAAGACACCTGAAGGAATCTCCCTTGAAATGAAGCAGTCAGTTTCCAGCATTTGCAGGCACCGCAACAAAGCCAACCTGCCTGCTGATCCTGAGCTCCCACAGACTCTGAAAGGCTCAGCAATACAGGTTGTAGTTCTTCACATCCATAAAGGCATTCTCTGTCCTCTCACTAAGTTTGAGGCAAGTATCCCTCGTCAGAGCTGCAGGAACCAATCCCCTGTGCACCTCATTGGCTTTCCGTTGCAAAGGCTTGTTGGATTCCTTACATCAAGATCTTTGCTATCCAAGTAGCCCTAACCTCAAGCATCTCCTGTGACCAAGATGTTTGTCCTCAATGCATCACTTGCATCGTGGGTTTGCATCTTCAGTGAGCTGCTCAAGGTCCTCTTGCATCCCCAGTGCCTCTAGACTGTGGGTCCTCTTGAGGGTCGTCTCTGAATTCAGTGGGCATCCCTGATTGCTCAGACCTTCTCTGCCTCGCCTGCTTGTGGTGAGTCACCTGGACCTTGCTGGTCCCAACACTGCACCTTTTTTTCTTCCCACATTGGTTGCAGTTGCCAAGGCTTGTTGGTGCTCCTGACGTACACCGACCCCTCAGCTCTCAAGATCCGATGTGGGAAAGCTCATGAACAGCTCCTGGTCTTCCACAGCACCACCTGGTCTGCACAGCTGCAGCTCAAAGGTCACCATCAGCTTTCCTGCAACACCGGACATTGGTGGGCATTCGCCTTTTGTGCCTCCTGGTCACTCCTGAGTGGCACTGACTCTGTCCCCTCTGCTTGCAGATACTTCTCATCTTGAATCTACCTTTGGGTTCCACTGGATACTTTCACTATCAGCAGCATCTTCCTGAAGTCCTCAATTGAGTTCGAAGGCGGTTTCCAATGCCACGTCACACCTATGCACCTGGCTTCCCTGGTGAAGGTATCCTGATTCCTAGGGTATCCATGGGTGGGGTGCTCTTCAAACTTTTGTCTTCCATAGGGTTTCTTCAGGGTCAACTGGGAAGCATCCTTCTTCTTTAAAATTGCAACCCGATTTGCCTATTGACTTGTACTGAGCCTGCAATTGTGTTCCCACTCTGCACACAGCCTCTGTGGGGATCCTGGTTACTTACCTCAGGTGGTTCCTTGGGTCCCCAGCACTTCTGGGTATAGTTTTGACTTGAGTTGTTGTTCGCATACCACTATTTTTGTATATGGTTTAGTCTCCCCCTGGCGACCACTTATTTGTGCTACTTACCTATTTTATTTGCAAAGTATTGTGTGCAATGTGTATACATATATTTGTATGTGTTAGTGAGTGTCTTATAATAAGTACATATTTTTATAAATACACTGTTTGGTTCTTTTCCACTTAATCTATACCAATAAGATTGTGTCCTGGAAAATGAAGCTGCTTTACACTCCTTCTGGACTAAGCCTGAAGACTGCTCTCCACAGCTACCACTTAGAGAGCTTTCTAAGGTTGTCTAAGAGCACTACAATCACCATAATGGTTCTCTGGATTAATGTAGGGTGCCCACTTACATAAGCGTGCATCATATACTAAGCCTGCTTCTCAAATGTGCACTTTTGTTTTTTTATTTCAAGTAAGTATTCTGTGCTTCCTTGAAGTAATTCACCATAATGCATGAAGGTCCCTTTGACTTAAAAATGACTGACCATTCTTTTACTTAAAATGCATTGTTCAACTTGAAACTGGGCGAGAAAGGTCATTGCTGTCTTTCCTTCCATCAGTTATATAATGTTCAGTCATGGTTGTATCAACATATATGGATACTATTAATGAAGTCATTTTATTCAGAATGGAGAGCACTGGTAGTCCCTTTACTTGCTCACAAATTAAACGCACATCGGCCCACAGAATGGTCAAGCCCAAGGGCTCAGATTGAGCAAAATGTATCAGTTCTCTAGTTGTATATTAGTAGGTAAAACATACTACTCCCACACATTTCAAAAGGGGAAGGTAGAGTCAAATAATCACAGGTTCTTAAAAAGTCTAACCCCTCATTAAAGGTGATGAATTCTGATTCCTGTGCAAAACCGTTTGCACCAGAATCGGACTTTCTAGTTGTGTGATAATTATCACACCCTCACAGTTTTCCCCTGATAGATCCCAAAGGGTTTAACCTTCAAAATGTTATCGAAGTAAAAGAAAGGGAAAAAGCGAAATCAGTCATCAGAATTCTTCGTTTTAAAAGCAATTCTGGATGTAATGCCCCATTTTCAAGTTTAAAATTCATAATAGGAGGTATTTATCACACGTGGTAAAAAGCTCACCCTGAGGTAAGAGTAGTTTACCAAGCATTTAGCGCTTGGACGCCTCCGGGCAGCAATTCGCGCTCTACAAATTCACATCCTATCCTATCCTATCCTATATGTGGCAAGCAACCCACCCCTCTCTAACCAACTTGGAATGAGAACCTTAGGGCCCCAAAGCAGAGAAGCACAACCCTCAACAATACACAGTTTACAAGATACCACTAAATAATCTAAAGGTCAATGGGTCCCCCAGATAAACAATTCTTTATTGTGTCCACTTAGATGTGACAGATGCAATTTACAGGAAGTGGATTCTTCATAACTTTCAGCCTAGCACCTGACTGATCATACCTAGTGTCATATATTTTGGATATCTGCCTCTCTTGACCAAAACAGTGTGCTTGGCCCTTTTCTCCTCTACCTCTGCAAATAAGACATATCCCTTTCATGATTTCTATACTATATCTTCTCTGGTGACCCACAAAGCTTAATCATGCTATACTTCATATACATGTACCCTCTTTGCCATCTAATAAATGATGGCATCCTAATACGCATCCAGCCTAAACTGCAATTATTAATATTCATCTCGCATTTCCTTCCTTCCCAGCGTCACCCTTCCATCTACTTTATCCAATAGGCCCCTGGGTATTATTAATAACTAAATCTTACCCTTCCCTACTTGTACCTCCCATAATTTGTGTTACACCTGTTTTTCAGTTCAAATCAGGCAACATTCATGTGAAAAAATCCACTAAATTAAGGAAAATCCAACAGAAATCAGTGCACAAAGACAGATAGTAGTGTAATTCCCTATTCCAAGTGGGAAAAACTGTAGAAATACCTCACCCTGTAATTACATTACAATACCTTGCAATATTTGTAATTTCACGTATGGTATTAAACTATCAACTTTGAGCACGGGCTGGCTACCAGGACCCAGTTAGGTTCAATGAACAAAGGAACCTTGGGTCCCAGTTGCGAAGCGTTGTGAAGTAATGTGCTGAGAATAAAGGATGGTTGTAATGTTTCATTCCAACCACAGAATTGGCAGAATTTGGTGGAATTTGGTGACTTTTACCAAATTCCACCAATAGCCGTGTGGCAGAATTTTTTCCCACAATGATCCAGAACTACAAGCGTGAGCGAGATTTGGTGCCCATTAGTATCATTGGCTAATTCGGGTGGTTGAGGGTAGTCTCGAGCATTTGCAGTCAGAGGGCTGCTTCTAGAGTAGATTTGCTGCCGCTTGAGTAGATTCTCTTGTGCACTGTATGGTGCCGTTTACGCAGATCTTTCAGTGCTGTTCGCAATACTGGTGCTAAATTGCAGAGCGAGCAGCATGCTATGCATATTTCTGTCTGTTGGTAGAACTCTGTGGAATCTTAAAGAGTTTTTATGAAAATCCACAGAATTCTGTAGAATGAAACTCGATGTGTTCCACCAACCATTACCGAGGATGCGTCGCACAGTCAAGATGATGCGCCGGGTTCGAGGTGCTGTGGAACTGCGATGTGAGGCCCGTCGTTCTCGAGGACCCTGTCGATGAGGGCTTGCAATGCAAAATCTGCTGTTGAGGATGTGTTGCGCAGTCAAGATGATGCATTTGTACTTAAGAGCTGTGAGCCTGCGATATATGAACCTGTGTTGTCATTGAGGCTGCTGTTGATATGAGATGCAAGGGCTTGTATCGGGAATGTTTCGCACAGGAAAACTTTTGAAACGCAGGCTGCAATGTCAATGTGGAGTCATTTGCTTCAAGAGAACCTTTGTAGCAGAGATGATCGATTGGTTCTGCTTGGGATTGCGCTGTGCAGCAGATAAAATGTGTTGATTCTGCTGGGTTCACAGATGAGCTGGCAGCACATTTTCAGGCCCACTTTCAAGGGTCCAGACTTTGGTGACACCACTTGGTAAGGTAGGACTCTTAGAGGGCAGAGTCAGGATGCTGGGTTCAAGGTTGTTGGAGCATTCTGTCCCTGAGGCTCTAGTCAGGAGGCCAGTTAACTAGCCCTTGGTGTCACATTGGGGTCCGGGGATCAACAGATGCAGGATCAGTCCTCCTCCTGAGATAAGAGGGCAGCAGTCAGCAGGTCAGCACAGCAGTGCAGTAGTTCCATCAGAGCCAGTCCAGCAGAGAGGCAGTCCTTTCAGAAACACAGCAGTCCTTATTCCTGGAAGAGAGTCCACTGTCTAGAAGGGTACTGAAGAGTTGATGTCTGATGTCAAATATTTATACTTGGTGCCCTTCCTTTAGAAGGTGAGAGAAGCTTCTAGAAATTATTTTTGAAGTGCACATGCTTCCTGCCTTTCCTGGCTCCAGACTAACTACAGGGGGTATTCAGTGATTTGTGGGGAGGTATAAACAGCCTATTAAAGTGTAAGTAGGGCTGTGCCCAGCTCCACCCTCCTATCCTGCTTCTGATGGCCCATCCAGGCTTACATAAGCACCCTACTGTGTGTGGCTTTCTAGTAAGGATGCACAGAGACCAAATGTAGACCACACCCTGCCATGTGACCCAGAAGCAGGCTACATGTACTAAGTGGTTAAGGCAAGTACATTTCAACTTGTGGCATTTTCCAAATTGTTCTTTAAAATCTGACATTACCCTGAGAGACTATTTTTCATTACAATTACAAAGTAGCAAACATGTGCTAGTTACCTGCACCCATTTGGAAATTACAGCTTATTAAATATAATAAGGTAATTCCAATGTTATTCTATGGGAATATGCCTTTTAAGTCATCATAAATAAATGGCCAAATGGCTACTACAGGTGGGTCTGAACCTCACATGGACACGGTGTGGCCAGTGGTAAATGTGTCAGTTGCCCGGCATTGGGATGCATGATCACTATATGTACTTGGTCCTGATTGGCTATATGTTCCTAACTCATGTGGCATCTACCTTTATGGTGTTCTTAGGAGCACACCTACCCCCTCTGGCCAGTTGAGGTTTATTGGGGCAATCTCCCCTGACCATTGTAATGTCGCAGCACCTAGCTGTGAGATTGATCAAGAGTTTCCTGCCCAAGTGTTTGCTTGCGAGCTATGCACCCTGGACCCAGGGACATTGAAAAACTTCCAACCGATTTCTCTCCTCCCTGCCCCTGCTAAGCTACTAGAGGCACATCTTAATCATCATTTAAGTGCCTTTCTGGATAGCTCCAGCTCTCTGGATCCCTCACAGCACGGCTTCCGGAAGGCTCACAGCACTGAGTCGGCACTCACAGTGGTTGTCGATAGTATCCACACTAAGGTCGACAGTGGCCAGACTGCCTTACTGGTGCTGTTAGACCTTACTGCGGCCTTCGACACCCTGTCTCCCTCCATCTTAGCTAGCCGACTCAGTGAGGTGGGAGTGGCCGGCCCTGCACTCAGCCTCCTAACATCCTTCCTTGACCAGCGGAAGCAAAGGGTGAAGCTGGGCGATTTTCTCTCGCCCGTCAAGCCTGTGAAGTGTTGGGTACCCCAGGGCTCTTCCTTGAGCCCCACACTCTTTAACATTTACGTGGCCCCACTCGCCAGGCTTGTAAGATCCTTTGGGCTGGAAGTTCTTTCCTATGCCGACGACGCACAGATTGTGGTCTCCATATCACAATCGGTGAACATAGCGGCTTTAAATTTCAAAAACTGTATGGAGGCAGTCGCAGGTTGGATGGTTCAGAACTTCCTCAAGCTGAACGGGGAGAAAATGGAGGTCCTCATTTTTGGAGGCAAACACGAGACCTGGTCAATGGACTGGTGGCCTGCTGCTCTTGGTGCCTGTCCCACGCCCACTAACTCGGCCCGAAACCCGGGTGTTATCCTGGATACCACCCTTACTCTTGATAAACAGGTTAGCAGGACAGTTTCTACCTGCTTTGGTGCCCTAAGAATTCTAAGAACAATATTCCACTATCTCTCCCGAGAAGCACGAAAGCAGGTCGCAGTGGCTCTAATAGCCTCCCGGCTGGACCACTGCAATGCACTATATCTAGGCATTAACAACGGCTTGGTCCAACGCCTTCAGATTGTGCAAAATGCAGCGGGCTGCTTTGTTGTAGATGCCACGAAGCGTCCGTCAGGCACTGCCATCAGGAAGAACCTGCACTGGCTCCCCATCCAGGCCAGGAATAACTTTAAGGCCCTCTGCCTTACGCACCACGCCCTAAATGGGACTGGGCCAGAAGACATTCATCCCCTCGTGTCTTTTTATGTCCCCGGCAGGGCTCGTCTCTCCGCCGATAAAAATCTTCTGACAGTTACCCGAGTCCTCAAGGCCATATGGGGTGGAAGGGCCTTCCGTTCCCTCACACCCAAACTATGGAACATGCTCCCTGATGACCTCAAGGGGCTTGCCTCTCACCCCCTCTTCCACAAAGCACTCAAGACCTGGCTTTTCTGAGAAGCCTACCTATGATCTCCACACCTCTTATTCATACAGCGATACCATCTTTCAGCGCCTTGATGCCTTCGGGTTTAGTTGCGCTCTACAAATTCAAATTCGTTCATTCATTCATTCACCCTCCAACCCGTGACCCATCAATCAGGAAACCTGGATCCAGGTCGATGGCATGCTTGACTACATATTTGCGAGTTGAGGTAGATGGGGAGTTTAGAATGGGCAATTCTATTAATAAGGATGATGTTTCAGACTTTTTGATGAACACATTGATTTCCATATTAACATTCCCTTTTTAATTTATTTTTCAACCGCACTATCTAACTCATGCATTTGTACGTTTACTTTATGTGGTGCCTGTTGTTACTAATGCTTGCTTTTGACTGCAACTACCTTCCTAATTACTAACATTCTTCCCAGTTTGAGGACTGTGTTTTTACAGCAGGTAATCCGCATTTGCATAGCCCCGCATACCAATAGAAACATAACAGTAACTGGCAACAGTGGGAGCTTGGAGAACCAATTATACTGTGCTTGAGTGGCAGTGTTAAATTGTCCAATATCTACAGGAATATAACTTTCAAGATGAATCCCAATTTGGTTTCAGGGCAGAGCACAGCAACGAGACCGCTTCGATAAAAACCACTGACGTCCAAGATGCAGGTGGTGCTGCGGCTCTTGTCCTGCTTGGCTTGTCAGCAGCGTTCAACACTGTCGATGATAAACTATTACTTACTCGTCTAAATGTGCTGGGCATTACAGACAACGCCTTTGCTTTGATCTCTTCTTTCTTATCCAATAGGATGAAATCAGTGGCATTGGGTAATTATGATTCCCTGTCTTTCATTCTCCCATGTGGGGTCCCTCAGGACTCCTAAATGAGCCCTACACTCTTCAATGTATATGTATCTGAACTGGCCTCAATAATCGGATCCTTTGGCATAGCACTAACATCGTACGCGGACACCGCGCAAATCATCCTGTCTATCTGTAGAGGAGCCATCTCGCCAGTAAATAGATTTAGAGATTGTATGTTCACACTGCCCCAACCTTAATTCAGGAAAGACAGAGATGATCCTGTTGGGAATTATACCCCTAACTGGGCACAGATCTGGTGGCCAGATGAATTGGGAGCAGCACCCATCCCGGTCATCAAAGCACAAAATGTAGGAGTGCTTATAGGCCAGAAACTACAGTTTGAAGCACAAGTCAAGGCAGTATCATCAGCTAGTTTCTTTCTAGTCAAGAGGATCAAGAAAATTCTACCTCTAATTCCAAACGACAGCAGAAAAACAGTGATTGCCTCTCTAGTCATGTCTAAATTGGACTACTGCAATGGGCTCTCTCTTGGAATGCCTGTGAAGCAGACTAATAGATTGCAGATGATCCAGAATGCAGTGGCTATGCTTCTTCTGGGGATCCCTAAGTTTCAAGCAATAGGTAAGCACTTGAATGCATTGGATTCAAGGGTCTCAACAAGTTTAAGGCCTTATGTGTCACATATAAGGCACTTCACAACACCGGTCCTCAGTTTTTGAGGCGGTCATTAACTGGTACTCCCTTAACAGATTCCTTAAGTCTGAAGGGGCAGAATTGATGCCCGCTCAGAGATTCTGTAAGGCTAACTGGGGCGGTTGAGCCACAAAACTTTGGAACACCCTCCCCTTTTCCATCAGAAATCTTCCATCTCTAACATCCTTTCATAAAGCCCTAAAGACATGATTGTTTAATGAATAGTGCACCTGCCTGCTTTCTAGACTGTTAGCGCCTAGACACCATTTGGTATTCGTGCGCTGTATTAATCTTAATAACATAACATAACATGTCATTCTCTGGGATGAGTGTGCAGCAGACAGCTCTGATCTTGGCAGACACCCCTACCTCCATTGTGGTCATTAAGTTCAATACATTACAGTGCTGCATTACCATGAGGCAGATGCCTTGCATTTCTTCCTTGATCGAATTGAGGCAGAGCTCAGTACTGGTCATTATTTTGAACATTTCCCACTGGGTAATTAGTAGCCACCTGGTGTTAGCTTTTGTATGCAGAATGAAGAAGGGTATTGACCTCCGTGAACCAGCTGTGCTTCCATGAACAATCTAAACTCTTCTGGAATGTCTTTAAATTGAGCCAAGTCCAAATAGTTTGCAGCTCTCTATTCACGAGCTTGGTGCAGCAAAGTGGTCTTTTCTGTAACATATGCTGCTACAAGTCTGTTAGCTCTTCTACTTGAATGACCAGAGTATGGTGACCAGGGAACACAGTCTTCTCCATCCATGAACTAGCTGAGTATAGGCCTGCTCTCCCCAGTGCCAATAATAATCCATTATTGTGGTGGTGCCCCATTGCATATCCAGAATATGAGGTATCACTTCACAGTTAGCATTAATGCCCATTGGAAGCATTCCTTTTCCTCTGAAATGTAAGGAATACAGTGTAAGTTTTTGTACAATCAGTAGTTGACCTTTCCTTTCTAGCCAAGTGCATCCACCCACCTCAGTGTCCCAGATTTCCTGACATGGAGTAGTCATACTTTCAGGCTACTGTCTCCCGTGCAATGACCCATTCCCCTTTCTATCCCTGAGTTTGATGAGCTACATGGGAATTCCATGTCAGGATACAACTTGACTGCTCTGGATACACTAAGAGCCACTCTCGGTCCACAGATGGATGCTGGAGCAGCTGTGTTTGTGCACTAAGTTGGGTGTTTTGCTACCTCCAAAAATCTATTCTCTGGGAAATCTCAGGCCAAATGATATCTTGCCCTATGGTGCATTTCCGTTGCAATTAGTCCAGCTCCGTTTGGATTTCCGTAGGCTCAGTGAGGGTGTATAGCACTGTTGGTTTGGTGTTGTATTGGGTCAGGTTTACAACTACCTTTTGTGATTCTATCTTGTTTGCTTCGATCTTGGCCCATAGGTAGAGGTGAATGAGTCATTTTGCTTTCTCAGGGGCTACCTCTTGGGACAAGTAAAGCCTATCTTTTTCTACAGCGTGTGGAATCAATGAGCAGACATAGCATGACATGGCTGATACTTGGGAGCTGACTGTGGTCATGTGCTGGTACCATGTGTTATGGAAAACGGCATTGTGAAGTGTATGTGGGATGCTGGTGTTCCATTTAGTGTAATTGTAGGTAACATACACAGGTGTGATAGCTCCCATTAGTCAATCTCTTTTGACTCAGCTGTTCCTTGGTAGTACTCAAGTGTGAGACTGCCCATAGTAGGCAGACCATACATAAACATATAAATATACATAACATTAGTCATGATACTGCAGTTTGAGATATTGATTCCCTGGGAGTCATCTTTGCTCCTCCGTTGACTATGTTTCTTCTAACCAGTTCAAAAATGTTTGCAGTATTAAGTTAATGGGTGTCATCTCCTTGGATGTGCTCAACTGCACATTGGAACTGTGCGCCCACGCAGGTGTTAAGCAGACCTCTGGCTGAGGGCACATGTGTTTTACCCTGCTTCTATTTGCAGAAGTAGGGCAATGTCTCTTTTTCCTTTGGGTCATGGGCTTGACAACAATTCAGCATTAGGGCACTTTGTGTTTTTGCTGTTACCTGTTTTGAAAGAACATTGTTGGTTGTTAATTCAGTTAATTACATGCTCCATTCTCAATGATCTTGGGGTATCTGTATATTACCACAGGGGTGTTTCTATCAATCTACTAATTGTGATCTAGTGAGTTATAAGAAGGCAGCCTCTGTTGGAAATGTCTTAAAGTGATTTGTTGAGAGAGATGAGATTATTAGTATCCTAGACAGATGACATTTTATATAAGCCATTGAGCCCCCACCTAATCCTACTTGGGTGTTTTCAGACCTTATCTGGCATTTCAGTTCTGGGTGGTCAAGTCAGCATTAGGTATGTTTGTGAAGTGGTCTCATGAGTGCAGGGAGGGGTAGAACTGTGACTTTAGCAGGAGTTCTAGGGGTGTCACTAGTTTAATTAAGGTGACTCGCCCGGTGTGTGCACAAGAGCCAGGTTGCTGTGTTGCCCCCTCCTCAGACTCTTTTTCTGCTGAGGGCTACCTGTTTAACTATTGCCCGAGTTGCATTTGCTATGAGTTGTGTTATTCAGTCTACATGTTACCTACATGTACATGGAATTGTGGAAAGAGGGGGGGAGTTGCCCTTTGGTGTTGCTGGTAGTTGCCATGTGCCCAGTGAACAAGTTTATTTTATGCTTGCACATCTCCCTTTTCCTGGCACATGTCGTGCTATGTGGCCCTTCTTGTGGCCTCAGATACCTGGCTTTAGCTGATCTTGTGTAAAATAAAAATTCCCTTGTATCAAACCAACTAGCAGTCACCTTTCACTTTGTACATTCAATATCTCATCCACACTGGTGCCAGAGTAAGGGACCCCCAACGTTATCAATATAAACATACCATAATAGGAAATGACAAGTTATGAAGAAATATACAAATGTATTTATTACTCAAAAAGTGTTAAAAACATAGTTATGAGAATCACATCCATGATCCCACAATCTTTATAAATTCATAAAAAACAAATTACAAAAAAAGAGACATAATGGGGTGAATCAAACAGAAACCATCCCAGGTACTTAATTTGTTGGGATCTATTAACAAAGTCAGGCAAATATCACAGCACAATAGTACCACGAATTTAGTTGAAAACACTGGCGTCGACGCGTTTCGGTGTGCTGCCTGATATGCACCACCTTTTTCAAGACAAAAGTAGTTGGTTGTCTCTCTTTTTTCTCACAAAATTAAAAACCAGAATTATCTAAAAGAATAGAAATATAAATTCATGTAAATACATTGTCCTCGTAGAACATCATTAAAACATTATAGTACGCTACAGTACATTGTCAGCACAAAACATAATAAAAACATTACAAGAGGCTTCATAGTGACTTAAATTGGTGTCAATTCCTACTATTCATATTGGATATATTGTGCCCGACACAGCTCCACAATGACCTCACTGTGTAAACCACAATGTTCCACCATGTTTACATTCATAACCATGCCATGAATTTTCCCATTAGGCAACCAAAACCCCACATGTCTTTACAAATTATTAAATCCACTCTCATACCTCATTTGACAGAATGCTCAACCGACTTACCTAAAAAAATCAGTCAGAACGCTCCTTGATGGAGCCAAAACCAGTCAAATCCAATCATCCGATCACTCATAACACCTTGTATATGGGATATGTCTCTACATACCTCCTCGGTATTGCCTCTGGGGCCACAAATTATATGTATGATCCTTCCAGACAGCTACACCCTGTCTTTCTAAAATACAGATAGACACAACAGTATTACAATTGTGAGTTTTGAATTTAAAACTAAACTTTGCCCTTACTTAATTCTTTTCTTAGGTCTATAAATCCAAGAGAACAGGCTGTAGTTACCTGGTCGCGATTATTAACGGACACTTAAAAGCAAAACTTCTTGAAACGGCACTTTCGACAATTAGGGAGTTATCCTCCAACTATACGATGGCTTTATAGGCACGGATTTATGAAGTAATCTGAGGAAACATAGAGTTTGCATTTAAATGTAGGAAATAACTGCTTGTTTTCACAGCCTACAGTTTAACTTATCCCACCAGTAGTGGAAGTTAATAGCAGCCAAGAAGATTTTGATGATGCAAGTGACAATTATTGAACTTATTGATCAATTGACACATGGTTGAAGAAATTGTGTTAGGAGACACAAGGTCGAAGAAATTGTGTTAGCAGAAAACACATTTTGATGCATGACATAAGGTCGAAGAAAAGCTGTTAGAAGAAAAATTTAGAAAATAAGATTTTCTGTTAAAATAAAAAATAAAGTGGGGAATATATGTGGTAATTTTTCAATTTTTTATTTTTATTTAAGTTGTTGTCTTTAAAAAGGTAAAGATGCCTTATTCTTATTCTAATGAAAATTCGAGATGTTCAATTCTCAAAAGATGTTGCAAACTGTCTTCAATATGTATGATATTGATTATTTTAGTTTGGTAAATTTTTGCTGTTATCTTTCCTTTTGGTGTAGATAAAGAGATGTATAAAGCTAACATGACAAGTAAAGTTGTGGTTAAATCTGAGTAAACTGATACTAATAGAATAATTGTACATAAACCAGAGATTCACCAAGATAGATCTATTGGAGATTTTTCTAGTAATACCTTCTCAAGACTTTTATCTGAGTATGTTAAGGTGATGAATGCAAAAGATTGTTACGTTTGTGTGAAATTACCTACTTCTGTGTCAGAAGGGGTTAAATATAACATGCTTCTCTTACTTATGGAATAACTTGTAGTGTAATAACAAGTTTGTTTTATAAAACTGGTCGTCTGGAATATTATTATTCAGATTTTGATGACATTTTTGCAAAATTAAAGGTTGAAGATAACCTGAATAAAGTAAGACCTGCTAAACAGATGAGGGAATTTTTCCTAACAACTAGTGAACTTACATACGAGTATGCTTACAGAAATAATCTAACATGTACATTGAGAACAGAAGAGAAAACATTCCTAAATATGGTGGAAATGAGAAAGGCAATTTATAAGCGTAACGAAATGACGAAACAGACTAAATCAACGTTTTGGCAGTTTAAAGATGAAAAACTCAGTGGTAGAAATGTAAATGTTGCGATTCATATAGATAAACCTGTTAGTGGAAAATTTTGTATAAGAAGAGACAATACCTTGTATGAAAATTATTTTGTAGGTGCAAGTCAATGTGAAGATACTTATCAGATTATAGGGGGAGGGGGATTTAAAGGAGGCAAAGATCCGATTTTTCCTGGAATTTATTTTCTTTGTGGGAATAAAGCATATTACAGCCTCCCCGGTCATTAGTACAGGACTTGTTATCTGGGATTAGTATTTCCAATTTTTTTTCATGTAGATAGAAATGCAGATGGTTCATTTGAAATTAGCAACCATGTGATCAGATTCAGGAGAGAAAGTTTTTCAGAAATGTTGGGAGACATATTTGGTGCGTTAATACCTATGGTAGGAATTACCCTGAATGCAGGTAAAATTAGAAAATTGTCCACAATTGTTGACAGATTGTCAACATACACTGCAAGTGGTTTTCAATTAGTGAATACTGAGCTTGTTGCCATGAGAACCATGGTATTGCAGGATCGTCTTGCGTTAGATATTCTGCTGGCAAAAGAGGGAGGAGTTTGCGGAATCTTACATGTTCAACACTGTTGCACATACATACCTGACAAAAGCCAGAGTATAGAGACGTATATTAAAAACATTACAGAATTACATTCAGAGATGGAACCCTTAGAAGATGAGAGTTTTTCAGAACGTTTAAGCAAAAGATTTGCAGCAATCAAACACTGATTTAAAAAGATTGGTAGTTCAATTATAGGTAAAATAGTTTTTCCTTCAGTAATAATAGTTTTAGTGATATTTTTGTTAAAAATGAGTTGCATGCTACACAAGAGAAGAAAATATGTGACAGAAAGAAACAGAATTTATAAGCTAAGAGATGAAAAGGAAAAGGAAATAGAATTAGAAGAGTTTAAAAAAATTCATTATGAAAGAAGCAGAAAATCAGATAATGAGTCAAAAGTTGAATTACTAACATTAAGAAAGTCCAAAACATGTTCAAGGGTTGAAAATTTATAAAATTTTGGGTATAGTTTGGTGATTTGTTTAAGCTTGCAAAGTTAATCTCTCCTAATAAAAAAGTAACCTGACTGATAAGCTTGTGGTGAAATTATTAATCAACTTAGTTTTAAAGATGCACACATGAAATACATGCGGATCTAATATGCTTTTTGTTGCAAACGCAAAGAAAAATTAATAAACTAATCTTTTCTATTGTCTTTGTCAGTAATAAATGCAGCTGTTTAACAAATGGCATGTGCTTCTTTTATGTGCTTATGGTATGTCTTTTGTGATAAAAGCTTTAAGAGTTCCTGACATTCGAAAAGGACTGGTAAATATGATGCTGCTTTGTGTGCTTAAGCTAGGTAACATAATTAACTGTGTTAATTAGCAAAGCGGGAGGGTAACAGAATGGGTCTCAATTCTTTAATTAATTGATGTCTTGTGTTTATTTAATAATAGTTTCTGAAGTGAGGCCTAAAGTTGGCTCTGAGAAACATGGCTGACAGAGCTGCAGACACGAAAGCTTGTCCAGAGTGATTTTCGCACATGCGCAGCTGTGAAGAATTTGTCTGCAAAGCTGTTATAAAATAAAGAGCGATTTTCTTTGCTGAGATGAGCGTGTTCACGGAGACCAGCCAAGGACAGTAAAATGATATGGTGGCCAAGGCGAGGAAGTAGAAGTAAATGTCCTGAGCTCAAAAATAAGTATCATTCTTGAGGAAATCGAGGATGCGGAATAGAAAGGACAATGGGCCTTATATGAAGCCCGGATTTTGGACAAAAGTTGGATGACTTAATCATGGTCTGACACCAAACAGCCAATGAGAAATGCAGATTCTTATGAAAGAATGTAAAATGTAGAAAGTTTAGCTAGAGAGAAAGGTATAAATTATGACACCATGAGTGGAGAAAAACTCTTACTTTCCGATTCCTGAATGGTGCGCGTTATGCTGATGGACCTTTGGCACATGTAGGGGCAGCTGATTTATAATGATTTATTCCTTTCTAGGTGAAGACAGATTGAGACAGCGAAATAGGTTCAGGGAAAGGAAACCGTTATTTTGCTAATACTTCATGTTTCTGAGTTAACTTTGAAATGTCAGTTCTAATTTTCACTTCCATATTAAACATGCTGCTTTCTTATTTGCTTATAAAAAAAGATCTTAAACCTAAAATGATATTTCTTTGAATAATAAAGCTAATAAAATTAGATTTTAAATGACAAGCTGGTCTTGTTTATTCATGGTCTAGTTTCCATGAGTTGATCCATCAACCAAAGTGGTTTGATTTTATTAAAACTTGTTTATATATATTATGGTAATGAAGAATAAAACTGCAGTTGTACATATTAGTGTAAATATTATGTGTTTAGTATATAAATCAAATCACTTGATTCAGCTGCTCAATAATTGTCTCAGCGGTGTTATGGGCCTGTATAAGTGTTTTATAAATAATGGTGAGTATTGAGGTGTTAGGTAGCGTTTGTGAGACAGTTTTTCTATAGGAGCGCTGGATTAGCCTCCAGTACGGTTAGGATAGAAGAAGTCAATTACCTGTATCAATATAAGTAGGACCGGAGTGTGGTATTGCACTCTTAAGAAATTGAGCCAGCGGGAAACAGAAAGTTTGAATCCCTTGGTATCCTTTGTCATAAACGGCTCCCCGATGTTATGGTTTACTGATACGGTAAACCTTTAGTATGAAGTAAAAAAAAATGTCAGGCCGCATGGCATCAGAGCGAAAAGCAATATGTGAGCAAGCACAAAGCTAGTGTTGATTACGTGTGCTTACTCATAGAGCCACTATATCCCCTTGCTAAGAGATCACGGCGTGCCACATACCTTCTTTCGGGCTGAGGTGTAAATCACGTATGGTCCCGGGGCGCAGTAAGATCAACCACGACTGCGTGGTTGGGATTTAGATAGCTTTGGTGACTGCACTCATCACTTTCACCTGTTGGGATTTGCGTTGCTTCCAGATTGCTCAAGTCGAATGGATTTAACGTAAGCATATGGAGCCACGAAATAAGATACCCGTAAATCTTGTAATGGAGTCTCCTGCAGAAATTATAAAAACCTTGAAGGTGACCCTGTGGTAGATTACCGTATAATACCTAAACGGGCATATGCAAGAAAACAAGGTCTATGGCATGCTTACTACCGACGCGGATATTATTGTTGTTCTATAAGCAGAATGAATTTAGCTGATCTCAACCCTGTCTTAATTTTGGGCATTTTTCTCTTTTATTTTGGGTGTTTCTTGAGCTGCATCATTAATTGTTTCCCTTGCTCTGTGAGGAGAGGAGCAGAGGCTGGTCTGTGGATCTTCCCCGTGCTCATATACTGCCTCATTGAGATCGGCAGTCAGGGCCAACTGTTTCCTGGAGGGTGCATTCAAGGCTGGAGTAATGTGAATGGACTATGCATGGAGTAGGGTTGAGCCTGGAAGGGGCACATCGGGTTCCCTGTGATCCATATGGAGCAGGGAAAGAGAATGTGAAGCCTCTGTCCCTAACACCCCTCTTGCTCTCAGGCCTCCCCCCTGAAAGATTAAGTTAACCCACAACTGGAGACTCGAGCTCATCGTCCCACTGAGGTAGGGTGTCCAGATTTCTAAAGCCCAAAAATCATGACATTTCACAAAATTTGGAGTAGAACTTACAAATCAACATTGTAGAGGAGTGTAGAATGCCTTGAAGAGGGTGCTCACTAACAGAGCAAACCCAGACCCCTAGGCACTATGGGACATTGACTAACTATGGGCTCATGAAGGCTAATTCAGTGGGGCCTCTCAAAAACCCAGGAAAATCTGCTGGGACAAATGACCAAAAAACTTGGACTGTCTGGGCAAATGTGAGACATCTGGTCATCCTACACCGAGGTCTCTTAGCAATAGGGGGAAGGGTTGTGGAATTTTATGGTACCATCCTCCCAGGTGCAAGAAGAACATTGTTCCCGTCAGGAAGGATGGCTTCATTCATGAAGGGAGGTCTCCAATGATTTGGAGGCTTTTAGAGCATTTGGAGGAGCTGTTGGGTCTACATGCCATGAAAGAATAATTAGCAAAACACACAAGATGATGGACGGAATGTTGCAAAATGGCAAAACATTCACCCCCAGTCACAGATATTGGATTAATCCATTGTCATTTTGCTCACCAAGCCACCCCAGTTCAAACATCGCCATATGCAAATCAGTCTTGTCCCTGTGCCTCATGGGAACAGTCCAGACCGAACTGCCAAGCCATGTCTTCCCTGGACCGGAATCAAGCATCCTAGGACCGGTTTCTGGCTATCAGCCGTCTTCAGCAAGGATAGTTTGACTCCAGTGGCTTAGTGAGCAAGGGACCCACATCTGGGCATACCCTTCCCACATAGGGTAAACAGGAAAACACACAAGATGATGGACGGAATGTTGCACAATGGCAAAACATTCACCCCCAGTCACTGATCTGGGTTTAATCCATCATTATTTTGCTCACCAAGCCACCCCAGTTCAAACATCGCCATATGCAAATCAGTCTTGTCCCTGTGCCTCATGGGAACAGTCCAGACCGAACTGCCAAGCCATGTCTTCCCTGGACTGGAACCAAGCATCCTAGGACCGGTTTCGAGCTTTCAGCTGTCTTCAGCCAGGATAGCTTGACTCCAGTGTCGTAGTGTGCACAGGACCCACGTCTGGGCATACCCTTCCCACATAGGTTGAACAGCAAAACCCAAAAGATGATGGACGGAATGTTTCACAATGGCAAAACATTCACCCCCAGTCACAGTTCTGGGTTTAATTCATTGTTATTTTGCTCACCAAGCCACCCCAGTTCAAACATGGCCATTTGCAAATCAGTCTTGTCCCTGTGCCTCATAGGAACAGTCCATACTGAACTGCGAAGCCATGTCTTCCCTGGACCGGAATCTAGCATCTTAGGACCGGTTTCTGGCTATCAGCCGTCTTCAGCCGGGAAAGCTTGACTCCAGTGGCGTAGTGAGCAAGAGACCCACATCTGGGCATACCCTTCCCACATAGGGTAAACACGAAAACACACAAGATGATGGACGGAATGTTGCACAATGGCAAAACATTCACCCCCAGTCACAGATCTGGGTTTAATCCATCGTTATTTTGCTCACCAAGCCACCACAGTTCAGACATGGCCATATGCAAATCAGTCTTGACCCTGAGCCTCATGGGAACAGTTCAGCCCGAACTGCCAAGCCATGTCTTACATGGACCGGAATCAAGCATTCTAGGACCGGTTTCTGGCTATAAGCCGTCTTCAGCCAGGATAGCTGGACTCCATTGGCTTAGTGAGCAAGAGACCCACGTCTGGGCATACCCTTACCACATAGGGTGAACAGCAAAACGCACAAGATGATGGACGGCATGTTGCATAATGGCAAAACATTCACCCCCAGTCACAGATCTGTGGGAAGGGCATGCCCAGACGTGGGTCCCGTACTCACTACGACACTGGATTCAAGCTATCCTTGCTGAAGACGGCTGATAGCCAGAAACCGGTCCTAGGATGCTTTTTTCCGGTCCAGGTAAGACATGGCTTGGCAGTTCGGTCTGGTCTGTTGCCATGAGGCACAGGGACAAGACTGATTTGCATATGGCCATGTTTGCACTGGGGTGGCTTGGTGAGCAAAATAACGATGGATTAAACCCAGATCTGTGACTGGGGGTGAAAGTTTTGCCATTGTGCAACATTCCGTCCATCATCTTGTGTGTTTTGCTGTTCACCCTATGTGGGAATGGCATGCCCAGACGTGGATCCCGTGTTCACTACGCCACTGGAGTCAAGCTATCCTGAAGACGGCTGATAGCCAGAAACCGGTCTTCGGATGCTTGATTCCGGTCCAGGGAAGACATGGTTTGGCAGTTCGGTCTGGACTATTCCCATGAGGCACAGGGGCAAGACTGATTTGCATATGGCCATGTTAGAACTGGGGTGGCTTGGTGAGCAAAATAACGATGGATTAAACCCAGATATGTGACTGGGGGTGAATGTTTTGCCATTGTGCAACATTCTGTCCGTCATCTTGTGTGTTTTGCTGTTCACCCTATGTGGGAAGGGTATGCCCAGACGTGGGTCACGTGCTCACTACATCACTGGAGTCAAGCTATCTTGGCTGAAGACGGCTGTTAGCCAGAAACCGGTCCTAGGATGCTTGATTCCGGGCAAGGGAAGTCATGGCTTGGCAGTTCAGTCTGGACAGTTCCCATGAGGCACAGGGACAAGACTGATTTGCATATGGCCATGTTTGAACTGGGGTGGCTTGGTGAGCAAAATAACGATGGATTAAAGCCAGATCTGTGACTGGGGGTGAATGTTTTGCCATTGTGCAACATTCCGTCCATCAGCTTGTGTGTTTTGCTGCTCACCCTATGTGGGAAGGGCATGCCCAGACGTGGGGCCCGGGCTCACTACGCCACTGGAATCAAGCTATCCTTGCTGAAGACGGCTGATAGCCAGAAACCGGTCCTAGGATGCTTGATTCCGGTCCAGGGAAGACATGGCTTGGCAGTTCCGTCTGGACTGTTCCCATGAGGCACAGGGGCAAGACTGATTTGCATATGGCCATGTTTGAACTAGGGAGGCTTGATGAGCAAAATAACGATGGATTAAACTCAGATCTGTGACTGGGGGTGAATGTTTTGCCATTGTGCAACATTCCGTCCATCATCTTGTGTGTTTTACTGTTCACCCTATGTGGGAAGGGAATGCCCAGACGTGGGTCCCGTGCTCACTACACCATTGGAGTCAAGCTATCCTTGCTGAAGACGGCTGATAGCCACAAACCGGTCCTCAGATGCTTGATTCCGGTCCAGGGAAGACATGGCTTGGCAGTTCGGTCTGGACTGTTCCCATGAGGCACAGGTACAAGACTGATTTGCATATGGCCATGTTTGAACTGGGGTGGCTTGGTGAGCAAAATAACGATTGATTAAACCAAGATCTGTGACTAGGGGTGAATGTTTTGCCATTGCGCAATATTCCGTCCATCATCTTGTGTGTTTTGCTGTTCACTCTATGTGGGAAGGGCATGCCCAGACGTGGGTCCCGTGCTCACTACGCCACTGGAGTCAAGCTATCCTTGCTGAAGATGGCTGACAGCCAGAAACCAGTCGTAGGATGCTTGATTCTGGTCCAGGTAAGACATGACTTGGCAGTTGGGTATGGACTGATCCCATGAGGCACAGGGACAAGACTGATTTGCAAATGGCCATGTTTGAACTGGGGTGGCTTGGTGAGCAAAATAACGAAGGATTAAACTCATATCTGTGACTGGGGGTGAATGTTTTGCCATTGTGCAACAATCTGTCCATCATCTTGTGCGTTTTGTGTTCACCCTGTGCGGGAAGGGTATGCCCAGACGTGGGTCCCGTGCTCACTACATCACTGGAGTCAAGCTATCCTTGCTGAAAACTGCTGATAGCCAGAAACTTGTCCTAGGATGCTTTATTTCGGTCCAGGCAAGAAATGGATTGGCAGTTCGGGCTGGACTGTTCCCATGAAGCACAGGGTCAAGACTGATTTGCATATGGCCATGTCTGAACTGGGGTGGCTTGGTGAGCAAAATAACGATGGATTCAACTCAGATCTGTGACTGAGGGTGAATGTTTTGCCATTGTGCAACGTTCCGTCCATCATCTTGTGTGTTTTGTGTTCACCCTGTGTGGGAAGGGTGTGCCCAGACGTGGGTCCCTTGATCATACGCCACTGGAGTCAAGCTATCCTGGCGGAAGACTGCTGACAGCCAGAAACCGGTCCTAGGATGATTGATTTCGGTCCAGGGAAGACATGGCTTGGCAGTTTGGTCTGGACGGTTCCCATGATGCACAGGGACAAGACTAATTTGCATATGGATATGTTTGAACTGCGGTGGCTTGGTGAGCAAAATAACGATGGATTAAACCAGGATCTGTGACTGGCGGTGAATGTTTTGCCATTGTGCAACATTCCGTCCATCATCTTGTGTGTTTTGCTGTTCACCCTATGTGGGAAGGGCATGCCCAGACGTGGGTCCCGTGCTCACTACGCCACTGGAGTCAAGCTATCCTTGCTGAAGACGGCTGATAGCCAGAAACCAGTCCTCGGATGCTTGATTCCGGTCCAGGGAAGACATGGCTTGGCAGTTCGGTCTGGACTGTTCCCATGAGGCACAGGGACAAGACTGATTTTCATATGGCCATGTTTGAACTGGGGTGGCTTGGTGAGCAAAATAACAATGGATTAAACCCACATCTGTGACAGGGGTGAATGTTTTGCCATTGTGCAACATTCCGTCCATCATCTTGTGTGTTTTGCTGTCCACCCTAAGTGGGAAGGGCATGCCCAGACAAGGGTCCCGTGCTCACTACACCACTGGAGTCAAGCTATCCTTGCTGAAGACGGCTGATAGCCAGAAACCGGTCCTAGGATGCTTGATTACGGTCCAGGGAAGTCATGGCTTGGCAGTTCGGTCTGGACTGTTCCCATGAGGCACAGGGACAAGACTGATTTGCATATGGCCATGTTTGAACTAGGTTGGCTTGGTGAGCAAAATAACGATGGATTAAACCCAGATCTGTGACTGGGGGTGAATGTTTTGCCATTGTGCAACATTCCATCCATCATCTTGTGTGTTTTGCTGTTCACCCTGTGTGGGAAGGGTTTGCCCAGACGTGGGTCCCGTGCTTACTACGCCACTGGAGTCAAGCTATCCTGGCTGAAGACGGCTGATAGCCAGAAACCAGTCCTAGGATGCTTGATTCCGGTCCAGGGAAGACATGGCTTGGCAGTTCGGTCTGGACGGTTCCCATGAGGCAAAGGGACAAGACTGATTATCATAAGGCCATGTTTGAACTGGGGTGGCTTGGTGAGCAAAATAACGATGGATTAAACCCAGATCTGTGACTGGGGGGGAATGTTTTGCCATTGTGCAACATTCCACCCATCATCTTGTGTGTTTTGCTGTTCACCCTATGTGGGAAGGGCATGCCCAGACGTGGGTCCTGTGCTCACTACGGCACTGGAGTCAAGCTATCCTGGCTGAAGACGGTAGATAGCCAGAAACCGGTCCTAGGATGCTTGATTCTGGTCCAGGGAAGACAAGGCTTGGCATTTCCGGCTGAACTGTTCCCATGAGGCACAGGGTCAAGACTGATTTGCATATGGCCAAGTCTGCACTGGGTTGGCTTGGTGAGCAAAATAACGATGGATTAAACCCAGATCATTGACTGGGGGTGAATGTTTTGCCATTGTGCAACATTCCGTCCATCATCTTATGTGTTTCGCGTGGGAGAACATGGCATCTGCTACCCGAGCAGGCCGCTTGCACCCAGAGTGCCTATCCCTATGCCTAACATGTAAACCTACCTGAAGTTTTCTGTTGTGAAATTTTTGGTGCCTTTTCTTCGCAGGCTTATTTGCCTTTGCAGCCTGGCTTTCTGTGTGTCTTGTTGGGGGCGTGCTGGTCTCGATGTGCACGGAGACCTCTGGCACCTTCCTGCAGCCTAGCTTCCCTCGCTGGTACGAGACCGTCCTGGAGCTGACGCTCGGACGCAGAGCGGTGGCTCGCGGTGCTCCTCCAGGTCGGTGGAGGCAGCATCAGCATCAGCCGTTTTTTTGACGCAGCAACAATGAAGTGGGCTGGGGAAGAGCTTGGAGCCGCTTCCGAGGAGCTCTCCGCATTGACCACCTTGGGCGTTTCTGTCCCTTTGGTCTGTCCGACGTCGGCTGTGTGTGGTACGGGGGTTCGTCCCCAGTAATAGTCTTTGAGAAAACGCAACCTCACCTGCAGGAGGAGACAGGAGTTCAGGGGGCACAGCAGTAGCGGTCGGCAGTAGGTGTTCCTATAGGGCGGTGACGTGGGCAGGAGGAGGGGCAGGGTGGGGGGAAATAATGTATGGATTACGGAGTTTTACAGGTAAGTAAACATTTAAATACATAAAACGAATTTCGTTGCGCGCACTGCATCACATTTGGTGATGCAGTGTGCGCAACGAAATTCGTTTTATGTATTTAAATGTTTACTTACCTGTAAAACTCCGTAATCCATACATTATTTCCCCCCACCCTGCCCCTCCTCCTCCCCACGTCACCGCCCTATAGAAACACCTACTGCCGACCGCTACTGGGGCACAGGATTGTTCCTCTGCACAGGTGGCTGAGGAGACCATAAGGGCCCGAGTGCAGTTGTAATGCAAGGCAGCAGGAAAGGTAGGAAACACATGGGGTGTCTCAGGCTCTGGCTCCGCTAAGGCTAAAAAGAGCTAAAAAGTAGGAGGTCAGCTAGCAGAGGAGCAGGCTTTGGGAAGTTCTTTCAGTAATGTAATCTCCAGCAAATGCTCAGCATTCTAAAACTACCAAGTCAAAGGCAGGAGAATTAAAGTAGGAAGGAATAAAAACATCTTCTCACATAGAAAAGTTAGGTTTAGCCCTCATTGCAGTCCTTCTTTTGAGTACAACCTGAGGTTCTGATTGTCTCAAAGCAGGGGGAAGATCTCAGAGGCAATTCCAATATTTGCTCCATCTTTAGTTTACCTATAGATAACATGGAGCTTGTAAGGTCCCCTCCCAGCAGAGTGATGTATTAATTACAATTGATGAACATTTGCCTGAGCCCTTGCAGGGAGAAGAAGTGGAGTTGGCTATCCAGAGCCAAGCTGAAGCTGCCAGCCAAATGAGTGGAGGGGCCTCATTGAGGCCTTGAGCCTCAAGGAGGGACTGGGACCCCAGCAGCCTCAATGGAAACTCCTTTTGCTTCATTTACAGAGGATATAAAGAGAGGTTCTTCCATAAAAGCTGCCAACCAAGGTGAGATAAGGAATTCATGTGAGTCCCTAGAGAAGAAGGTTTATCTCTTAAATTCCAGGAGTGAGTCCCTAGAGAAATCTGTGGAAGAACTGAAGGTTAATCTTGAGACAGCAGAGATTGAGATTCAGGTTCTTAAACGAGGGCAAGCTGCTCTTCAGGATAGAATGGAGATGCTGGAAAACAATTCCCGCAGAAATAATCTCGGTATCATGAACATTCCAGAAGGGCCTGATCTTAAGAAATATATTGTCTTGCTGCCTAAGGAAACCCTGTTGATCGAAGAGTCAGCAGCATTCCTAGATAAAGATATTCAAAGAATTCATAGTGACCATCTCAAATGAATCCAAATAGAACAAAGTCAAGGAAAATTCTTATTAATTTTCTTACCTTCTCCCTAAAGGAGAATTTTTTGATCTTGGCGCTAAAAGCAAAAACTTCAAGGGTCAGAGAAATTTCCTTTGAAATTCGCTCAGATCTCTCTAGGGTTACTCTCGAAAGGCAGTGGGAACTAGGCAGAAAGATGGATAACTTCAAGAAGATTGGTGCAGTAGTACATCTGAAATTTCCTGCCTTCCTGAAAGTTGTACACAATAATAAAATGTGCAACATTAGATCAGTTCAGGAGGCAGATGAGCTGCTCAACACTATCAGGGAGGAGGTCCGCTAGTTGTAGTTTTTCTCTTTTCTTTCTTTGAGTGCAGTGTAGTTCAGTAGGTAGTAAATACTTGTTCATATTGTATTGTAGTATTAAACTGTTGGGATACCTATTTTCAGATTTTGTATAAATAATTAGGGAAGTCGGAATGAAGAAATGTAGTAGGAATGCAGGAATGTAGGAGGACCCATGGTTGATTAGCATGTATATTCATTGTCTTTTATAGCACTTCTTTAGCTTTTTTTTTCGGCACAGACTGAATCTTTGTCAGGTTTTGAGAGCGCTAATCCAAATAGACTCAACCCTGATAATTTTTGGTCTTAATTTTCAAGTTGCTGGTCCAGCCAGATCTCTTTTATTCTATGCTATTTTGTTAGCCAGGAGGCAAATATGCAAGCATTGGACGGATCTTGCCCCTCCCACACATTTAGAATGGTTGACATCACTGTATGAGTCTTCTAAGAAGGACCTGTCCAGAGCTTGCAGCAGGGAAAAGACTGCATATTGGGACATGCTACTTCAGTTGATACGCCATTAATGAAAGTGAAGTATCCACCCACCCATCCTTGCTTTAACCACACCTTTATGAAGAGCGGGTCCTATGATTATGCCTCCTGGTTACTCCTTGGACCATGTTGGGCTTCCCTGTGCCATCAAATGTGTCCACCAGGTTCCTGAGGACCAAACTGGAGAGAAACCTCTCCCCTTTCTGAGGGGAAGTAACATTCAGGTCTGATAATGTACCTGTTGGACGTGGCCCTTTTGGCAGGTTCACCCCAAAACTTTTTGAGTTCTCCTAGCCTCTTTCCGTAACCTGGTGTGGTGGCTCCAGGAGACGGGGGAGTCTGCCCAGTGGTGAATAGAGAGATCTGCATGCAGATGGGAGGGAGGAGTTGCACCTGGGACCTGAATAGGACTGTGCCTTCCCTTCACAATGCTGGCGCCGCCCCCTGTGGTGCATCAGAGCACTGATCCCCCACCTGACAAAGTAGAGAGGAACTGAGCAAAACAAAGTACTCCAAAGCACCCCTGAACCAGTTGCATCTATTTCTCCCATGCCCTGCACTTTTACACAAAGGGAAAATGTAGTATAAATATGGGGGCTGTGACCCCATGTAGATCCTCAGTACTTGGTTGCTGTTCCTGCCAGGGTGTGCTGCTGCTGGGGCCCAGGGGGAGCTACCATGAGGGCTTTCCTCCCTGGGCCCTGCATTGCCCTTACTCTCTACAGGACCTTTTTGCTTCATTTTCCTCACCTAAAGCCCAACAAATTTTTATAGAGGGACCTGTGCGTGCTACTGGATCTGTGGCTCCTTGGCGCCTTGTGAGTGATTTACTTTTCAGTCCTCCAGGAGCGTTTTGTGTTAAAGAGCGCTTGTATGCTGTGAAGGTGCCCTTTATTTTTTACTTTGCCATGCTGATGGAGAGCGTGGGCTTCGCAGCGCATACCTGCAGCCCCTTTTGGGAGGGAATCCCCAGCGTAGGGTTTCCCCCGTCTTGTGCCTATTGTGGGGGCCCACTCCGCCTATTTCTTTGCTTATGGATGGGTGCCCACCCTGCATTCTTCGTGGCCTCTGCGGGTGCCCACTCCGATTATTTGCCGTCATGGCGGGTGCCCACCCCTCCGGTATCTTGGTGCAAAAAACAGAAGCCTACCCCGTATTGTGGAGAAGTCCCTGAGGGAAGACCGCCGGGCCGCTGCCAAATGCGACCCGGAAGTCAGTCAACCCGTGTTGCGACGTGGGCGGGGCCTGGTGGACCCGATCCCTGCTTCTCCCTGCCTGAAGGAAGCCGCGCAGCGCCTCGCTGGCCTGCCGGTCAAGTTCCGGTCCTGGAGGGGGGCGGAAGGGGGGGGGCAGGCGAAGAGAGAGACCGGAGCGGGATTCCCAGCCGGTCTCCTGTGACGAAGACGGAGCCCCACATGCTGCCCTGGTGAAGCCCCCGGTCCCAAGAGAGGGACCGGGCGAAGAGCCGAGTACCGCAGGAGACAGAGTCCCCCAGACCCGTCCGGTGAGTGGGGGCTCCAAGGAGCACAATGTTGGTGCCGATAACTCAGAGTCAGACGGCCCCGGATGGCAGTGGGCCGCTCCAACGTGGCCACTATTTGTTTTCAAAGTCCCCCTGGCAATATTTGTTTATAGAACCCTGTGTGGCTTCAACGTTTGGCATTTTTTTTATTTTCATTTTTATTTATTTGAGTTTTATAGAGCACTGGCTAGACCCAGAGGTATCGGAGCACTTTACATAAGGATCCACAAAGTTACAAAATTACATCAGTTACAAGTTATATCAGTTCCAAGATAACATTTCCAGAGCGTCAGAAGACGAAGTACATGGAGCTTAGAAGGGAAAGGGGGAGGGGTATAGGAGGGGGAAAGGATGGAGATAGGATGGATGGAGAGACAAAGGAGTCTGCCCAAAGTCCGGCTGGGTAGGTGACGGCAGAGGGGGAAGTCCACAGCCCATTTCCCTAATAGCTATCAGGTAGCTCCATCGGGCATCAGTCAAGCGGCTAGGTCTGAATGAGAAAACAGTTAGAGCAAAGAGGAGGAATAAATGGAGCGTAAAGGAGAAAGTGGGTGGAGTAAAAGAGTAGGGGGGAAGAGTACGACAGAGAGACAAAGTAAGGTCTGCCCAATGTCCGGCTGGGTAGGTGATGGTCGAAGTGGTAGACCACAGCCCATCTTCCATCTTCTCTATAGCTATCAAGTAGCTCCACCGGGCATCGTCCAAAAGGCTAGGTCTCCACGGTCAGAGGTAGGTTCACAGATTCGGTATCCTGAAGGGTAGGACGGATGGGGGATTAGTTTGAGGACTAGTCGAAGTCCGGTTTATTCTCAGAGGAGTAGCACAACGTGGTAGGGAAAACTGTGACAGCCATTTTGGGGACAGGCAGGGATCAACAGGTAGTAACAGGGATGGCTAAAAAACTTACTTGCCAAAAGATCATGGTGGTCCACATGCCCTTCACCACCGACCTGGCCTTGGGGCGCATCCACTGAAGAACCAAAAGTATGCAGGAGCAGCTCAGCGCGTGGAACACGGACATGCTTGAAACTTGCAAAATAGATGGGCTCCATCGATACCTCAAGATCAAATGTGGGTATGAAGCACTCTGGGCCCCCTCTGTCCAGAGCCCGATGATCAGGCACGATGAGTCAACGGGCACCACTTCCAACACGGCAACCGGAATGACCGGGGCAGTAGCAGCGTGCCTTCCACCAGTCATGGCCGGCGAACTCAGCTTCGAGGGTCCCCACTGCCTCCCAGGGCTATCCGTAGAAATTCTTTTAGGGCTTTATAAGTACATTTCTGCTGATTAAGTCTTCCTGAGCACTTGCAATTGGTGACTGGCAGTGGTGAGGTGTAGTACTGCAATTTTCCCTGCTGAGCGCTGTCAGTGCTTGTTGGTCTATGGGGAAGGCACAGAGCCCCTTATTCTTTAAATATCTCCTGCTGCGCTGAGGTATGGATGTTGCTGGGATACCTAGTACAAAGGCCCTCTCATTTATTCGGTCTTCTGCTGAGTGCCAGCCACCATTTTAGAGTCAGGCACGGTCAGGCAAGGCTCCGGTTCGCTCCCGTTTTCTAGCCGGTGTCTGGCTGTCGGGTACTGAAATTGCTCCCGCTGCCCTTTAACCACACCCGGTCATTTAAGTGCGCCCCGCCTCACCGGATGTAAAAATTGCACCATCCAGGGGACCATGTGTCCCCAGCGAGGGTCCCGAAGGAGCACCTACAGTCATGGTATGCAGCGTCCCACTGACGCCTACCGGGAGCTGAGGTGAGTCACGTCCAGCTGGCTTCAACGAAGGGGGCATATTTGTTTTAAGGGCCAGAGGGGCCCATTTGTTGCTCCAGTTGTGGCTCTGATTGTTTTAGAGCCCCGTGTGGCTCCAACATTGGCACATGGAATTGAAAGGCACAGTGGTGCCAGGCCTCATTGGATATTTACAGCTGCCCAGCAAGCAGTGGGCAGCTGCAACGTTTAGGCCATTTGTTTATTTGGGGGACATGTCTGAGTTAGGAGTGAGATGCATTCCTTTGCCCCTGACATTCACAGCGGCGCAGCACTTAGTGCCAGCTGCAACGTTTAGGCCTGCGCAGACTGCGCAAACTTGACTTTCGCTGCTTTGGCAGCGCGCCCTGACTCTTGGGACATAGGGCATTTGAGCCCCTTTTTTCAGATGGCCAGTTGGCCAGGGGGACTATTAGGATGGAAGGGCGCCAGGCCCTGATGTGATTTATAGGGTGCTAGGAAATGTAATGGCTGTAGTATGATTTAGGCACCCTGAGTTATACCTCTAAATGTGTTTTTCATGATTATGAGAATATTTTGCATATTATGGTTTATGCTAGTGAGATTATGTTTCACTCTGTGATTTATGCCCCTAATGTGAGTTATGTTTAGGAGATTAGGGTCTAATGCGTTTCGACTTATGAGAAGAGTGCATAAGGTGTTTATGCTGGTGAGGTTGGTGCAGAATGTAATTTCGCACCGGATGTGATACTGTGCATAATGTAGTTTATGTTACAGGCTGATGCTAAGTACAGTGATTACCAGTGGTTACTGGTTGTACGTTTATGATCTGTTTTACTTTTACTAAGTTTGCTTTGTGATGGTTCTGCAGTGGTCCAGTTGGCCCTGTCAGGTGTATATAATCCCTTGTAAATATGCCCTAGTGCCAGGTGGCACCATCTATAATATGTGTTTACACTTCTGAAGTCTTATTATAATACAAAGGCTATTTTTTATATAACCTTGTGTGGAGTTCCTTTTGTAGTGTGCCTGGGATGTTGTTGCTGTGTGTGTACGCAAATGCTTTACACATGGCCACCGGGTAAGCCTGATTGCTAGTGCCAAGCTACCAAGGGGGTGAGCAGGGGTTATCTTTGGCGTGTAACTCCCTTGCCCTGACTAGAGTGGTGGTCTCTGCATGGCTGTGGCGCAAGCCTTAGCCAACCAGAGATCCCATTTCTAACAGTACCTTTACTGGCTGAAGGCACCAAGAGGTTCCATCATAAAGCCTATTTCTCCTCAGATCGTTGAGTAAAGGTATGGACAGATGGTGTGTTCAATGTGGTTGGAGGCGAATGAGGACAAAAAAAAAATCTTCAAATATAGAGATTCCAAGTCATTCAACAATACTCACATGGACTCAAAAGCTGGTTTAAAAACTGGAAAAATTGAAGCAGCATTCAACTAAACACAGGATCACTTGGGCACTCAATTAGGAAAAACCGTAGCAGACTGTCTGTACAGCAAAGTAATCATAATGCAGGATGCATACAATTTACAAATTGAAGGAGCACAGCCAACAAATCAATGCAGAAAATATTTCATCCTTATATTCCTCTCTACTAAGTACTTCACAATCATCCATCACAGTTTTAAACATGCAAACAGATAAACTCGACCTCCAGATTGATATTAAGAACATCAAGGCAAATCACATTGTATGAATCAATACAAAAATAGAAATAGTTACTCAACAGCTCACACCTGTACAAGTAAATAAATGACCATATCTGCAAGGACACTGTAACTGTGGCCAAATAAAAGATAAACTAAGCACTCTGACTGTCATAATATCTGGTATTTTAAACATGATGAGACACCAGGTAGACACACAACACTTAAAATTAACCTCCATAGATGGTAAAATGCAACAGCAAATACAACAAACAAAAAACTCGGCGAAACGGGGAAACATCAACAAATTGTAGAACATTACATGTCAAAAGGAACGAACCACCTAGACAGCCCTAGAAGGCACCAGTCGGGGGCACCAGTGATGAAACCTATGCCATGAGGTCCACAAACATTATTGCCAGACACAGACAGCTGCAATGTCCATCCACTAACAAAACGACAGAAAAAAACAGCAATTGTTGAGCTCAAAAGACTGACCAGGGCAAAAATCTTTACACAGTGTTCAATATAACATAAAAATAAACAACTTCACCCATCCCCCAGTAACAAGACCAGCAGAGGTACAAACTAAAGATTTTGCACCAATGGATTTGTTAGTGAAGGCACCACCGGATAAGACCTCCAGTATGGATAGCATGGACGAGGTGAAGGTTAGCCAAAGAGAAAAAAATAAGCAAGAGCCACGCAAACAAACCCTTTGCTCAAAGAAACTAAAGCTGCAGACAACAACCACAAGGGACGTGTTGATAAACAGCTATAAGCAGCAACAACCATTGATGACCAATCCATAACAAAGGAACCACCACTCAAGAACACACAGAACATAGAAAAAAAACAAACGACTTGACAACTCAAACATACCAACTACAAATTGCATTGAGTGGAACAACCCTGAAAGGGCAACACCTACCGGTTGCAAAACAGTCGCTGTTTTAACAACATCAACGATTTCCATGAATAATAACAATACAAAACATACGATTGCATAATACCAACGGGCCAGAAAGATGCTAACTCAGCACCTGTTGATGGAAATAAACCAAAAACAGCTATCTCAAACAATGTAGTAAAAATGAAAAAACTGAAGGGAAATGCAGGACCATGGAAGGGAAATACCCCACAAATCCGTAGAATCCTCTACTCTCTTGTCTGTAAAAGATAGTGATTCGTGGCAAATCTCTTTGATCCCTCAATACAAATCAAGACGTCAACAGGATACATTAAACAGAGGAAACATCATGAGAATGCTAGCTGAAATATCAACATTATGCCGCATTAAATCTACAGACTTATTATCAGTCAGGTTCCTACCCCTTGAACACAATAGACGGAGCAAATAATTAAATCAAGAAAGCAACGGATTATTTTAAATCATGGGGTATAGCACTCATGAAACCCATATTAAAGCATCATTCACTCCCTCTGGCAAATCTAGAAGAAAGGAAGCCCATTCACAGACCAGTGTACTCGATTTTGCAGAGTGCCCAAGGACCACTTAGCAATGGTAGAAACCCAATGGTACTGGTTAGCATCAGCATTAAATAGTTCTGATTCACAATGATCGACCAGCCAAATAAAATGTTTCTTGAAAAATGCCATGTTGAGTATCCTTTCTTGGAATATTGCAGGCGCCAGTTCAAAGCTCATAGATAGTGATTTGTCAGACACCTGGGCTAAATATGACATCATAGCTCTACAAGAGACCTGGCTATCGGGCACACTTCAATTGCCTAGCTTCAATGTGCATTAGGTGGATGCCCAAGAAATGTACCGATTTGGAAGCCACAAAAGGGGGACTATCGGTATACCTATAAAACACCATTAAAGCAGAATTAGAGTAACTACCAATAACAACTCCAAATATACGGGCAATTAAACTCAACTTTGGTCGAATGTACTTGACAAAGTCGATAATCCTATTTACTATTTATGCTAATCCAAACGCCTGAGAAAAATCTATTGTAATAAAAAAATTATTACATGAGATAGCGGAAGTAACACACCAACTTGGTAAAATAATGATAACTGGTGATTTCAATGCACATTTAATATACATTCCAGACGAGGATGATAGCTAGTAGCCGAAAACGAAATCTGGTTGGTAAATTCACAACAAAACATCCTCAGAAGAAAGCAAAGTTGAAAAAGGACTGGTACCGACCCTTGAACATTTTGGCTTAAGAGTGGTCAACGGTAAAATGCGGAGATGATAACCCTCCAAATGTTATATTTTATGGACCAACATCAGGATCAATAATTGACCACACCATCTTTTCACTACCACTCCTACAACAACTAAGGAAGTGTACAATCAAATGTTTCATAGATAGTGACCACTCAATCCAGGAAATAGTAATTAACATAAATACAGAAAGATATCAATTGGCTCCTGTTGTCAGAGGGGGAAGCGAAGAAACAAACCTAAAGCGTCTCAACTGGTCACATCGCTTCCTTCCAAACTAGCCAAAAATGCAAAATTGCTTATGGAGGCCAGAACAGCGTCATCCTCAGCTGCAATAAAAGCCTGGACTGAATTTACGGCACAGTTGACAAATTTAGCACTACATCAAGAAGACGAAAAACTCATGTACGCTCACTGACACAGGAAACAAGAGAACTAAAAAATGAATTGAGAAGGGTGATGAGGAAGGCCAGAATATCAGGAAGACTAATGGACGCATGGGAAAAATTCAAACAATTAAAAATGGAATATAAGAAATATATCTGACAAGTGAGGAAATGAACGACAAGAATTCTGGACCAAACTATTATATAATTGTAAACAATCAAACACCAAAGCCTTCTTGTTAACTACAAATGGCATTGGTATGGTGACAAATGTTAGATACGCATCGAATGTCTCCGAAGAAGACTGGGTAATCTCCCTGATAAAGAGCTTTGCTAATGAAGAACAGCACCTACTGCACAAAACCAATAAAGTAATCAGGTTGAGCATTACAAATGGGTCTGAAATATCACCACAATGTGACAACTAAATTGACTCAGAGTTTGTATACTGTATATCTTCAAGAGTGGTAAAGGGTAGTAAGGCTGGCAGAGGCGACGGTGCCCCCGGCCTGAATGGCATTCTGCAAGCAATATACAAGATGGATCCAAAATATTCGGCCAACCCGATAATTGCCCTGTTTAATGAGGTGGTGCTCATGGGCACAATTCAAGATAGCTGGAGGGGGTCGATAATAAACCCAATTGTAAAGGGAGGTGATCTAACAAATCCAGAGAACTACAGGTTAATAGTGCTTATCAACTCTGAAGCTAAATATTATGCTTCATTAATACTAGACGACTTAACCGAATGGTCAAGCACCAAGAACTTGATCCCCTCTCAACAGACGGGCTTTAGGAAAGGGTATGGTACCACCATCAACATGCCAACACTAACAACAACCATGGAGAAGTACAAACGCCCAAACACAAAACTCTAATTCTGCTGTATCGACGATATACCAGCCTTCGATCAGGTGCATCAAGCCCTTCTGTGGCAGAAACTAAGATACTGGAGCATCCAAGAAAAAACTCTGTCAGCAATCAAAATGCTATATACTAACAGGTGGATTCAAACTAAGTTGGTTGACGGTACAAGATTATCCAGAAGAATACCAACAGTCAAGGGCCTCAAGCAAGGGTGTGTGCTTGCTCCGCACCTATTTAACCACTTTATGGCTGATTTACCCTCCCAGCTTGATTGAGTGAGCTTCCATGCCCCAAAACTAAGCCCACTAACCATATCACATCTTTCATATGCTGATGATATCATGTTGCGGAATTACACAAGGGTGGGCCTACAAAAAGTACTTGAGGAAATGGCAACATTTACAAAAAATAATAAATTGGAAATTAATATTCCAAAAACAAAAACCATGTTAATAGGAATGGACTAAACGTCCCCTTGAAAATCCCATTGGCGAACGCAACTATAGAAGAGGAAAAAAACTTGAATTACTTAGGCTTTCACTTTGACATAAACTTCATCTTTCAAGGACACCAACAGTATATGGTCAGGAAAAATAATGCCTTAATTCACGCCTTCAATGCACTTGTGAAAAACTGGAAGGATCCTCCTTCCAGCCACTGCTAGCAGTCATTAATGCAAAATTACTTCCATCACTATCATATGCGAATACGGTGAGGCACGTTAAAGATTCAAAACTGTTATATAAAATGCAAATACACACAATCAAACATTTCTTCAGCCTGCCTTGCAACACATCACCCACACAAATCCGCTTGGACATAGGACAGGCACAACAAGAAATAGTAAGGAAATACCATTCAATCAAATCTTGGCACAAAATAAGAAATCAACAGTCAAGCCCTGTAGTCAGTGTTCTACAGCAATCACTGATGAGTGATGTAAATTCGAGCTACAATAAGTACTTAACTGGGCGGTGAACTCTGCTCCGCTCGTGGAGTTTGCAGAGTTTTCCGCACTCTGTGGAGCTCGCAGAGTTACAAAAAAGGAGTCCTCGCTCTCGTCCGTCAATGTCAAGTTGGCGAGCGCAATTGAGGAAAATCCACCTACCGGCAAAAATGTTTCCTCATTTGCGATAGTCAGCATCAGGTAGGCGATCGCGAGCGTGGAAAACCAACCTCCCGGCGAGATTCCTAAACGCAGGATTTCTCATTGTGAGTGGTCGCGTATGCTCATGACCGCTGGCTTTGAGAAACTGTCCATTCGTGCTGAGAAAGCTGCAGCTCGAGTAAAAATCAAATCGAGTGGCAGAAAGGAAGCAGTGCCCGCTTGTGCTGTGCATGGTGCCATTCGTGGTGATTGCACAGTGCGAACAAGCATCTGCCACTGAAAATCATGGCGAACAGCATTTATCTAACACACGCCGCCACTTGCGGAGCTCAGCGTAGTGAGGCTGAGTTTTTTTCCACTTTGCAGGGTTACGCCCAGGCTTATTTGGAAAAAACCAAAACGGCAGAAAAAAACAAAACAAACCTAAATTTGTCACACTCTACCTTTTGCCATGTGATTAACAAAGCAGCAAAACGTCATTCACTATTAGAGGATACAAATATTTTTTCATGGTGATCACATGCTTGGATGACAATTGCTACATACACCACCTTGCAATCAGCTGCATACCTACTCTAAACCACCTGTTTACGGCCATCTTTAGCAGACAAAACCTCTCGGGGATACACAGGCCCGAAAACATGCAGGCTATGTTGTGCTACCAAGGAGGATTTTACACACTTGGTTAGCATATGCCCCACATTACCGCAAGCTCGTCTCACACTGTTAAGACGATCATTCAATGAGAGGGGGATATGTACCTGCCGAACGGGAATACTGAGGAGTCTTAATTCCACAGACCCTGCAAACTGTTGAAATTCATTCAACTCCATGATAAAGCTCTAAAAGAGAAACCTGTGAGTCCAGCCTGATTAGAAGAAAGTGGGTCCACGTAATATTAAAACAAACAGTTGACAGTGAGTGGAAGACAATGACATGACTATTTATGAGACTCTGGTATTTGTTGTACAATTGAAATACAGCTTAAAAAATCATATTTACGCACAAACGTCAACTTATAAGAACTCAATTGAAAGGTACAAGCCCCTTATCAGAAGTAAACAAAATAGCAGCAAATAAGATGCAAAATTATTTTATTAATTTGGATTGTCGCAAAACCATGTGAACGTTTAAGAAATGGACAAACTAGGGAAGCAAATAAGAAGTATTTATTTATAACAGTTTTTAATTTGTATTAATTGTAGATATTGTGATGGTTTTTATTAACTTATAACAATAACATGATATATATAGTATTGCTGGTGCACCTCCAGAGCTCAAGGGGCTGAATGGGGAGTAAAAGGCAACCACAAATTGCAGAAATGATTACAATTATTGCTGCTACTCCTCCAGGTCTTTTGGAGACCAAATGTGAGATGGGAGAGCACACAAAGATCGAATAAATGAATACAATTGTTGCTGTGCCCCTCTAAGGTCCAGGGCCTATGATTATCCTTTGAAAAGCAAGGGCAGGCAAAAAGTCAATAAATTCATGAAATAATGGCTTGTGTCTTTCCAGGGCCCATGGGTGCATCTTTTGGGCAGTAGGGCATCAAAAATTAAATACATTTATTCATTAATTGCTAGTGTCCCTTCAGTGCCCCTTAGGCAGGCTAAAATCAAATACATTAATTACATAACTGCTGATGTCCTTTCAGAGCCCCAGAGCACACGGGGATCCTATAGCAGGAAGGGGTGTAGGCAAAACTCGAAATACATTATCACTTATCAATTATCACTGGTGCTGCTCCAAGCCCAAGAGGAGCCCTGTGAGAGGGAGGGGGGCAGGAACGAATTGAATAAATGAATTAAAAATTCCTGTTGTTGCTACAAGGTCCCTGGGGGGCACTATGGGATACAGCCCAAATTGAATAAATGATATAAATAATTGCTGATGTGTCACCAGGGCCCATGGGGACCCCATTGCAGATGGGCAGCAGGCAAACACTGCCTAAATCTATTGCTGATGCCCCTCAAGGGCCATTCGGAATCCAATGAAAGGTCGGGGGGCAGGAAAGCATCAAATAAATGCATAGCAAACAACAACTCTGTACAATACTGAGCCACCTTGACAAGGTAGTAGATCAGAACAAAACTAACTCTTAAAAATCTCATGGGACTCTTCTTTCAAGGTTTCTAGAAAAAGTAGAAAAACACATTGAAACACACACTGACTGCACAAAATGCTGGTAGCTAGCTAGCTAATCCACCACATGGCCACTGGAGAAGGAGGCATGGAAAACAAAGACAAAATGTTCACCAAGCACTCAGACACACGTGTGCGGGCACCATAATATTTCCACAACTGCATGGCCATAAAAAAACAGGAGGTATGGAGAACAGTCATAAAGTGTCAGCCTATGACAAGCACATACATAAAATGTCCCCCTCGCCATGCCCAGAATAGAAGGAGACATGGAGAACAAAGACCTTAGGGTCCTATGCCTGGAGCACCCCCTCCCCAAATAAAAATATTTTAGCAGCAGAGGGAAAGGATTGCACACATATACCCGAAATGTGTCTGGTCCCACACATGGGCTGCTCTTTTTCTACCACCAGTAAATCAGCAATGTAAGAAAAGAAAATTAATGCACATTGAAAATTCCCCAACTGCAAACAGCCCAATGCAACCCCAAGTACTCCTATAAAATACCATTAAAGTTGGAGAAAAAAAGTAAAACACAATACCAATCATGTCATACATACACAAACTCACAAAAAAATGCTGGGCAAACAACTTGGAAAGAAGGTAACTGAGAAAAAACAAACATGACTTCTTACATGAACCTCATGTCCATGCAGGCAAAAAATAATCCACATTTTGCATTTAATCACAATCCCTAAAATGATTAATAACATGAAGCAAAGAAGCAATGAACATTTTAACCCATTGCGTGCGTCGGATGGCTCCCGGCCATCCGACGTCACAGTGGGCGTGTGCGGAGGACGGCCAGGGGCAGTCCGAAACACGCCCACTCATTAATTCCCCAGCACCGCGGCGGAATTTGTGCCGCAGTCAAGGGGTTAAGAGAAATGGGTAGACTGGGCCCCTAACAGTAAAACAAAGTAAAATCATTAACAAGTCTTTTTAAAATTTCCCCAAAAAAACAAAGCAATGTGGAAAACACATTTGAAGCTCCAGGCCTCCACCATCCCAAAAGATGTACAAACATTATCCCTTAAAAGAGCGCAATTCTAAAAAAGCCTCCTACTCCTACCTACAGGCCATCCAACATCAAACAAACAAAAAGAAACAAAGCCCTGACTCAAGTTTTGAAAAGTACTGCATTAAACATACTTCATTCTTCTCAAAACGTAATGATTCCAGGCATGTGGGTGTAGCATAGACTGCAGATAAACAGAAAGTGATGATTTCCCTCATAGACCCAAATCCAAAATCACCAAGGAATGGACAAAGCAGAGGGAGAAGTCTCCAGGACAAAAAGGGGAAATTAGAACCGTAAGCACAGTAGTGTACTGGACTATGGCATTGCCTTAAAAAAAAAAAAAACCTTTACGCTCAAAAAATCACACAAACAGTCCACTGGAAAATCTAATTTCAAGTTGAATTTCCAGTTACTCACGTTAAAAAAACCTGTTGAGTAAAAAAATTTACCTGAAATGTTTATTGACTGCCTATGTTAAAGATACTGCTCCTTGCGTTTGTAAGATGCTGCTCACATTATAGCATTGTTTCTCTGCTTCTTGTGTTAGGATTGCCACACGCTTGAGTCCCATTACCAGTAGTAGGGTATTGGTGTCATCTATGTAATTATCAGTAAATTTGGTTATGAAAAATTACCAAAATGACAGAGGTATAATTAAAATTGCACTCATGTCTACTAAAAACCAGGGTGAAAATTAGATTGTCAGTGTGCAAGTAGAGGTTCCTTGTCACCTATGTTATTTAATTGATTTTGAATACAACTCACTATGGTTTTCCCTATCTAATAGGGGCTTGATACTGTTCAAAAGTTGGACAACATATCTGGCTAAAGACTGAGGGGCATATTACTAAGGGCCTTATCGCCGCTTTAGCGGGAATTCTTCCCGCTAAAGCGGCGATAATTTTATCGCCCTATTACCTAGCTGTCGCTAACACCAGTTAGCGACAGCTAGTAGGAGATAGCGATCATCTTGGGGCCCATTTTGCATGTCAGCGATAATCGCTAATGACATGCAAAGTGGGCGATCCAAGATGTTAGCGACTGGAAACAGTCGCTAACATCGCTATCTCCTATTACCAACTTTTGGAAATATTCGCGCTAAGCGCGAATATCTCCAAAAGCTAACGCCTGGCCAGAGCAGTTCTTAGCCATGTTATCCAATGGGAGGTGGATAACATGGCTAAGAGCATTAGCTCGGTAATGACTGAATATCGCTGACTTTTAAGCGATATTCATGCATTTAGGCCGATTTTTATCGCTTAGGAGATAAATCTTGATAATAGCAAGGCTCATAAGCGATAAAAATAGGCGATGCACGGCGTTAAAATAATAGCTGCTAACCAAGCATAGCGATAATTATCGCTTATGCTTGGTATTATGCCCCTGAGTTTTTGTAAGCTATCTTTAAAAAGTCCCGGAAATTTCTTTGGTTTAGTTGTTCATCTACAGGGTTACGTGATGTGGATTCTAAGATGACTTAATGGTGTAATTTATTTGCTGCTTTCAGATACATATTAATGGAGGACAGATCATAGGTAGGAAAGAGTTCCAGGTGTTTTGAAATTTTGATGAGGGAATGTCCCAGTTACTATTGGTAAATTACTGGAGAAATTCCTTACATTTAGGGCATACAGCTAAATTTATGAAAGGAAATTGCGCTCGCAAAGGGCCAGATTCTGAGAATCTGGCCCTTTGCGAGCACAATTTTTGCATTTGGGATTCATCATCCCAAATGCAAAAATCGCTATTTGCGAAATCGCATATTTGCGAGGAATTGCATTTAAGGAATCTCTATTAGAGATTCCTTAAATGCAAATCATTAACCAATTTTAAATTGCGAATTCGCAATATTTGGCCGCTATTTACCACGAAGTCTGACTTCGTGGTAAATAGGGAAAAAATAGAAAAAAGCACTTTAGTGCATTTTTCTCAGTTGCAGGTTACACACACACATGTCCTTTGGACATGTGTGTGCGCAACACCTGTGTAAATTTGCATTTCAGGGGTGCGACAGGGTGTCCTTTGGACACCTCTGGAACCCTTGAAATCGCTATCTTAATTGCGATTAGCTAATTGCTAATCGCAAATAAGGAATACTCCCCATTCATTCCTATGGGCCGGGCCCATAGGAATGAATGGGGAGTTATTCCTTATTTGCGATTAGCAATTTGCTAATCGCAAATAAGGAATGTGTAGGAATCGCAATTTATTTAGCGATTCCTACATGAATCCCGTTTTGCAAGTCCTTAATAGCGATTCCTTAATAATCGCTATTAAGGACTCGCAAAATGGCTCTTTCATGAATCTAGCTGATAGTTGCGAGTTCCTTGTAATATTTCAACCTATGCTTAAACTCCTGTTTAAGCAAGGGTCAGAATTAAATTTGGTTTTATTTACTGCATCTGATAGTTATCCAGCGTGATAAATACCTTATCATTTCTTAGGTCAAACCTGCAAAAAAATGTAACAGGGGGAAACATGTGGTATTTACCAAAACAGGCAGATTTCTGTTAGTTAAACACCAAAATCCACATGTTTTTCACCATGAATTTGTAATGGGTGTTATTTATCACAGCCGGTAAAAGGCATACCCCATGGTATTGTTATGTATCAGGGGCGATAAATAACATCTTAGCTTGTTATCAGGCCCTCAAAGAGTTAAGGTGAAAGAAAAAATTACAGGCATAATGTTCTGTTTATATAAATGTGCCAGAAGAGGGATCTAAATCTTTCTTTGCAAGATATTGTTATGCTCTTAGATGAAGTTAGATTTAGTTGATTTTTTTCAAACTAAATTTATTGAGTTTTATTTTTATTTTTTATTTATTTTTTTGTTGTAAGACATTTATTATGGAAAAAGAGTCATAAGATTACACTGCGTCACGCCAACAACCCGGAGGCAGGCCGCTATGAAGTTTACATATCACCAAGCATAATAAAGCAGTCGGTTTCACGTAACTCTGCGGAACTCCGAGCTCCCAGAAAGATATACAATACAGTAATGATTTGTAAGTGAGCAATGCAACCTTAGCACGTTAAGTGGTCTTACTTTTATCAGTACAGTAGACAGATAACCGTAGCATGAGGTAATATGGCTGTTCCGGGGCGATCAGCAGACCCCAGAATTGAAACAGCATATGAAAAGGGTACGTCTAGCAGTACTGTTTTCACCCAACCTTCCCCAACAAACAAAAAGGAAACATAAACAACCTAACATTGGTGCAATTACAGAAAATCAACCACGCAGTGTCCCACACATTTACGGGGCTGCGTGTGCCTGCGCCAGTGGATGGCGATCCGTGACAGGGGTGGAGGTGTGGCAGGTAACAAGCCTTCTTCGTGAAGTGGGAGGGGGGGGGGGAAGTGGGGGGTGAGAGATGATGTCGGAGCAGGGCACTCCACTGGGTCATGTGGTCTCAGGAGAGGCAGGTGGGACAGGACACGCAGCGCGTGCTAGGTCAAAAGGGACAGCAGGGTCAGTACTCATTACGGCCAGGGCAAGCCAACGCCGGGTTAGATCAACAGAGTTACAACAGTCCGGTCTCATGCTCAAATCATTCAGCCCATATCATCCGAAACACCCACATCAGGTGATCCCCCAGAGGTGACTGAACCCGCACGCTCTCTGGTCCATTGCAGAAACGGTTCCCAAATGTCATTCGGCCTAGAGGCAGTGGGCATAGTCTCCCAGTAACTAGTTAGTTGTGCATGCCCATAAGCGACATCCCCAATCCACCCTGTGAACAATGGAAGTGCTTTCCTGCCCCAGTGTAGTGAAATCTGTCGTTTTGCATAGAGGAGGAGGAGTGCATGCAATTTCCTGTCGCAAGGTTCAGTGTCTTTGACATAGCCCAACAAGCCCAGGAGCGGTGAAGGTGTGTCATTTCTGTGTAAGATTTGGTTGATAGCTGTGAAGACGTCCGCCCAGTAGTCGTGCAGTTTGGGACAGCTCCATGCCACATGTATGAAGGACGCATCCTCCCTTCCGCACTTCCAGCAGGACGTATCCGTGTGGATGCCCATGCGGTATAGCAGCATTGGTGTGCGGTAGTACCGGTGTAAGAATTTGAAGTGTATGAGCCGCAGCCGATAGTTTGGAGATAGTGCCGTCAGTTGTTTACAGAAGTACTCCCACATTTCGTCGGTTAACGGGACTTCCAGATCAGCAGCCCAAGCCATCTTGGCTGCGGCCACAGTGATTGGGGCCTGCTCTTGCATGCTATTGTATAGTCTCGATACTAGCTTTTTAGGAGAAGGTTTTGAGAGCAGGTTCTGGAGGGCATCTAGAGCTCGCGGCTCTTCCGGGAATTGGGGCCCTATCTTCTTGCAAGATTCCCTAAGGGAGTGGTATAGCAGCGCGTCCGCAAAAGATTCAGGCTGGTCATCATCTCTTGCGCACAGCTCCACAAAAGCGCCGTCGGGATATAAATCGGCGAAGGTGTGCAGCCTCTTCCCGCGGAGCATGAGGACGTCACCCCTTGCGGTTAAGCAGGGTAGCATCGGGTTTCCCCGTAGGGGGATGGCAGGCGCGTAAAGTAAGGAGAGTCCCGCACTCTTTTGCAGTTCTCGCCAGGTCCAGCGTACCATCTCCACGGTGTCGATCTCCCCTGAAGGGCGTGAGACTTTTCCGTATAATGCCACTCGCAGAGGCAACGGGGCAACTGCGGCCAACTCCACCGCCACATGCGGTTGGTAGGGAGTGGGGAAGGCCCAAAAATGTAGAAATTGCGCCTGCGCACATAGAGAGTACAGCCTCAAGTCGGGAGCCCCAAGGCCCCCTTGCCGAAGCGGGAGTGTGAGTAGGTCCCAGGAGACCCTCGCCTGTCCCCCAGCCCAAACCAGTTTCAATAACAGAGAGCGAACACGTGCATGGAAATGTGATGTCATGGGCAGCGGGATATTCACGAACAGATACAGGAACTTGGGGAGAATCACCATTTTCGCTAATGCTATTCTTGCAACCCGGGATAAGGGCAGTTTATTCCAAACCTCGATCTTCCCTTCCAGCCAGTCCACCGCTCTCCCAAAGTTCAGTGACCATAGCTCCTGCACATCCCGACTCACCTATTTCCCCAGGTATTTAACAGCCTCAGTCTCCCAACGCAGAGGGTAGTCTGGAGCTGGCCAACTAGTACCATTCATCAGAGGGAAAGCTACAGACTTAGACCAATTTATGGATACTCCCGCCAGGCCCTCAAACCTCACGAATTCTCGGAGCAACGGGTTCATATTGTCTTTGGGGTTGACGATGTACAGAGTCACATCGTCGGCATATAACGAGATCAGTAAGCTCCGAGAGCTGAACCCGATGCCTCTCGCTGTGTGGTGTTGTCGTATCCTAGCCGCAAGCGGCTCCATTGCAATGGCGAATAGGAGGGGGGACAGTGGGCACCCTTGTCTGGTTCCTCTAGTGATATCGAAAGGTTTAGAGACAAGGCCGTTAACGCTCACTCTAGCTCTGGGTCCAGTGTACATTAATTTTATAAGGGTCATGAAATTACGACTGAATCCCATTCTCTCCAAAATTCTAAATAAATATGGCCATTCCAAAGAGTCGAACGCTTTAGTGGCGTCCAAGAACACCACTGCTGCCTGCACAGATGGATGTAAATAATGGAGGATCGAGAAAATAGTCCTGAGGTTGTGTGGCGTGGCCCGGCCGGGGATGAATCCGGACTGGTCAGGTAGTGCAATGATCGGCAACATCGGCTGTAATCTGTCCGCAATTATTTTAGCATAGATTTTTGCGTCCACATTAATCAGGGATAGGGGCCTATAGGAGTCCAGAAGCATCTCGTCTTTGTCCGGTTTTAAGAGCATAATTATTAAGGCTTCACGCATGGAATCTGGCAGGGAGTTTAATTCAAGGGCCTCCACGAACACTGAGTGTAGTTTCGGCGCCAGCTCATCTGCATAAGTTTTGTAAAAGGACTTTGTCAGGCCGTCAGGCCCAGGGGCCTTGTTTGCCGGCATGCTTTTGATCACCTGGACAATATCCTGGACGGTAACAGGTAGGTCCATGTACTGTCTGTGGTTGTTATTAAACCAAACTAGGGCAATAGAGTCCAGAAAGCTGTCTAAGGAAGCCGGGGCAGTGGGTTGTTTGGAGGTGTACAGGGACGCATAAAAGTCAGTGAAAGCGCGTAACACAGCTTCCTGGCCAACGGCCAAAGACCCCTCCTTGTCATAAATGGTGTGGATGTGGTGTGATTGTGAGCGTGGAGCTATCAACCTGGCAAGTGTCCTGCTGGGCCTATCTCCCTCTCCATACCTGCGGGCCTCAGCTTGCCTCCCAAGAAACCGCACCTCGTGCTCCGCTTCTTCATGAAAGGCAAGCAGCTTTGTTTTTATGTCACCAGCAATCGCTAAGGTCGGGTCAAGGCTAAAAGCCGCATCCAGACCTCTCAACTCCCCCTCCAGTTTGGCCAGTGTGTCACGAATTGTTCGCAGCACTCCCGCCTGTCTCGCTATGCACTGGCCCCTGATTACCTCCTTAAAGGCATCCTATTCAATGGCTTCTGAGGTGACGGAACCCGCATTCTCGGCAAAGTATTTAATGATATCATCTCTTATCTCCTCAACAAATACTGGGTCAGTGAGAGCGTGTGGGGGTAATCGCCATGTGAATGCCCTGTTAATGGTGTCGTGGAGGCGCAGCTCAAGCATACAAGGGGCGTGGTCTGATAGTGATCTAGCTTGTATTTCGACCTTAGTCACCCATGTTGCAACCTCAGGAGACACCAACCATAAGTCCAATCTGGACCAAGCCGCTTTATGACATGTGTAACAGGTTCCCATTCTCGCATTCGGGTGACGAACTCTCCACACATCAGACAACAATCCTTCACCCATCACATCAAGGACGGCCTGGCGCGCTCTGGCATGCATTGGTCTACTCACACCTCGTCTGTCCATGTCATCATCTAGCACAACATTAAAATCACCTCCTATCACAACTGACGGACAGTCAAGCAGCGCAATCTGCGCCCATACATCTCTAAAGAAGTCGGGGTCGTCTACATTTGGACCGTAAATGGCAGCCAGCACGATAGGTCGCCCCTGTAGGGAACCATGCAAGATTACGTATCTTCCATCCACGTCCTGCATGTGAGCATGTTCCCGCCAATCTAGCCCCCTTCGTACAAGTATAGCCACCCTTCTCGCATAATTAGAGTAAATGGCAGAGTACACATGTGACCATCTGGAATTTTTCAATCTGGGTGAAGGGGTTGTATTAATATGAGTCTCTTGCAAGAAGCAAATGTCTACATTGTGTCTGGCCAGTGTGCCATGCATCAGTCAGGCTTTTTTGTAGTCCCCGAGGCCCCTAATGTTCCTGGTCCATAGCTTAATCCCTCCCATATCTGAGGTCTTGTGGAGGTGGAGTCATCCCCATCTTTTCCCACCCTCCAGTGTCACAAGGTCCTTCACATCTCCCTGCCACTAGTCTCGCGCTCAAAAAAGAAATCATAGCAAAAGGCACAGTGCACCATGTCAGAACAAAAAATAACAATTCAATAAAACCCCCCCATTTCCCTCCACCCTCAGCAACCTCCCAATTAGGTTGTGATATACCCCGTAGTAAGGCACGCAAGGCGTGACAGAAAACCAACATCGAAAACAATGGGAGGCACCCCATGGGGCGTGGTGTGCCCAGCGTACACCCCCGTGTGAACGGGGTGGCTACAGTTAGGTATAAGGTTCCATGGACTCTGCGGGTCCCCCGCCCTAGGGTCATTTGGTTTTACCATTTCTAATATTCACATATGCAGTGGGCACCTTTAATCACAGCCGGGTGTCTGGGGATATGGCATGTTCTCACCCCTCTCGTTCCCAGGTTAAGTGTAAAAGCAGTGATCGTAAGGAGATTGCAGGAACCCATGCAGGACATGAGGGGGTAATCCCATAATGCCGCCAACCGTACAACAGCAGACCATTTAGTCATTATCACTTAGCTGTTCCGCAGTGTCCTCGTGTCTGGGCGACCTCCTTCTGGCCCCCGCACCGCCGATGTGCTTAGCGAACTTGAGTGCCGACTTCGCATCAGTGAAAAAGTGTGTAGTGTTATCATGAAGTACTTTCAGTTTTGCTGGGTATAGTAGGGAGTACGGCACACCTGCCTGCAACAACAGTTTCTTCGCCGGCAGGAATTCTTTACGGGCCGCTTGCACCAGGGGGGTGAAGTCTGGATAAAAGGAAATGTTGTTCCCTTTATGGGTGATTTTGCCTTTCTCTCTCGCCAGTCGCAATATCAAGTCTCTGTCCTGGTAGTTTATCAATTTAGCGAGGATGGGACGAGGTGTAGCCCCTGGCGGTGGTTTCTTCCCTAGCGATCTGTGCGCTCTCTCGACCGTGAAGACTGCGGACAGGTGTGGGTCGAATAATTCATGCAGTAGGTCTGTCACATATGTCTCCATCTTGTCATGTTCGTCGTCTCCGGAATTCCCGTTATGCGTATATTGGATCTACGGGAACGCGCCTCCAAATCATCCGACTTGGCTCGCAAAATGTCCAGCTCTCGTTCCAGAGATGTGATATGCTGCTTGGCCTGCTGTTGGAATTCACAGCATTCGGTTTGCCTGTTTTCTAAGCAGTCCAGCCGTGTTTCATGCACGTCAACCTTGGATTTCACTGATTCCAGTTGCGCAGACATGGCGTCAAGTTTGGTGTCAATACTTTTCAGGCTGGATCTAACCTCCATGATGAGCGCACCAAAGTCTATATCTGTTGGTGTCCCTTGCGACGACGCCATGTTGCCTCCCGCCTCTGTAGTTGGGTTCTTCGGAAGACGTTTATTATCAAAGCTTATTTTGGGCTGTCTGGCCTCGTTTTTCCCCATCGTGGTGGTGAGACCACTTCAGCAGGTGACTCAGAAACGCAGTGTTCTCCCGCAGTTTTTATGTGCGCCGACCAGTGTAGTTTCGGAGCAACACAGGCAGTCCCGGGGGGGTTCTGGACATGTAAGCCGTGTTCCCAGGCCACAGTGGCGTATCTGCACAGTGTTCATGTTGTCAGCAACGCGCAAGCCAGGCCACTCGCAAGTCACAAAATGGCGGGCGCCTTATGTACTTCACTTTAGCGGCGACGCGCAGCGTCTAACAGTTCAGCAGAGCAGGGGGCCGGTATGCGATGTCAGGGCCCCAGTCCCCCTGTGCCACAGCGGTGCGGGTATTGCACTGGTCCCGTTATCTAATGGCAGCAGCACATCTCAGGCGGAGCGGTGTGGGCAGGAGGGTGTCAGTCGGTCCCCACCTCACCTACCGCTTCCCGCTTCACCCCTATCGCCGCGGCCGGTATTTGTAGTGGTGCAGGGTCAGTCTCTAACCTGGTTGCCGCAGCTCCGGTCACCATGCGCCAGCTCCGGACGAATGGCGGGTCCGACTCCTGCGTCTCAGTCGGAGCCGCCGCCAAGCAGGGGATCCGGCCGCCTTCCGTTTTCTACCCGCCTGCAGTGTTCAGGGCCGCCCCACGGGCTCAGTAGGGGCTGACGAGGATTGTTGTAAGCAGCTGCGCCGCCGCCAGCAAGATTTCGCGCCTTCGTGTGCCGGACCCCCAGAGGCCTTCAAAGCCTTCAAAGGCTGTAGTGGTTTGCGTTGCCCAGGGCACAGCACTTCCACCCAGGATCAGAGCGGGCTGTCGGGGCGACAGGTCCGCAAATGGCTCTAGTGTCCCGACCACATCAGCTGCGCGTCTCAAACTTCTTCACAAGGATCCTTTAGGTGTCCGCTGTCGAACCCTGAGGTAGCGGGGGATCGCAAGTGCCAGGATCAGGATAATAGCAGGATTAATGCTCGTAGCCGGCGGAGCTCGCTCACCGAGCGGCCATCTCGCAGCTCGGCTAGCCACGCCCCCAATTTATTGAGTTTTATTAGCATTGGAAAACTGTGCAGTACAGATGAAGTTGGATTATGCTGTTATACTCCCCGAATGTGTTACACTAAAGCAATGAATATCCCAGGTCGATGAGGTTGAATAACACAGTGAGGTTAGACCTCTAATATCGCAATTGACTGCAGTGGGATCAATCACAAATTACCTCCACAGAGAGTGAGTTTGTGAACAATCAGCAATACTGCACCCCCACCCTAACCCCAGCTTGTCTTCTGCCCCATGAAATATGAAAGTGAACAAAGAGGAGAGGAAGAGGGGGAGGCAGGTGCGCAATGCATTCAAAGTTAATTACAGGCACTTGTCTCCAATAATGATGGAAGTTGAACTGGTCTCTTAAAGGGACAGCACAATGGTCCGTCTGGGAGGGAGTTGGAAGTTATCAGTAAGAGGGAATATGGTGGGCTGCATCGTGTTCCAGCTCATCAGTGGTGTGGGATTTTAATGGTTCCTGAAGAGTATCCCAGATCAGGGCATTGGGTCTCTTCCAGAGCCCGCAATATTGCTCCCTGTGTAATGCGAGGCTCTCCGCAGTTCCCCTGTGGATAACCTACCTCTACCAACTATCTACCAATGGGGCCATTGGGGATTTCCCATGCCTCGTTATTTGTCTCTTGGCCAGTAGAAGGGCCTGATCTAGGAGGCGGGAAAGGGTTTTGGAGTTCTTAGGACATGGATAGAGACCCAGTAAGGAGTGCTCTACTGTGGTGCAGTGAGGGCCCCCCGCCAGGTCTGCCAGGGCCAAATCAATTGGGGCCCAGTAGGCTGCTATCGAGGGCATGACCAAAGCATAAGTAGGAGATCTGCAGGGCCTGTATGGCACCTGGGGGCAGTCAGGGGATACTGTGGAAAATATTGTATGTAGTTTCTGCTGTGTAAAATAGGTTCTATGAACTTGAAGTGGGGGAACTGAATGAACTTGAATCAGGAGCTGCGTGATAACCTTTTGGAATATTCAGTTAAAGAACGCCATTCTTTTTCATGCAGGTCACGGCCTATGATGCAGCGAAAAGGGGTTTGTCAAATTTTACCATCAGAAACCAATTTCAATATCTACCAGTCCCTCCCACTGCGTAATCTAAAACATGTTACCAATTTCCATATTCATGTGGTCCTCTCACTCAAGAGTTATAAGGAATTGGCAAAGGTAGATGGAATCCTAGTCTTATGAGGACCTAAACATAGACAAATAATATAAACACTATAATCAAATGTACAATAATAATGACAGACTCTGATTACTTGACAAGTGTGCTTTTATCTAATTTTAAGGAATGTGAATGTTCATCAAGTACAATACAATTTGTATCATAAATCATCATACAAGAAAAATAACAATGATTTAATAATTCATGATAACATCTCTCAATGAGCCATGTGTGAGTGTAAAAAAGTGAAAAGACAAAAGAGCATTTGCAAACAATAAAATTGCAAATTCAGAATATCATATGAATCTAGAAATAACTATAGCACAGAATGCTAATAGTTAAAAAGCTCCCCTTCAGCCGAAAAGGTAAGCTGGGCACCCTCACAAAGATATGAGGAGCAAGGTAAAAAGTGTCAGGATCAGCAGAACATCCGCCAGCCAATTAAGGAAACAGCACCAAGGCCCTCTCCTCTCGCAAAGTCAAAAAGAAGTCTCTCCCTAAAATTCTAATGCTAGTAGTTATACCCTGATTTTCTAATGAGCCTAAACCCTCATTTATCAAAACTCAAGATTTCAAAAATGGATTTGGTCTAGGCCAAGGGGTGTCTGATCACTCCACTTCCAGCAAACCTAATTCTCAACAGTTCATTTCTCTTGAGGTAACCCTCGTCATCGTCTTTCAGCAGAGGAAACTCAGATAATCTCTTCCGCAGCTTGCACATGTCACTCAATTGCTTTGTAGCAAAACCTTTCAGCATGATTATCCACAAGAACACTTTCTCCGGTCACCAAGGAAATTCCATTTATAACATTAATTACTTCCTCCATATAACCAAGGCCATCATCAGGAACAAGTGAAGGACAAAATGCATTTCTTTGCAGCCTACCTTTTAGGAAGCAAACTAAACCTAATAAGACTTTTGAGGCCTTCTCTGCAGAACAGTAATGTGTGCCTTTTCTCTAGGAAAAACAAATACACAAATAGTAATCAGGTCATAACAAAATTTCATTATTAATGCTCTGATAATACTTGGCACTTCACTACTCATTATGTACATATTTTCAAACAATTAGTGGAAAAGCAATGACTCTTTTTCACACTCATTGCTTGTATCATTATTTCCTTCTGGCTATTATTTTTGAAGTAATCATTTGTGTTAGTGGCCTATTAGAAACACTGGAAATGCTGGCCTTTTTCCAGCACATTTGCAATTTTCACATTTTCCCTATCTCCTTTCTCAAATAGCCATTTTAGTATTTCTCTGTTAATTTTCAAACAACGTTTGTTAATGATTCACACAGTAAGAAGTTTGATCCGAGCAGGTTTCTATTTCACAAAACCCTGCCCCATCACCTATATCTTCTTCCCAGTGAGTCATGAAGGATGCAAGCAAAACCCGAAGGTGTACCTGCAGGCCCTTGATAGCCATTTGATCAAATGCCTGCCAGTTCATTGATTGCTTGTATGAGAGAAAGTGTCTCCAGTTCCCTGCCCGTCAGTGCCCAGTGTCTGTGAATATAATGAGAGACATTAGCATGTACGAGATGTACGAGAAAGTGTACCCCAGCAACCCATGGGCTTGGGTGAAGTCCTGATGGCTCATATGCTTGCCATCTGTAGTGCAAAAAGGTTCCACACTGTGTGTATATCTGCCTCCTCCCAGAGTCGTATGTTAAGGGATGTGAGGAGGTATCATTTGTTTGCGTTGAAATTTTCACCCTAAGTGGAATGGGTTGGCCCAGACCTGGGTCTTTTGCTCACTGTGCCACTGGATTCAAGCTTGCCTGGCTGGTGAAGGGTAATACCCAGAAACCGGTCCCAGGATGCTTGTTTTCAGTACAGGGAGGACCAGGTGTGGCAGTTAAGTCTGGACTGTTCCCATGAGGCACAGGGTCAAGAATGATTTGCATATGGCTGGGTCTAAACTCCCTATGTCCTCACATATTACATCACTCATGTAATGGTCAGTGATATCACTGATGACATCATTGATGACATCTCAAATAACATCACTGGATGACAGACATCAAATACATTTCAGTAATATTTAATACTATATATAAATGCATTTAGAAACAATACAAACATGTATTAATATATATATATATATATATATATATATATATATAAGTTTCATAACATTTTCTCTCCTATGTATGTATATATATATGTCATATGCTAAGGTTCGTGAGGAGGTAGAATCAGTTTGGTATCTCTCAAGGGTATGTTCGCAGCATAGTGTAGGGAAACTTGTGTGTATGTTAGTGCCTGCCTGCAGTATATAAGTTCATTGTCATAAAAATAATAGTACACCGGAGTTGCTTGGCGCTCCTGGTAACAACATTGTTTGCAGTGTACTATGTTGTAAGTTCCATTGTGTATAATATATTTTCGTCAGGTGGAAGCCGCAATGACAACCACTGCAAATGTCCTGCATAACAATGTGCACTAAAGACTAGGGTGCAAATTCCGCCTTCATCGGGCGGGACTTACAGTTTAGTGAGGCTCATTCTACGTCAGCCAGTACCCATGGTCAATTAGCGTAGTATTGAGATGTTAGTAGTATGATATGAGAACAACTACTGGTAAAGTGGTGAAAAAGTGTAACAACTTGGGGAACTTCACCATCTTTGAGAGTGCCAACCACCACGAAGAGGGGTAAGGTGTATATATGTATATATATGAGAGAAAATGTTATGAAACTTATATATATATATATATATATATATTAATACATGTGTAATATTGTTTCTAAAAGTATGTATTACTGATGACATCATTGATGACATCTGAAATAACATCACTGAATGACAGACATCAAATATATTTCAGTAATATTTAATACTATATATAATAACATACTTTTAGAAACAATACAAACATGTATTTATATATATATATATATAAGTTTCATAACATTTTCTCTGATATATATACATATATATGAGAGAAATGTTATGAAACTTATATATTTGTATATATATATATATATATATATATATATATATATATATATATATATATATATATATATATATATATATATATATATATATATAATTACATGTTTGTATTGTATCTAAGAGTATGTCGGAGGGGGCCAAGAAAAAAAGGGTGTTTCTAAACGTGTTTTCTCCATGTTAATTTCCTTAGGAAATTTTAGACATGGCTACAGCCTGAACTGCTGAACGGAATTACACCAGATTTGGCGGAGAGATAGCTCCTTGTCCAGAAAGCACACTTTTATTTAAATGGAGTAATTCTGTTCAGTAGTTTTTGAGAAACGTAAAGATTTACAGATATCGATATTTGAGAATTGTGAGATCTGATTGGCTGAGCCCTCACAAGCACGAGCTTGCCTCTGAATGGCTGCCAATACTTCAAACCAGGAAGTATTGGCAGTCATCTTGTGCCTCCGGCCAAGGGAGAAGAAAAAAGGTAACAGTAAGATTAAAAAACAAAACTAGGGGGCAGGGTAGGAGCACCATGACCCCCTAGGCCTGCCTGTTGCCTCTCCCAGGCCTAAAAAAGCATTTTTTTAAAAACAGTTTCTGCCGGGTCACGCTGGGTGTGTGAACCCCATCAAAAATGTCCCAGGGGCAATCCTTAATTCTGTAGCGAGGGCCCACAGGGGCCCCCACAGCCCGGGGACCTCTACCTCCCCAGGTCTTTATAATTTATTCACCATGGCACATGGTCCACCACAGCCTCAGGGACCGCCACCTCCCCAGGCCTTTATTTAATAAAGCTGGGGGGCCTCGCAGGCCCCCCCCAAGCCCTAGAGGCTGCCACCTCCCCAGGGATTTATTAAAATACAATGGAGGGGCTTCACAGGCCCCCCAAGCCCTGGGGACTGACACCTCCCTGGGGCTAAAATAAATAATGTATGTGGGGGGCCTTAACCCCCCCACTGCCCCAGGGACCACCACCTTCCTGGGGCTTTAAACACTTGGGAGGGGGATGTGTGGCCCCCCTCCAGGAGCCCTTGATGGCCCTGGGGATCGACACACCCCAGTTCCTGCAATGTCCAGGAGTGCTCACCCCCGGGACAATGTTGTTAGCTATGACAGGGCGGGAGCACGCCTCCCGTCCTGTCAAAGTAAACACTGCTTTGGTTTTTGGACACGAGAGCAGGAATACTTTTACTCTTACTTTTTATGTTTTTGACACTTAAGTACTCTTCAGAGATGTTCAACTTAGCTTTGCCCCCTCTTTCACGCACCCTCACTTCAGAGACTGGCGGTGAAATACGTGGGGGATAAATGGGCTGCCCTGGCTCACAAAGCGTACCTATTGTGTTTAATTGAACTGAAGCTCTTTTCCTTATCGCTAGAGCATCCAGGGCTAATCACACTGCCAACTCCGGCACCCTCACCAAACGCTCCTCCTGCATCCATACACCCAATTGATACGCTGATTAACTTTACCTCTTTTCCTTGTAGGGGATGTAGGGGATTTATCCCTCCATAGGCATAAACATGTGTGCCACTATGCAGCTCGATTCCGGTTGCAGAATTGCCCGGGCTGACACCCTTAAAGGAGCTGCACCTAATATAAAACTCACCCCCTAACTTAAAACCTATTACAAAGTAATGTCTATTACTTCCACTACCACTACCACTACCTCAGGTCCTCCTCTGCCCATGCAGCCCATTCAGTCTATCCAGCTTACCCAGCTCACTTTGGCCACCACAGCAGTAAACGCTACCGCGAATTCTGGTAAAGAGGGGTGCTTAGACAAGTCCTCAGCTTCGGAGGAGGTGGTGGTTGCGGTACATTCGGGTGTTCGCCTATCATATAGGTACTCAGTGCTCGGGGGTGGAGTAGAAAATATCTCAATGGACTCCATAGAAACAATAAAAAGTACTGAAGCCTCAAATGGAGCACAATTAGAGCAAGTACATAATTCCGCCCCATCCGATATTGTAGACATGAAGATCACGGCAGATAAACCAGATGCAACCTCACGTTCACTGGCCGACATACTATTAGCTATGAAGGATGAAATCACCAGCAGGTTTACGGTATCTGAAGCTAATCAAGCGGAACTGACTTATAGATTTCTAATCTCGGAGGCTAACCAGGCAGCAATACAAGCATCCTGTGAAGTGCTTGCCAAGAGATTGGATGAGGTCACCCTTAGAACTGAGGCAATTGAGATAGAAATCCCTAAAATCAAGGAATCCATGCGTACCACCGAAGTGGAGGTGACCAAGCTGTCTGCCCAGAACAAAGAACTAAAAGAAGACCTTGAGCGCTTAGAAAACTATTCACGCCGGAACAACTTGAGACTTCTGAATGTCCCTGAAGCCCTGGAGGGGGCAATCATTAAGGGTTTTGTAATATCTCTATTGAGGGGGACAGTGTTAAAAGACTCACCAGAAGTAGACCTGCTGCATGATATTCAGAGGATGCACTGTGATCCCTTTAGAAGAAACCCCGCAAAGCAGAAACCTAGGAAGATCCTGGTGAATTTTCTAACGTACTCTGTGAAGGAGCAGATTTTGTCATCTGCTTTGAAAGAAGGCTCCATACACTTTAACAGCTCCAACCCCTTTACCTTCCAAATAAGATCAGACATCTCACATATAACAGCAACAAGACAGTGGGAGTTTGGGAAACGGTTGGAGGAGCTGAACAGTATAGGGGCCAAGGCTCCGTTGAAATTTCCAGCACTGCTACGGGTGATGTGGAACAACCACATGTACCAAATTAAAACTGGCGAAGAGGCGGATGCTCTCATAGTAAAGATCAGAGACGGGCAGGGAGGGAAATAGACCCAGTGGGGCTTCTATATGTATATGATACGTACCTAGCAGGAACTTTGTTCAAAATTGAAAATGTTAACACTATCCCATAGGGGGGGAAGGGTTAAATAGGCTTTTGCCTATTAGGAGGGAGGGTTCCTCAGGGGTAGAGGGAGCACGGGGTCAAGGGGAGGTGGGTGGGGGGGCAGGGGGGCACGAGGGTGGGGAGCAGTGGGAAAAAAGAAAATAATTTTGACCTCATCTTAACCTTATGCATGGATAATAACGACATAAAGGGGTGCCATTTCCTCCAGGTTGAACAAGGGGATGATGGGTAGTCCGGATCTGAGGGATAGAAAGACCATCTTTATATCCTGGAATGTTAATGGGCTAAGGTGCCCTCGGAGACATAGGCTAATCCTTAAACATCTAGAACACCTAGTCAAGAGCTTCTGTGCCTCACATCAGACATCTCAAAGTAGAGGGGTAGCAATTTTAATTAAACAAAGAGCCTCCTGTACTATAAACAAACACAATTAGACTTTACGGGAAGGTGGTTGGTAGCCCAATTGTGATTTGAAAATGTAGTTCTAACGTGTGCCTCTTTTTATGGCCCCAATATCGATGATCCGACGTACATATATAAACTCCAATCGTCATTGATGTTGGAATCTCCACCTTAAGTCATCGGAGGGGACTTCAATGTCCTGTTGGACCCGTTAAAAGATAGAGCCAACCCGAGCCATTATGTAGGGGCGGTTAAGATCCGCTGAGCACTACTTAACATGACACATGATATGGACCTGATCGACCTATGGAGGGCCCAAAAAGGTGACCAACAGGGCTTTACATTTTATAGCAAGAAGCATGGTCACTCTTCAAGAATTGACTATGTCTTTTTGGACAGAATGTCAATGGATAGTCTAGGGGAGAAATCAGTCCTCCCGATCCATCTCTCCGATCACGCACCTTTGCAATTTGTATATCAGAGTAAAGAGGTGCAGCGGCAGCCGGCGTGATGGACCCTCAATAGGGCTAAGCTTTTAGACTCTGAGGTCGTTGAGGCAGTACAAGCTCCCTCTTTAGAATTCTTTTCTTTGAATATTGGTTCCACAACACCGAATGTTGTATGGGATACATATAAGGCCTGGCTAAGGGGGAAATTGCATGGAATAATCTGTTTTAAGAACAGGGTTGAAGCGGAGGCACTAAAGGGTATTGAGGGGAAGATAAACAACTTGGAGAAAGAAAAAAACGGATTAAGTAACAGGGATTCGGAGCAACCTACACAAGTCTTGAAGGATATGGACGAGGCAAGATCAGAGTATAGAGGGAAGTTAGAAGCCAAGTGTAGAGCACAGTGAAATTCCAGAAGGATGCAGAATTTTGAATATGGGGAGAAGGCAGGCGATACACATCCAGGAGCAGACACAGCTCTTAATAGGCAACATAGATCTGGCCATTCAGAGGACTGAACCCTTGGCCGTAGTCGCTCTAGACGCGGCCAAGGATTTTGACAGAGTCTGTTTGGTGTATCTCTGGGAAGTTTTGAGGGCAATGGGGTTTGGTCCTATTTTTATTCAAACTTTGCAGAACTGTTATCAGGGTGCCTCTGCACGAATTCTGCTAAATGGGTTGCTCACGCTGAGCTTTAATATCCAGAGAGGAACCAAGCAGGGGTGTCCAATTACCCCCCTTTTATTTAATATATACATGGAACCATTGGCACATGCAATGATATTGGATGATCTAATCTATCCCTTTAGTTCCGAAGAATATAACTCTAAAATAGCCCTTTATGCCGATAATTTTATATTGTATACGAGTGACCCCGAGGCAACCATCCCAAGGGTAGAGGAGCTTATGTGTGGATTTGGTTCTTTATCTGGCTACCAAGTTAATAAAACTAAGACAGAGGTGATGTGCTAGAACCTGGAGTGAACAGGAAGAGTTAGAGTAGAGTTGAGATATCTGGGGATCTGTATCGTCAAGGACTTGGAGAAGATACCTGAGCTTAATCTCAACAGGGTCATTAAAGAAATAGATGGCCTCTTTAGCAGATGGAGGAACCTGCCCGTAACCATTTATGGAAAAACTAACTTGGTGAAGATCGTAATTCTTCCCAAGTTGTCGTACTTATTTTCCTCTATACCATTAGCATTTATGAAATAAAGTTTAAGCAAGGTACAGAGTAAGATCGGGAGCTTTGTGTGGGGTGAAAAAGGGGTACGATTGGCGTGGAAAAAGATCAGATGCAGATTAAAGAAGGGTGGGCTAGCCCTTCCCGACGTCAGGTTATATGCTGCAGCATTCCAGTTTAAAAGCATACGGATGCTACTTGTTAAGCCAGTGGTAGGCTGCTTGGAGAAATGGCTAGAGCAGAGGGAGGAGGAGATGGTCAGGCTTTTCCATACAAGTTTGGGTCTCCAAAATTCTTTAAGCGGGTTCGCCTGAAGGTTCTGAGGGCGGCCCTGGAACTATGGTATTGGCTCAGACATAGCTGGGGCATAGGATACTACTCGGACAGTGCCCCTGTATGGGATACACCAGGAACATCGGGCTGCCTCAGAGATAGTTTGGCATTGCCCATGAGAACGGCAGGTATCACCACTTGGGCCGAGCTTGTGGATTCTGGAGGGATACACCCGCGGGAATACCTAAGTGCAAAAATTGGGCCGGGGTTCTCAAGATTTAAGTATTTACAGTTGGTCTCATGGTACGATGCAGAAAAGGGGGAGGTCAGTGGGAATGGAGAGATCGAAGGGATGTGGCAATCTACCCTCCCAATCAAGAAGGAAATCTCGGTATGGTATAACATCCTTCTGGAAGCTGAGGACCATGAGATCTTCCCCTCAGCTGCAGTTTGGGCGGGAACTCCTCTTGGGCCATCAATAGAGTCCCAATACGATCCCTCTTTAACGACCCTGTATAAATATGTCAAGCCTGCTTGTTTAAAAAAAAACACTTCTTCGTTATTAATAGGATCTATTACACCCCTGCCAAGATCGCCAAGTTTGCTCCGGAGCCACACCCCAGATGACCAAGATGTTTGCTACCTCTTCCCAACAACTTACATATTTTTCAGGAGTGCCCAGTATTGGCTACATTTTGGACAGAGGTGGGTGACAATATCCAAGATATTCTTAACACCACTATAGATATCAATATGACATTGGTATTTTTTGGAGACGATGGCCAACTTAGACAGACTCTCTCTCAGAAAAACAGAGGTTTATTAATCTATCTGGTATTGTTGGCCAAAGGGAAATTTGTAAGAGGTGGAAAGATCCCTTACCACCACAGAGGGAGGATTGGCTTAAGGCATCACTCACCATGGCTCGTCTAGACTACAAGGGCACAGAAGACAAGCCGTTAAACATCTGGCATCCTTTCGTGAGTTGGGGCCAAAGTTTAAGATTAATGTAATTGGTCTAATGATTACTCCAGGCTCCCTCACAAAACGGGACCGGTCGGATGACCTAAGCGAGTGCGGTAAGCCGTAGGGGCCACAGATCGTAAAAGCGTCTTCATAAGACCCGCCGGGGCTTGACAGGTGAGATGAGGACCAAAAAAAAGAAAAAAAAAAAACGAGAGCAGGAATACTTGCTCTCACTTCCAAAAACCAAATCAGAATTGCTTTTGCACAAGTGGATCTGCATGTCAGCAGCTTCCCTTGTGCAAAACCGATGCCGGCTCCTACAGGAGGCGGGGTGATGGTGGGGGCATTACGCTCCCCCCACAGTCTCCAACGGTGAGGCCAGGCCCTGGGGGGGTGGGGTTACTGGGGCCAGAAGTGGCCCAGGAGGGCCCCCTCCAAATAAAATAAATAAATAAATAAAAAAGACTGCCCATGCCTCAGGGATGGGTCCTTTTCCATAAAAGAAATTGCAATAACGGGTTAGGCCCTGGGGAATGGGGTCCCCAGGGCCACAAACATATAAAAGAAGGGGGATCACACAGCGCCCTTCTAAAAATTTCTATTTTTGAAAAGCCGGCATCTCGCTGGAGGCCCCTACCCCTCCCTGTACCACTCCACAAACGCACCTCCTGGCACATTGTATGTTGGGAAATTAATTCCCCTTGAATACTGAGGGTTCGTGGAAGCCAACTAGCCCACCAGGTACCTCCAGAAAGCGCCACACAACTAGATTGCATATAGGTGGTCTGAGGCCACGCCCCTTTTTGCACCACTCTGCAAACATGCCTCTTGGCACACTGCTGGTGGGGCGATGAGGTCCTCTTGTGTCCTGAGGACCTCAAGACACAAGTGGACTTTATGCTCTGAGTAGCAGTGTGCCAGGAGCCGAGTTTGCAGTGTGGTGTAAAAAGGGGCATGGCCTCAGACCACCTCTCTGCAATCCAGCGTTGTGGCGCTTACTGGAGGTACATGGTGGGGTAGTTGGCCCCCAGGGACCCTCAGTATTCAAGGGGAATTAATTTCCCAACTTATAATGCAACATGGGGCGCGTTTGCAGAGTGGTGGAGAAAAGGGAGCATGACCTGGTATGAGAAGTTAGCAATCCTGCTTTGTGGGACTTACTGGAGGTAATAGGAGGGGTAGCTGGCCCCCAAGGTTGACGTTAGGGTTAACTACCCTTCCTGTTACCTCCAGTAAATCTCACAAAGTGGGATTGCTAAGAGGTGTTCGGCGGTCACGCTCACCTTTCTCCACCACTTTGCAAACGCGACTGCTCTGTTATAGTAAGAAATTAGCATTAATAAACATCAGAAATTCACTGAAAAACCATAGGATTCAGAGATGTTATAGTTAGAAATAAGCATTTAAAAAACATTAGAAATTCACTGAAAAAACAATGTTAGTTGGGCGCCCTCGCAATGCACTGCTGATGACGTCACATACTACATCACTGATGACATCTCAAATGACATCACTGATGACATCATCCATGTGATCATCTGATGCACCTCTTCACACACTAATAAAACCTTTCATACTCCCACTTTAAAATAGAGACTACCAATATTGAAGACATAGACACACCAATAGCAGATAGTACATATTCGCTCAGTAATTCATATGCCTACACACACATCCACCCACTGACCCATACAGTAATTCATACACGCAGTCATTCTTCAATACAGCTACTGATATATCCCCTCATACATCAATATAAACACTCCCACACTGCCACTCACCCAAGAGTTACTCAAAACCCTAGTCAGTCACCCAAATAATTAGGTACACTGCCATTTACTCACCGATACAGTTATGCACACACCACTTCACTTATTCATACATATACGTACTGTCTTCATTGATTACTGACATAAGTACACACTTATCCATGCAGCCACTGTCACAATCCCTCACTGTCACATATACTCACTTGTATACTCCAACACTTACAAATACTACCTTTCACATATGTAATTACTTACACATATACCACTAACATATCCATTCACTCACCAACACAGCTATACGTACACACACTCACTCATACACACCCAATCACATGTACTCATAAACGCATACACCCAGTGAATAAACCACTCACATATCTATGCACTGTGTCACACCCCCCACCCACTAACACAGACACTCATGCACCCATACAAATACTCAGACAACCAATCAATAACTCATATAGACACCCATGTAGCTACTCACCAATCCATTCAGCCGCTTACACACCAATTGACAGACTGATACAGACATTTACACAGTTTATTCACTAACCAATTCATTCAGTAAGACAAGTTTTATCAGTCACTTATACAGTCAGTCATGCACCTACTAAATAATCAATTCAGATACTCATACACCCACTCATACTTCAATACACCTTGGCATTAATATATATAAATCATATTTAAACTTCACAGAAACACACACTCACTGGATGATGTCATGAGTGATGTCATGAGTGATGTCATTTGAGACGGCATCAGTGATGTCACTGAGCATGTCATGAGTGATGTAATATGTGACGTCATCTGCAGTGCATTCCGGGGGCACGAGTTATAGTTAGCTCTACTAATTATAACAGCTGAATTTCTCTGGTTTTATACGAGGGAAATGACCAACTAACTATAACGTCCCTGAAACCTATGGTTTTTTCCAGTGAATATATAATTTTCTATATTCACTGAAAAAATCAAAGGTTATAGGGACGTTATAGTTAGGGGCAGATTTTACTCATATAAAACCAGAGAAATTCAGGTGGTATAGTTAGCAGAGTTAATTATAACATGCGCCCCCGAAATGCACTGCTTATGACCTCACATATTATATGACTCAGGACATGGTCAGTGACATCACTCATGACATCTCAAATAACACTACTGATGACATCATCCAGTGACTGAGAGTGTTTTTAACACGTTTAGATATATATACCAAGGTACATTGGTGAATCAGTGGGTGTATAGATGACTCGGTGGGTGTGTGAATGACTGTATAAGTGAGTGATTAGGTGTCTCAGTGAATGTATGGGTAAGTGACTGGTTGTGTGAATGTTTGCATCTGCCACTTGATGTCTAAGTGGTTGTTTGAGTGTGTTAGTTGGTATGTGAATGGCTATATGGATGATTGATTGGTTGTCTGACTACCTCTATAGTTGTCTGGGAGTCTGTGTGTATGGTTGAGGAGGTGTGTGACTGCCTGTATAGAAGAGTGAGTGGATGAGTCAGTGGCTGTATTGGGTACTGAGTGCGTGTGTGAGAAGCTGTATTGGTGAGTGAGTGTCTGTATGGCTGTGTCAGTGATTGAGTACATGTGTCAGTATGGGTGAGTAACTGGGTATGTATAAGGTAGTATAGGTGAGTGAATGGGTATATGAGGGACTGAATGTGAGTGAGTGAATGTGAGAGTAGCTGTATGGATGAGTGCATGCTTCTGTCAGTGACTGTATAGGTGAGTGAGTATGTGTTACTATTTGTACGATTACATGAGTGTGTGTGTAACGGTTTGGGTGAGTAAGTGGCTATGTGAATGGCAGTATGGGTCTAGGTTTGTTTTAGGTGAGTTTTTCTATGGGTGACTCACTTAGGGCCATATGTATCAAGCAGAATTGCATTCGCAAATGCCGAAATTCGCAGAATTTTGTCGTTTGCGATCGCAATTTTGCCAAATGGTGTGTATGAGGCAAATCGGCGTGCAAAATAAGGAATTGCAAAATTTGCGATTCTTTATTTTGCGATAGCATTTAAGGAATCACAAATTTTGCGATTCCTTAAATGCAATGTAAGAAGCACCAAAAATGTTTTCAAAGTGCTATGTGAAGCACATACATGCCCTTAGGTAATGTATGTGCGCCTCATGTGCACCCATGCTTATTTCAGGGGTGCAACAGGGTGTTCTTTTGACACTCCTGCATCCTTGAAATTGCATTCTCAATTTGCAATTCGCTAATTGCTAATCGCAAATTGAGAATGTCTTCCAATTCATTCCTATGGGCCTATAGGAATGAATGGGGAGATATTCCTTAAGTGTGAATCACAATTTGAGATTCGCAATTAAGGAATATGTAGGATTTGCAAAATGTATTGCAAATCCTACATACATAGCATTTTGCGATTCTCAAATAGCGATTTGCAAAAATTCGCTATTTGAGGATCGAAAAATGGGGATATTGATACATATGGCCCTAAGTGTGTGAGTGCCTTTATGGGTATATGAGTGGATATATCAAAGGCTGTATTAGTGAGTGAGTGGGTGTATGAGTGGCAGCATGGGTGAGAGAGTAAATGTGTGTGTAGATATATGAATCAGTGAGTGGGTGTATTAGTACTGGTATGGCTCTGTAAATTTGTTTGTGAATGGTTGTTTGGGAGTGACAGTGGCTGTATAAAAGATTCTATAGGGCTGTGAGTGGGTGCCTCAAAGATGATGTCATCAGTGATGTCATTTGAGATGTCATCAGTGATGTCACTGACCATGTCATGAGTGATGTAATATGTGAGGTAATAAGCAGTGCATTGTTGGGGCGTAAGTTATAGTCAACTCAGCTGATTATAACAGATGTATTTCTCTGGTTTTGTATGAGTAAAATCTGCCCCTAACTATAATGTCCTTGTAAGCTTTGTTTTTTTAGTGAATTTCTAAGACTTTTTAAATGCTAATTCATAACTATAATGTCTCTGTGGCCTTCGATATTTTCAGTGAATTTCTAAGGTTTGTTAAATACTAATTTCTATCTATGACTTCTTCCTCCAAGTAGTAGTGTGCCAGGAGGCATTTTTTGCAGAGTGGTGGAGAAAGTGGGCATGCCTCTGGCAACTTCTCAGCAATCCTGCTGTGTGGAACTTACTGGAGGTAACAGAAGGGATACTTGGTCCTCAGGAACATTCTTGGGGATAACTCCTCCTCCTTTGTGCCTTCAGTAAGTTCCATACAACAGGATAGCTGAGATCTGATAGCATGCCATGCCCCCTTTCTCCACCACTCTGCAAAAGCACCTACTTGAACACTACTAGTAGGGGGATGGAGTCCCCTTGGCTATTGAGGGTCCTTGGGGGCCACCTACCCTTCCTATTGCCTTCAGTAAATCCCATACAACAGGATTGCTGAGATCTGATAGCAGGCCAGACCCCTTTCTCCACCACTCTGAAAACACACGTTCTGGCACACTACTATTTTGGGGATGAAGTCCGCTTGGCTTTTGAGAGTCCTTGGGGGCCAACTAGCCCTCCCGTTAACTCCAGTAAGACCCACACACCTGGAGTGCTTGGAGGTGGTCAGAGGCCACACACCATTTCTCCACCACTCTGCAAACAAGCCACGGGGTGCACTGCTGATTGGGGGAAGAAGTCCACTTGAGTCCTGAGGCCCTCAGGAGGCAAGGGGACATCATCCCTCCACCAGCAGTGCACCAAGAGGCACATTTGCAGAGTGGTGAAGAAAGGGGCTTGGCTGCATACCACCTCTCAGTAATCCAGCTGTGTAGGGCTTAGTGGAGGTAACAAGAGGTCTTCTTGGCCCCTAAGGACCCTCAGCAGCCAGGGGGACTTAATCCCCCAAGCATGAATGTACCAAGAGGTGCATTTTCAGAGTAGTGGAGAAAAGGGGCTTGGTCTACCATGAGTAGCAGTTTTTTAATGTATATTTATAGGAAGGAGGGGCCACAAGCCTCCTTTCCCTGGGCCATTTTGGACCCCTAGGCCCCCCTCTCAGGCTATTTCATTACCAGGGACCCCGACCCCCAGGGCAGGCCTTCAACTATTTTCTTTTTAATAGGGAGGTGAGCCAGTGCAACCCCCTCCCTGGGCCGATATTGCCCTGGGGACCCCATCCCTGGGGCATGGTTACCATGTTGGGGACCGTGGGGGGAGCCTCAAGGCCTCCATGGTCCCTGTCGGCTCCCCGCCTTCTGAGGGAACTGAAATTGCTTTTTGAAAAAAGGAGCTGCAAACATGCAGCTCCCCCTGTCTAAAAGCAATTCTGCTCCACTTCATTGAAGCAAGACCATTTTTACTGCTCTCGCTTCCATGAACTGGAGCAGAGTTTGATATGCGATAGCAGAGCAAACTGCAATGTCTCAGGGATGGACACCCCCCGACATTGCTTGAGCCGGCCCTGAGAGGTGACGTTCTCCAGGGACACTTACAGCTCCAGAGGGGTCTGAGGAGCCCCCCTCCAACAAATATTAAGCCAGCCCTGGGGAAGTGGTGGTTCCCGGAATGAGTGGGAGGGTTAATTTAATTTAGCCCTGCAGAGGTGGTGGTCCACAGGGCTGTAGGGAGCCTGCGCAGGTCCTCAATCATTATTTTTCATTGCTGCTGATACCCTGCACACCGGGGGCCTAAAGTAAACAAAGCGCACGAGAACACACTTCGTTTTTTTAAATATTTTCAGCCGGCTTCGTGGATCCACCATGACTCCTGACTAAAATTTTTCATATGCTTTTTTTGGTCCTGGGTGACCCTGTGGGACCCCTAAAGAGGCTTAGGGGATCGGGTGTTTCTGCCCTGCCCCCTTTTCTTTTTTTTAAAATCTTTTTTCTCGTGACTCAGTTCAACTGAGTCACAAGATAGCTGTCAACACTTTCTGACTTGAAGTGCTGGCAGATCTCAGGCATCAGATCGGGAGGCATCACAGATCTACTGCGGCCACAATTGTATATCCGAGAATCTTTACATTTCCTTATTTTTTTTTTTACTTTTTTATTATCAGCACAAAAGTGAAATCAAAACAGATGTGTCACAATTATGTCAATTATATCATAAAAAACACGGATACAGAATGGCAGAAAAATAATTTCAACATAAAGCAATATAAACTAAGATCCATTAGAAAAAAAAAAACAAGATCAGATTTAAAGAAAAATTTAAATAAGATTTTAAATAAATTACCCCAATTTTTTTCAAATTTAAGCAAAGACCAAGAGCCCCTAATTGGAGCCAAGGCTGCCTCCATACTATGAATTTCGTTTACCAGGGACCACCCCTGCATAATATGCGGCGGTTGAGAAGAAATCCAGGCCCGGGCTACAGTAAGTTTGGCACAAGATAATAAAATGGTGATTAGAGCCTGTTGAGAAAGAGTAATATCATGAAATTCTAAAAGAACAGTTAAGGCAGAAAGTTATGGTGGGTTTACCAGTTTCAATTTCCAAACCTTATCCAAGGCAAGACAAAACTCACATAATGATGGGCAAGAAAATAGCATATGTTCAATGTTGGCACCCACGGTATCACACTTAGGGCATTTAGTGCGGTCATTATATAAGGCATTTGGAGACCATTTAAGAATCACTTCCGGAGTATGATATAACAAACAAGATGTTTTAAATTGTTGCAGTCTTAAACTCGCAGATTGAACCAAATTTTAAATTTTTAAAAGAGAATGAGCAATCTGATCTGGATGGATCGTAGATCCCAAGTTAGAGCTCCACTTCTCCACTATTTTGGAACAATCTTGTTTTATATAAGACTTTAAATAGCTATATCCTGCACTTATTAATGATTTCGCCTTAGACCAATATAAACACTCCCAGATATTAGATTCTGTGATCATTAAAATTTTCATCCGACGAATCAAAAAATCAAATATTTGGATATATTTAAACCTCATAGGTTCAGTCAGATGATATAGATTTTTTAATGCCTCAAAGTCTAAAAAGCCATTGATACCGTAAAGGTCCCTTAATGTTACGATACTGTGAGTATACCAAACCTTTGCCCGGCCATCATTAAATATCCCAGGGAGTCCCAGTTACCCCAGAGTCGTAGCCTAGGATGGAAAAAAGAGGTTTTACAAAAAAACAAAATATTAAACCAAATTTTGGGTGTATCTCGTGCGGTCTTAAATTTAACTCTTTTGTAATAACTGGGGTCGTTTAATCAAAACAAAAACATTCTAGCATCTGAATTCAGCATAATGGTATGGAAAAAAAGTTGCAAATCTGGACCTAGCAAGGAACGAAGACGGCCAATAAACGTAGTCCAAAAGTACAAATTGAAGTCTGGAAAATTAAGTCCACCTGAATCTAAAGATCTTTTAAGTGCCGACAAAGATTTGCGAACTTTCCGGTAACCCCAAATAACGCTACTAAAAATTCCATCAAGCTTTTTAAAGAAAACATTGTTCAGTGCAAGAGGGATAGAACAAAATAAGTAAAGAAATTTCGAGAGAATTTTCATCTCAATCAAGTTAATTCTGCTAATAATATTTAGGGGAAGTTTGTGCCATTTTTTTAATAGCACCTCGGTTGATTTTACAAGCACATGATAATTGATAGGAATTATATCCTTAATTCCGATGAGATTTTCACCCCTAAATAATTAGCAGCCCTGCAAATCCCAGGAACTGCGCCCAACAGATTAAAATTAATCACAATTTGGGTTTTGTTCACGTTCAGTTTATAGCCAGAAACCTTGCTAAATCTTTCGACTTTAACCATAATTCCCTCCAATGCCATTTCAACATTGGGGAAATATATTGCAATATCATCCGCATATGCGGTAATTTTCATATATTGTAACTCAGAACAAAATGGCACTATCCTGGGCTGAGCCTGGAGTGCCGAGAGAAACGGCTCCATAGACGAGGCAAAAAGAAGGAGTGACAACGGGCACCCCTGCCGAGTGCCCAGAGAGATCGGAAAAATGGCAGATGACAAACCAGCATAGCTGATTTTTGCCGTGGGATGATCGTATAAAGCCCGGATCCAGCTAAGGATTTTACCCCTAAAACCAATAAAAGACAGCACAGACCAGAGATAATCCCACCCCACTTGGTCAAAAGCCTTTTCGGCATCTAATAAAATCATGCCGAGTGGGGAGGCTTCCGTCTCTGTTATGTCGAAAGCTGTGATGGCTGTATTAATGTGGGTCATTGTATCCCTACCCAAAACAAAACCGTGTTGTTGTACATTAACAATTTCTGGGATAATCAGGGCTAACCTGTTTGCAAAAATCTTGGCAAAAACCTTAGCATCTGTGTTACCACACTCCTCTGCTGGTTTGTCTTTTTGAGGAAAAAAGATCATTTTATCCATATTCCAGGATTTTGGAGCCTTCCCGGTTACTCCAATAGATTGGATGATTAAGAGAAAAAGTAGGATTATTTCATCTATACAAGTTTTATAAAGTTCCACTGGGATAGAATCTTCCCCAGAGGCTTTCCCTGTGGGTAAGGATGAAATAGCTTGCCTAATTTCTAGCTCCGTAATATTATCAGATAAGTTTTCTAAGCCGGGTAGGTTACATTTTTCTTTAATATTGTTTTCCAAATATTCTAAGAAGTCAGATGCAGCAGGGTAACTCTCAGGTGTATACAGGGTGGTGTGGTACTCCGCAAATTGGGCCAAAATCTGCGCCGGTTGGTTATAAATATTTTGGTTCGAGCCTTTGATGCCTTTTATAAGAGTCTGGGCTTTATCCTCCGCAACCTTCTAAGCTAATATTTTACCGATTTTATCCCCTCCCTCATAATGCAAAATTTTAGTCTTCAATAACCTGGTACAGCTCTTTTCAATAAAAAATCTTCTAAGATTTGATTTAAGAGGTCCAAGTTTTAACCCTAATTCTATTAAATTGGGTGAGCGCAATCGTAACGCATCAGCCAATAAGATTTCCTGAGCCGTAATTTCCGCTATTAATTTGCATTACGACGTTCAGAGTTCTGTTTAAAAATGTATTGTTGCGCGTGGCCTCTAATGCTAGCCTTACACGTGTCCCAAACAACTATATGAGGTGCCGAATGAAGGTTTATTTTAATAAATTCACACAGATGGAGCTTCAACTGAGAGATATAAACTGCATCTAAAAATAAATAGTGGGGGAAAGAGAACAGTCTTGGGGTCGCCTGACCCTGCGAATAGGCAAATGTCAATAAAATGGGGTTGTGATCCGAGGATATCTGAGGACAAATTTCAATAGAGCTGTTTTCTATTATTTGATCAATTGCACATGCCATGTAAATATGGGAACTACGTTTATCGGGCGCTGAATAAAACGTGTAGCCCGGTATATCGGGATAAAGAGAACGCCAAACATCTTTTACGTTATGTACCCGACTCATCTAAAATGGCTGCGCGAACTTTACGCATACGCTGAAAGGCGCCCTGTCTAGTTATATCCTGCTGTTAATCCATAATACAGTTAAAATTTCCCATGACAATAAGTTCCCCTTCCCTCCCCAAAAGTTCCAAATTCACTTCATCGAAAACTACAGCCTCATCCGTGTTAGGGCCATAAATCCCACAAAGTACATATTTATGATTACTGATGAGAACTTGCGCAATCATCCACCGGCCAAATTTATCTGTGGCAGTTTTAATTGTTTTAGTTCTAAATCGTTTATCCTTTCAAATGGCAACCCCTCTAAGTGAAACCTGTTGCGAAGAGCAAATTATAACCTTATATCCCAGCTGATTGAGTAGCTTCCTATCCTTATAAGAGATATGTGTCTCGGATAAAAAAATTAACTGGCTGACAGAATTTTGCTCTTCCGGTGGCCAAGAAGGCGGAGTGAGGACGTCCTAGAGTGTAGCAGTCGCTGGGGCTCCCATTAACACACCCTTCCCCGATTCTTCATGAATTCGCACGAATAGATGATGAGGCCCTGGACTTTCTCTTTTGTCTTCCCAGATGAAAGTGCTTAACATGTTTCGAGTTAAGAGAGCACTTACTGACAATCCGGCTCGCTGTTTAGGAGAGACGACGAATGCTTTGGATTTGGCTGGCTCGGCTTTTGGTGCTGCAATCACCCTCACGTCTGACCCACCTAATCCGCGGATCAGCACTCGGTTGGTTGGGGCTTCGACTGGGGCACGGGCGGACGTACCCGTCCTCGGCGGCCAGGGAGAAGAGCTCTGAGCAGGGAAAGATGGCCCCGAAGAACGTGCCCAGGTCAACCTGAGCCAACAAAACAGCAGTAACAGATCAAGCTATGGCTTTTCCTGGTTTGGGCGGATTAACTACTACAGCCACGGTGAATCCTCTGGTTTTTGCTACAAATTTACCTGCTGGGGATACTGGACTTAGTAAGCAAGTATTGCGACCACCGTTTTTGACTATTGCTGATTCTGGTATTTTCAAAGCATCTAATACAGCTTTACCTGGGGCACACAGCACAGCAGATATTGATGCAGATGCAGGGAATAGGTGTAGACCACTAAACTCTGAGCAGGAGAGATTAAATTCAATGCTTATCCCATCTAAAGAGAACTCTGATACTATTATGGCTCAGCCAGAATTAACCGAGTCAGTAGTGGTCTGTGACACTGTACCTTATGAGTCGGATGCGTACTTAGAGAAAGGCGCTGAGGGGTTGGCACCAGATCTAATGAACCTCCCTGAACCTATACCTGCGAATGCCCAGGCTATTACAATGACTGTGCTACTTCTCGCAGTGGGGGCTGAGGAATTAGACGGTGGGGGAGACTGCTCCATGGAGGATCACGAATATGAGGAGACAGAAGAAGGAGAGGAAATAGGGGTTAGAACCCCCTAAGATACAGCTAAATTCATCAAAGAACGAAGGGGTAAAGCCAAACAGAAAACGAAGTCAAAAAATAAGAAGGGGAAAAAGGTGGCAACAGAAGGTTTATCAGTAATTAACAGTGCCCCAGCAGTGCAGAAGCCTTTCCATTTGGACAAAAGCCCCCTCAGGAAATGGATTCACTCTAAGGGGCTCGTGAAGAATTTGACCCTGCGACTGTCGGGTATTAGCCCACCAGTTGCTGAAGCTCATAAAGATTGCTTGGGCCCCTCTTTGTCCCCTTCAGTCTTGGGTGTCGACTCTATGTATCCCTCTGGGTCTGCATCCTTGGCGCCTAGTTTGGCATTTCACGGTCCTGTAACGGAACAGGTAGATCATAGCTCTGCAAGGTCAGAAAGCTCTCCCGTCAGTCTGGAAGTATCAGGACCTGTTTCTGGTTTACCAATGTGTGTGTATTTGGGTAACTCGAACCCAGGTGTTCCCGGTAAGCAGTGTCCTGAGCTGTCTCCTTTTGAGATTATATTACAAACTTTAACCAGCCATCACGTTGAGGCGCAGGAACATTTCTTACAACTACTGGAAGATAACACCAAATTACAGAACTCCCTGATAGAAATGACCTCCAAATTAGGAGGGATGTCACAGGAGATCGAGGACTTACAGCAAAGATTTGTCTGCATTGAAGAGAGCTCAGCTCATACAGTGTCCTCCCTGAATGAGCATGACAGACAGATTCTTGCTCTGCAGTTGAAGGTTGAGGACTTAGAGAATCGTCAACGTCGATCTAACCTCAGGCTTTTCGGCATACCGGAGGGCGCAGAGGGGTCAGACGCTAGGGTGTATCTAGTGAAATTATTACATAACGTTTTCCCAGACCTAGCAGATTGGGACTGGGATTCCCAGGTCCAAAGGGCTCATCGCCTCCCCCCATTTCAGAAGAACCGGGAGAATAAATTCCCCAGGCCCTTTATTATTTATTTTGGTACCTTTCTTCTGAGGAAGGAAGTGGCTTTAAAGGCACGCCCTAATTCTCCTATCATATTTGAGAATATGTCCTTATTTTTTTGTTCAGATTTGAGAAAACCTACCATGGATAGGAGGTGGAGATTAAGGAAATTTATAGATCCTTTCAAAGCTCTTGGTGGGCAAGCATTTTTACAGGAACCTGCTCGCCTTAAAGTTATCAAGGGAGTACACACTTATTACTTCTCAGATGAGAGAATGCAGAGAATAAGCTATCTAAACTGGGCTAAGATCTAGGCATTAAGGTGTGGGAGGTAGTGAGTTTGAACAGGGGTTTCCCCCCCCTTTTTGGGTTTGTTTCTGGGACCTCACCTTATCTAAAGAAAATAGGGGGGTTAGGTGGTTTTGGGAGTCCATAGGCTGCTTTACTCTGAGCTGCCCTTTCAACGGCAGCAGTGATGGTGGGGTCTCCCTCTTGTCCTGGGGTGAGGGAGAAGGGGGGAGGGGGGTGGGCCCATGGTCTCCGTGGGTGGGTGGTCATGGGAGGCGTAAAAAGGGTAAACAAAATAGCACAAGGTGATGAATGCTTTAATTTGATAGGAAGGTTTTCTTGGTTTTTTTTGGTCTTGCTTATTAGTATACAGTATGGTGAAATTGGTGTAAATTATGGATTAAAATGTACAAACTGAAATGTTTAGCCTGGAATGTATCTGGCCTAAATTGCAAGAATAAAAGAAAACTTGTCTCTGAAGAACTTAGACTTTAGAATCTTTACATTTCTCAGCAACTACTGATCTGATTTACGCCATTTAACAAAAAGTGTGCCTTCTGACCCAAGAGCTACCTTTGTGCCAAATGTGGTGTAATTCCATTCAGCAGTTCAGGCTGTAGCCATGTGTAGTTTCCTATGGAAATTAACATAAAGAAAAAATGTTTTGGGACCCCCTCTTTTTCTTGGTTCACCCTTGATGCATCACCCCAAAACGTTCAAGACAGCAGATGAAGTGACTAGTGTATTAATTTTGAAAATGTCACCAGGATTCATCAAAGTTATTGGAAAATTACATGAATGTTCTTCCTCTGGAAACTAGGTCCTAACTATGACTATCTAATATATATATTACCTGCTGGCGGTCACCAGTAGGCAGTTGTAGACCTTGGGGACCAACTACCCCCTGTGATACCTCCAGTAAGACCCACAAATTGGGATTGCTAAAAGGTCTTCAGAGGCCACACACTCCTTTTCCACCAATCTGCAAACATGCCTCCTGGTGCTCTACCGGTTAGGGGATAAAGTCCACTTTACATCTGTGGGACCTTGGGGGCCAAGGAGCCCTCCTGGTACCTCTTGTTAATCCTCCGCAACGGAATTTCTGAGAGCTGGTCAGAGGTTCAGCCCTCTTTCTCCACCACTCTGCAAACGTGACTGCTAGTTAAAAACCAGTAGAAATTCACTAAACAAAACAAAGGTTACAGGGACTTTATAGTTGGGAAATGGAATATAAAAGACCTTAGAAATTTCTGAGGAATTCATGAAACAAACACGGAAACGTTATAGTTAGGCTGGCATTTTACTGTACAAAGCCTGTGAAATTCAGCTGCTATAGTTAGCTGAGCTAACTTTAACTCGCACCTCCGCAATACACTGCTTATGTCATCACATATTACATCACTCATGACATTCGCACATACAGTAACTTATATACTCCAACTCTCACACATTCTGCTTTTCACATTTGTAGTTAATCACCCATATACCACTGAGACATCCGTTCACTCATTGACACAGCTATACGCACACTCACCATCCATGCAGTCCTTCTCAGATACACTCATGAACCCAAACAGCCAGTGATTCAGCCATTTACTCATCCATGCAGGGAGTCACACCCCCCTTCATCCACCAACACAGAGTCATGCACCCATACAGATACTCAGACAGCCAATCAATAACCCATATATACACTCATGTACCTACTCACCAACCCATGCAGCCAACTGACAGACTGTTACAGGCATTGACACAGATTAGTCACTCACCCATACATTCACTGAGACACATATAATCACACACTTATACAACCAGTCATGCACCCACTTTATCATCCATGCAGGTACTCAAACACCCACATATTCTTGAATAAACCTTGGTGTATATATGCACTGAAAACACCAAAGGACGTTTTAGTTAGGTTCCGATTTCACATGTACAAAACCCTAGAAATTTTGTAGTTATAGTCTTCCGAGCTGACTATAATGTATGCCCCTGCAACACACTGCTTATGACCTCACATATTACATAACTCATGACATGGTCAGTGAGATCACTGATGACATCACTGATGGCATCTCAAATGACAACACCAATGGCATCATCCTGTGACTGTAAGTTTTTTGTAAACATTTCTGAGACTTAAATATATATACTAGGCTACAGCATAAGTTACATTACTATTCTTCTGTACTAGTAATAAGTCATACTATTTACAACATATCTCATCTGAGTAGCTGTCTGACTGTCTGTATCAGTGTGTGAGTGAATGTCCGAGTGGCTGTATGTGTGAATAAGTGGCTGTGTGAGTGGCTTTTTTGGAGAGTGAGTGGGTATGTAAGTGGCTGTATGGATGAGTTAATGGCTCTGTGCATACCTGTATAGGTATGTAAGTGGGTGTGTGAGTGGATGCATGGTTGACTGAGTAACAGTGTGAGTGGTTGTATAGGTGATGGAGGGTATTGAGTGGCTGTATGAGTGAGTGAGCAGATGTTTGAAGGTGTGTCTATATGAGGGGGTATGAATTGCTGTTTTAGAGAGTGACTTTGTGTGAGTGTCTATAAGTGTCAGTGAGTGGGTGTGTGAGTAGTTATATGGATGCATGAATGGGCATTCATGTGATTCTGTGGGTGTGTGAGTGGTTGTATAGGTGAGTGAGTGGCAGAGTGCGTGATTATATGGATGTGTGAGTACCTATATTGGTAAGTGAGAGGCTGTGTGAGTTTCTATATGGGTGATGTGGGTGTGTGAGTAGCTGTGGGGTATATATGAATGGGTATGTAAGTGTCTTTATAGCTTGATGACTGGATGTGAGAGTGGCTTGTATTGGTGAGTGAGTGGGTGCATTAGTCACTGTATGGGTGAGCTAGTGAATGTGTGAGTGGTAGTATGAGTGAGTCGTTGTGTGAGTGGCTCTATGGATGAGTGATTGTTGCGTGCGTACTGGTATAGGTCTGTGAATGGATATATGAGGGGTTGTATGAGTAGGAGTGGGTGTTTGAGAGGTTATAAGGTGATGTGTGTGTGGGTGTGTGAGTGGTTCTGTGGATGATATAATCAGTGATGTCATTTGAGATGTCTGTCATCAGTGATGTTATTGACCTTATCATGAGTGATATAATATGTGAGGTCACAAGCAGTACAATACTAAGGCCTATATTATAGTTAGGTCAGGTGAATATAACTGCTGAATTTCCATGGTGTTGTACAAGTGAAATGTGAGCTTACTGTAAAGTCCCTGTAACATTTGGATTTCTCTGTGAATTTCTAAGGAATTAAAAAAATTCTATTTCCTAACTTTAATGTCCCTGTAGCCTTTGGTTTCTATAAGTAATTTTCTATTGTTTAATAATGTTATTTCCTAACGATAACATCTCTGTAAACTTTGTTTTTTTCAGTGAATTTCAGTGTTTTTTAACATTTTATTTCCTAACTGTAACTGGTAACCTTTGAGAGTTGGTTTGTGAGTGCCAGTTTAGATTAGTGACGATGTGTGTGAGTGGCTTTATGGGACTGTGAGTACTTGTGTAAGTGGGTTTGTGGATGTGTGAGTGGCTTTATGAGTCTGGAGTGGATCTGTCCATGACTGCATGGGTGTGTACATGGCTCTATAAGTGGGTATAGAAGTGGCTGTATGGATCTATGAGTGGGTGCATAAATGTCTGGGTGGGTCTGTCAATGGGTGCATGAGTGTCTGAGTGGGTCTGTGACTGGATGCATGAGTGTCTGAGTGGGTCGGTGAGTGGGTGCATGAATGCCTCAGTGGGTCTGTGAGTCAGTGTGTGAGCCTCTGAGTCTGTGACTGGGTGCTTGAGTGTCTTTGAAGGTCTGTGAGTATTCCCTCGGGAATCTATCTCCGGCATTTTAATTTACAGGCCCCCGGGAGCCATGGGGAATTTCAGACTTAGAAAAACACAAGAGAGCAGACCAGGTCTAAGAGTGGTGTGAGACCATAACAGTGACCTAGGATCAATAGGCTGCACATGTGAACCCAAGTTGCTGGAGATTATTGGGAAACATAAAGCTAGTACAAATCCCATCAGACCACCCTTGCGGCGGAGTTTACGTCACGTGGGAATTGCAGATCGATCCATATCTTAGTCGGCCATATAGTGCCAGTGTAGAACTGGATGTCAGAAAACTAGCAAACATGTTTACCATGTAGTGAACTGAATGATGTGCAGTGCTCAAGATAAAGTGATATATAAAATTAACTACACAGACTCTGAAAGAGCGTTTAAACAGAAGGCCGTGTGTCAAGGGATAAAAACGCGCCTGGTAGAGCAACTACCCTATGGCGCTGTGTGCAGTACGGTCGACATGTTTCAGCCAAAAGGGGTTTTGCCCCGGCATTCTTCAGGACCTCGTAAATCAGCTACTGCAGCTATAACTACAAACGTTGTGTTTAGTGAGAAATAGTGATAAGGTTGCTAGTAGAAAGATACATATCTACCAGAGACTTTCACGGTTAGACGTCCACTTGAGGGAGAGAAGCATGTCTTCTTCCTATCAATAAACAAGATGGTATTGTACAACAACATTAAATTACACATACACAACCACCTGTACCCAGAGAGACTGTACAGACAAAACACACCTGCATGAATAATTTACATTCTGCATATTTGAAAAAAGCATAATCGCTTGATCATTTCGAGGCATTTCCTCAAAGTGATACTCACCCAGCGTTGTGTGGGTGAAGACCTCACCTCACCCGGCAACCGCTCGGGAGTATGAGGCCCCGCTCTGTGGTGTAGAAAGAGGACACAGTCAGCACACAGTTCTACTGTGCCCAAGCCAATTGCTCTACACACAAACCCAACGTAAGTGTGATGTGTATCTAACTGTCAGGCTAAGTTCACACAAATCACAGCTACCCGTGTGTCACCTTTAGAGATAGCATAGTACAGACATTCAAGGATGCCTAGAGAAATATAATGATGGTGTATGGACCTCTCAATCAATCATGTGTATTAGAAACTTTATAGAAAACGTAATAGAAACCAATCTAGTGGCACTAGTAAGTACACACATATCACAGCTACCCTTGTGTCTTGTGATGGGTACTTTGTAGAAAACTTAATAGAAACCAGACTAGTGGCACTAGTACGAGGGGCTGGAGTAGGTCCACAAGAGACTGCCTGGGCTGCTCAAGATTAGGAGCCCATTAAGTATCAAGGAGTTTGGGTGTCCAAGACCCCTTCCATATACCTGTCATAGTAACGCAAAACGATTACCTAACAAACTGCTTAAAGTCCCCTTACCTAAACAAAGCCAGGATGGACCACCCGATATTGTGTAGCCTAGTAAATTGGGGAGAGTCTGGCAGGACACTCACCTGTCCGTCGGTACCTCTAGCTGTGGGCCGAGCGGAAGGGGAGGCGCTCACAAGGTTGTTTGTTTCCCATAAGTAGCCGCCGAATGGTAATTAATGTGGCTAACGCGGCAAACCGGGCATCCTGCTAAACAGAGCTCTCAAAGAAAAAACGGAGCAAAACGCTATTTACTCGCGCATGCACACTAGGTGCAGGACACGCGGGTCAGGTTTGATGTTACAAACCCGATTCGTCCTTCCAAAAAGGATTCTGCGGTTAATCGCTGTAACAAAGCAGCGTAAATGCATCCTTTGGGAATATACTTATTGTAAGAAATAAGTGTCAAAAGACCGTAAGAGTGAACGCGCGAGGAGACGCTAATCTCGCACGCATGCGCACATGGTCGAATTCGTGAGGGATGCTTAAGTTTGAAAGAAACTGCATCGATTATGCTGCTGGCTAAAATACTCAATATCTTGATGAATATACAACATTGTACGCCTCCAATAAGTGATTTGGTCTAATACCTATCCCATCACAGGCACATTCAAAACTGCCGGGGGACTAAGCTTCACTAAGGCGTGTGGCAGACAGGTGGTGCTCATGCAGGCTTATATCAAGCAGGGGCAATTCATGCAGATAAATGTCTAGGACGTTTTTCTTACACTGAGAAAACTACCATAGGGCAATATTATATAGATTCCAATGTTTACATCCATATAGTATTGTCATCAAATATCTTGACTTAAAAATGTCTTTTTTAACAGGGAATGTGATGGTGACTAGATAGACAGGAGGGAGAACACACACACTTACGTTAGGTGAGCTATCAGGACGCAAAAACTATGTTCGCGTCCAAAATTACTAGACCCGCAACTAAAAAGTTGCTCTAAATACTGACAAACAAACATGTGTGGAGGGTCGGGGGGAATATTTAACGACCTGTCTGCTCGCTCCCCAATTATCAAATAGAAAAACACAAGAGAGCAGACCAGGTCTAAGAGTGGTGTGAGACCATAACAGTGACCTAGGATCAATAGGCTGCACATGTGAACCCAAGTTGCTGGAGATTATTGGGAAACATAAAGCTAGTACAAATCCCATCAGACCACCCTTGCGGCGGAGTTTACGTCACGTGGGAATTGCAGATCGATCCATATCTTAGTCGGCCATATAGTGCCGGTGTAGAACTGGATGTCAGAAAACTAGCAAACATGTTTACCATGTAGTGGACTGAATGATGTTCAGTGCTCAAGATAAAGTGATATATAAAATTAACTACACAGACTCTGAAAGAGCGTTTAAACAGAAGGCCGTGTGTCAAGGGATAAAAACGCGCCTGGTAGAGCAACTACCCTATGGCGCTGTGTGCAGTACGGTCGACATGTTTCAGCCAAAAGGGGTTTTGCCCCGGCATTCTTCAGGACCTCGTAAATCAGCTACTGCAGCTATAACTACAAACGTTGTGTTTAGTGAGAAATAGTGATAAGGTTGCTAGTAGAAAGATACATATCTACCAGAGACTTTCACGGTTAGACGTCCACTTGAGGGAGAGAAGCATGTCTTCTTCCTATCAATAAACAAGATGGTATTGTACAACAACATTAAATTACACATACACAACCACCTGTACCCAGAGAGACTGTACAGACAAAACACACCTGCATGAATAATTTACATTCTTCATATTTGAAAAAAGCATAATCGCTTGATCATTTCGAGGCATTTCCTCAAAGTGATACTCACCCAGCGTTGTGTGGGTGAAGACCTCACCTCACCCGGCAACCGCTCGGGAGTATGAGGCCCCGCTCTGTGGTGTAGAAAGAGGACACAGTCAGCACACAGTTCTACTGTGCCCAAGCCAATTGCTCTACACACAAACCCAACGCAAGTGTGATGTGTATCTAACTGTCAGGCTAAGTTCACACAAATCACAGCTACCCGTGTGTCGCCTTTAGAGATAGCATAGTACAGACATTCAAGGATGCCTAGAGAAATCTAATGATGGTGTATGGACCTCTCAATCAATCATGTGTATTAGAAACTTTATAGAAAACGTAATAGAAACCAATCTAGTGGCACTAGTAAGTACACACATATCACAGCTACCCGTGTGTCTTGTGATGGGTACTTTGTAGAAAACTTAATAGAAACCAGACTAATGGCACTAGTACGAGGGGCTGGAGTAGGTCCACAAGAGACTGCCTGGGCTGCTCAAGATTAGGAGCCCATTAAGTATCAAGGAGTTTGGGTGTCCAAGACCCCTTCCATATACCTGTCATAGTAACGCAAAACGATTACCTAACAAACTGCCTAAAGTCGCCTTACCTAAACAAAGCCTGGATGGACCACCCGATATTGTGTAGCCTAGTAAATTGGGGAGAGTCTAGCAGGACACTCACCTGTCCGTCGGTACCTCTAGCTGTGGGCCGAGCGGAAGGGGAGGCGCTCACAAGGTTGTTTGTTTCCCTTAAGTAGCCGCCGAATGGTAATTAATGTGGCTAACGCGGCAAACCGGGCATCCTGCTAAACAGAGCTCTCAAAGAAAAAACGGAGCAAAACGCTATTTACTCGCGCATGCGCACTAGGTGCAGGACACGCGGGTCAGGTTTGATGTTACAAACCCGATTCGTCCTTCCAAAAAGGATTCTGCGGTTAATCGCTGTAACAAAGCAGCATAAATGCATCCTTTGGGAATATACTTATTGTAAGAAATAAGTGTCAAAAGACCGTAAGAGTGAACGCGCGAGGAGACGCTAATCTCGCACGCATGCGCACATGGTCGAATTCGTGAGGGATGCTTAAGTTTGAAAGAAACTGCATCGATAATGCTGCTGGCTAAAATACTCAATATCTTGATGAATATACAACATTGTACGCCTCCAATAAGTGATTTGGTCTAATACCTATCCCATCACAGGCACATTCAAAACTGCCGGGGGACTAAGCTTCACTAAGGCGTGTGGAAGACAGGTGGTGCTCATGCAGGCTTATATCAAGCAGAGGCAATTCATGCAGATAAATGTCTAGGACGTTTTTCTTACACTGAGAAAACTACCATAGGGCAATATTATATAGATTCTAATGTTTACATCCATATAGTATTGTCATCAAATATCTTGACTTAAAAATGTCTTTTTTAACAGGGAATGTGATGGTGACTAGATAGACAGGAGGGAGAACACACACACTTACGTTAGGTGAGCTATCAGGACGCAAAAACTATGTTCGCGTCCAAAATTACTAGACCCGCAACGAAAAAGTTGCTCTAAATACTGACAAACAAACATGTGTGGAGGGTCGGGGGGAATAATTAACAACCTGTCTGCTTGCTCCCCAATTATCAAATAGAAAAACACAAGAGAGCAGACCAGGTCTAAGAGTGGTGTGAGACCATAACAGTGACCTAGGATCAATAGGCTGCACATGTGAACCCAAGTTGCTGGAGATTATTGGGAAACATAAAGCTAGTACAAATCCCATCAGACCACCCTTGCGGCGGAGTTTACGTCACGTGGGAATTGCAGATCGATCCATATCTTAGTCGGCCATATAGTGCCGGTGTAGAACTGGATGTCAGAAAACTAGCAAACATGTTTACCATGTAGTGGACTGAATGATGTGCAGTGCTCAAGATAAAGTGATATATTAAATTAACTACACAGACTCTGAAAGAGCGTTTAAACAGAAGGCCGTGTGTCAAGGGATAAAAACGCGCCTGGTAGAGCAACTACCCTATGGCGCTGTGTGCAGTACGGTCGACATGTTTCAGCCAAAAGGGGTTTTGCCCCGGCATTCTTCAGGACCTCGTAAATCAGCTACTGCAGCTATAACTACAAACGTTGTGTTTAGTGAGAAATAGTGATAAGGTTGCTAGTAGAAAGATACATATCTACCAGAGACTTTCACGGTTAGACGTCCACTTGAGGGAGAGAAGCATGTCTTCTTCCTATCAATAAACAAGATGGTATTGTACAACAACATTAAATTACACATACACAACCACCTGTACCCAGAGAGACTGTACAGACAAAACACACCTGCATGAATAATTTACATTCTGCATATTTGAAAAAAGCATAATCGCTTGATCATTTCGAGGCATTTCCTCAAAGTGATACTCACCCAGCGTTGTGTGGGTGAGTATTTGGGGAGCGAGCAGACAGGTCGTTAAATATTCCCCCGACCCTCCACACATGTTTGTTTGTCAGTATTTAGAGCAACTTTTTAGTTGCGGGTCTAGTAATTTTGGACGCGAACATAGTTTTTGCGTCCTGATAGCTCACCTAACTGTGTGTGTGTTCTCCCTCCTGTCTATCTAGTCACCATCACATTCCCTGTTAAAAAAGAAATTTTTAAGTCAAGATATTTGATGACAATACTATATGGATGTAAACATTGGAATCTATATAATATTGCCCTATGGTAGTTTTCTCAGTGTAAGAAAAACGTCCTAGACATTTATCTGCATGAATTGCCCCTGCTTGATATAAGCCTGCATGAGCACCACCTGTCTGCCACACGCCTTAGTAAAGCTTAGTCCCCCGGCAGTTTTGAATGTGCCTGTGATGGGATAGGTATTAGACCAAATCACTTATTGGAGGCGTACAATGTTGTATATTCATCAAGATATTGAGTATTTTAGCCAGCAGCATTATCGATGCAGTTTCTTTCAAACTTAAGCATCCCTCACGAATTCGACCATGTGCGCATGCGTGCGAGATTAGCGTCTCCTCGAGCGTTCACTCTTACGGTCTTTTGACACTTATTTCTTACAATAAGTATATTCCCAAAGGATGCATTTATGCTGCTTTGTTACAGCGATTAACCGCAGAATCCTTTTTGGAAGGACGAATCGGGTTTGTAACATCAAACCTGACCCGCGTGTCCTGCACCTAGTGCGCATGCGCGAGTAAATAGCGTTTTGCTCCGTTTTTTCTTTGAGAGCTCTGTTTAGCAGGATGCCCGGTTTGCCGCGTTAGCCACATTAATTACCATTCGGCGGCTACTTAAGGGAAACAAACAACCTTGTGAGCGCCTCCCCTTCCGCTCGGCCCACAGCTAGAGGTACCGACGGACAGGTGAGTGTCCTGCTAGACTCTCCCCAATTTACTAGGCTACACAATATCGGGTGGTCCATCCAGGCTTTGTTTAGGTAAGGGGACTTTAGGCAGTTTGTTAGGTAATCGTTTTGCGTTACTATGACAGGTATATGGAAGGGGTCTTGGACACCCAAACTCCTTGATACTTAATGGGCTCCTAATCTTGAGCAGCCCAGGCAGTCTCTTGTGGACCTACTCCAGCCCCTCGTACTAGTGCCACTAGTCTGGTTTCTATTAAGTTTTCTACAAAGTACCCATCACAAGACACACGGGTAGCTGTGATATGTGTGTACTTACTAGTGCCACTAGATTGGTTTCTATTACGTTTTCTATAAAGTTTCTAATACACATGATTGATTGAGAGGTCCATACACCATCATTAGATTTCTCTAGGCATCCTTGAATGTCTGTACTATGCTATCTCTAAAGGTGACACACGGGTAGCTGTGATTTGTGTGAACTTAGCCTGACAGTTAGATACACATCACACTTACGTTGGGTTTGTGTGTAGAGCAATTGGCTTGGGCACAGTAAAACTGTGTGCTGACTGTGTCCTCTTTCTACACCACAGAGTGGGGCCTCATACTCCCGAGCGGTTGCCGGGTGAGGTGAGGTCTTCACCCACACAACGCTGGGTGAGTTTCACTTTGAGGAAATGCCTCGAAATGATCAAGCGATTATGCTTTTTTCAAATATGCAGAATGTAAATTATTCATGCAGGTGTGTTTTGTCTGTACAGTCTCTCTGGGTACAGGTGGTTGTGTATGTGTAATTTAATGTTGTTGTACAATACCATCTTGTTTATTGATAGGAAGAAGACATGCTTCTCTCCCTCAAGTGGACGTCTAACCGTGAAAGTCTCTGGTAGATATGTATCTTTCTACTAGCAACCTTATCACTATTTCTCACTAAACACAACGTTTGTAGTTATAGCTGCAGTAGCTGATTTACGAGGTCCTGAAGAATGCCGGGGCAAAACCCCTTTTGGCTGAAACATGTCGACCGTACTGCACACAGCGCCATAGGGTAGTTGCTCTACCAGGCGCGTTTTTATCCCTTGACACACGGCCTTCTGTTTAAACGCTCTTTCAGAGTCTGTGTAGTTAATTTTATATATCACTTTATCTTGAGCACTGCACATCATTCAGTCCACTACATGGTAAACATGTTTGCTAGTTTTCTGACATCCAGTTCTACACCGGCACTATATGGCCGACTAAGATATGGATCGATCTGCAATTCCCACGTGATGTAAGCTCCGCCGCAAGGGTGGTCTGATGGGATTTGTACTAGCTTTATGTTTCCCAATAATCTCCAGCAACTTGGGTTCACATGTGCAGCCTATTGATCCTAGGTCACTGTTATGGTCTCACACCACTCTTAGACCTGGTCTGCTCTCTTGTGTTTTTCTATTTGATAATTGGGGAGCGAGCAGACAGGTCGTTAAATATTCCCCCCGACCCTCCACACATGTTTGTTTGTCAGAATTTCAGACTTAGCCTGATGGAAGGCGTCACCCATCTTGCCATCAGACACAGTAAACTGATGGTGTTGGGAGATCTTAATGTACATCTTGAAGATCCCCTTCAGAAAGATGCGGTTGACCTGCGACAAGTCTTGAAAGAGCTGCAACTTGATCTGCAAAGTGATGCCGCTACCCATGAGCTAGGCCATTGTTTGGATCCAGTGTTTGCCAGCTGGGATGGGGTAAAAGTGTTGAAACCTCAACCTCTCCCCTGGACGGACCACTTCTTAGTGCCACTTCAATTTTGCTATCTGCCCCAGAAGACAGCTAAGAATGATAATAATAATTTTCCCCAGCGAAAATGGAAGCAGTTCTCCCAAGAGGCTTTTAATCGGCTCATACAAAGGGTGGGTCCACCTATGGCCAGGGATAGTGACACTGCAAATACCAAATTTAATGAACTAATTTTAACTGCCTTGGACTCGCTTGCTCCTCGGAGCAGCTATAAGTTGAAAGGGGGTAGACAGCGCACTGCCCCTTGGTTTACCCAGGAGCTACAGCAAATTAAATCGGAATGCAAAAAACTTGAACGGAGCTGGAGGAGGAATCCATGCCCACAGGGCAAGAGAAGCTATAGCTTAGCGCATAAAAGATATCAATGCGCATTGCGTAGGGCGAAAGCCAAACACTATCAGGCACGCATAGAGGAAGCTGAGAGCTCGTCGAGAGAGCTCTTCAAAATTTTTAAGGAAATATCCCTGGTATCCAGTTATAATGCCCCGAAAGTAGACTCGGTTGCAGAATGCAACAGGGTAGCTGACTTCTTTTCGGGGAAGGTTAAGAACATTTATGCCTCTTTTTCTAAACAGCCCGTGAGTGGCACAGAATTCAGGGCTGCAAGGACACCTATGGATCCGTGCACTACACTACAACTGTTTACGGTTCCCCCTACTGAGAGCTTAAACAGGATCTGCTGCAGCGTCAGGTCCGGATCTCCCATTAATCCTGCGCCTCCTAGAGTGGTGACGGGTGGTCTGTCAGTGCTGGAACCTTACATCAGGCATGTACTACAGACGTCTTTCTACACTCAACAAATCCCGGACGACTGGAAGAAGGCGGTTGTGTTGCCTATTAGGAAAAAGTCCAACGTCGGTCTTGACGTGTTGGAGAACCTTAGGCCCATCTCGCTGCTTCCCTATCTGGCCAAAGTCGCAGAAAAGGTGGTGAACTCTCAATTAGTTGAACACCTTGAGAGAGCCAATATTCTTCACCCCTCCCAATCAGGCTTTCCAGCGGGCTTCTCGACGGAGACGGCCCTTCTGCGTGCAACTGAGACCCTTAGAGCTGGAGCGCATGCGGGGCATACTATGGCCTTGATAATGCTCGACCTCAGTGCAGCGTTTCACACTGTAGCCCATTCCATCTTGCTACAGTGTCTAAATGAAGCTGGGGTCGTAGGAGCCGCCCTGAACTGGCTGCAGTCGTTCCTGACGGGGCGCTGCTTTCAAGTTCAACAGGGGTCCTGTCGTTCCTCCGAGGTGCCACTAGACCAGGGAGTGTCACAGGGCTCAGCTTTGAGCCCTACACTTTTCAATCTTTACATGGCCTCCCTGGCCAAGGTTGTCCAAGCATTTGGGGTGGAGTTGGTGTCTTACGCCGACGACACTCAACTGCTTATCTCGCTGTCTCAAAACCCCACAGGAGCATCCTCCAATTTCAAGGCCTGCATGCAGGCCTTGGCTGACTGGATGGATGCCCATTGTTTAAAGCTCAATGGCTCCAAAACCGAGGTTTTGGTGGTGGGTGGTAAGAGCAGTAGCTGGTCAGCCAATTGGTGGCCATCCTGTCTGGGCGCCACTCCTGTACCATGTGAGGAAGCAAAAAACCTAGGAGTGTGGGTTAATCCCACACTGTCCTATGAGGGTCATATTAGACGCCTTGTGGGGAAGTGCTTTGGGGTCCTGAAGGTTCTAAATAAGACTCTGGATCTGCTACCCTTGACTGCCAGAAGGACGATGACGCAGGCTTTGGTCGCCTCTCGGTTGGACTATGGGAAAGTTTTGTTCCTTGGTACCAACGAGAGGAGTATGGGCCGCCTGCAGGTCATCCAGAACGCGGCTGCTCGCTTGGTGCTGAGGAGGCCGAGGAGAGCCAATTTACAGAAGGCGCTTGATGCTCTCCACTGGCTCCCCATAAAGAAACGTGTTCTGTTTAAATGCCTGCTTATGTGCCACCGGATTGTCTGGTTGAGGGCTCCCGCCTATCTTCGGGACCTAGTCTGCAGATACGAGCCGCCCAGGGCCCTGCGCTCGGGAGGTACGGGGCTGCTGACGGTTCCGCGGATAAAGAGATCCAGAATGGGAGGGCGGTCATTTACATTACTGGCCGCCCAAAACTGGAACAAACTCCCGCTTGCTCTAAGGCTGGAGAGCAGAGAGGCAATATTTCAGTCTCTGCTGAAGACCCACTTGTATACACTGTGAGGCTCTGGTGAGGGGGTTTCCTAGTGAGGTTTTTTGTCTGCCACTTCTCCATTAGCGCGGGGACACGCCGTGATGGCGTTACTGAGCGCTCTACAAAACCCTTTATTATTATTATTAATATTTAGTAGATGGATGAGTCTCTGAGTGAGTGAGTAAGTGGGTACATGAGTGTCTGAGTGGGACTGTAAATGGTTGTTTGAGTCTCTGAGTGGGTCTGTAATAAGTGGGTGAGTGTCTGAGTCGGTCAACCAGTGAGTACATGAGTATCTGAGTAGATCTGTGAGTGGGTTCATGAGTCTCTGAGTGGGTCTATGAATGGAAACATGAGTTTCTGAGTGGATCTGTGAGTTCATGGATGACTGTTTGAGTGTGTCTGTGAGAATGCTCGATAGCATCTAAGTGCAACTGTTAGTGGGTGCCTGTGTGTCTGAGTGGGCTTGAGTGGGTGTGTGAGTCTCTGAGTGGGTCTCACCTTTATTTTGCCTCTTTCTGCTTGTTTCTAACATTTATTCTGCCTCTTTCATGCTTGTTTCTTACCTTTATTCTGCCTCTTTCTGCTCCTTCTGAATTTTATTCTGCCTCTTTCTGCTCATTTCTCATCTTGTTTTTCCCTCTTTTTGCTCGTTGTTGACCTTTATGTTGCTTCTTACTGCTCATTTCTCAACTTTATTTTGCCTCTTTCTGCTCTTTTTGGACATTTATTCTGCCTCTTTTTGCTGGTTTCTATAAATAAATAAATCTGTACTTGTAAAGCGCAAACTACTCACCCTCACGGGTCTCAAGGCGCTGGGGGCCGTTGTGGAAATTAAGGGGCATATTACCAACAACTAGAGATAATTACCGCTATGTTGGCTTAGCGGCAATATTTTTATCGCCGAGCTGCGGCGATTTTTATCGCTTAGGAACTTTGCTATTATCAAGGTTTATCTCCTAAGCGATAAAAACCTGGCCGAAATGCATGAATATCGCTGAAAAGTCCGCGATATTCATGCATTACCGAGCTAATGCTCTTAGCCATGTTATCCACCTACAATTGGATAACATGGCTAAGAACTGATCAGGGGCAGGTGTTAGCTTTTGGAGATATTCGCACTTAGCGCAAATATCTCCAAAAGTTGGTAATAGGAGATAGCGATGTTAGCGACTGTTTCCAGTCGCTAACATCTTGGCACGCCCACTTTGCATGTCATTAGTGATAAATTTCACTGACATGCAAAGCGGGGCCCAAGATGGTCGCTATCTCCTACTAGCTGTTGCTAACTGGTGTTAGCGACAGCTGGGTAATAGGGAGATAATTTTATCTCCGCTTTCTTGGCTTTTAAAGCCAAAAAAGCGGAGATAAACTCCCTTGATAATATGCCCCTCAGTGAGCTATTGTCCAGAGTCACATGGTGCTGAGCTGAGCTGCCACCGGAGCTGGGAATTGAACCATTTGCCCTGTGCTACAAAGTCAGCTGCCCTGGCTGCTGCACCACACCTCTTCACATCTTTTCTGACATTTATGCAGCCTTTTCTGCTCCATTCTGACCTGTGTTCTGCCCCTTTCTACTTGTTTCTCATCTTTATTTTGCCACGTTCCGCTCATTGCTGAACTTTATTCTGCCTACATTCTGGTCGTTACTGACCTTTATTCTGCCCGTTTTTGGCTATTTTCTCAACTTTATTTTGCCTCTTTCTGCTCATTGCTGACCTTTGTTTTTACTATTTCTGCTTGTTGCTGACCTGTGTTTTGCCTCAAAGACCCCGCAGTCCCAGCTTGCTCCCCACCTCCTGCGGGAGCTCCTGGGAAGTCAGGCTCCCTCCATGCAGGTGCAATCGTTTCATCTCTTTCCTGCCTGGAGGGAAACATTTCAATCTAAAGAGCAGAGCATTCATCACAGCAGCGATGCTGTATAGTATAGTACCACACTTAGAAATGAAGTTTGTCTCAGCGTTTGACAGCGATTCAGCCTCAGAGGTGTGCGGAGGAGAACGGGGAGCCGAATAGTTGCAAGGGAGGACAATGTCCCTTGGTGTAAGTGTGATGACAGGGATCTCCTCACACCCACTACCTCATGGAGCCTGAATGTTTAGGAGTCATAGACCTCTAGAGGGAAAATATCCTATATGGCCTGTATGAGTTTATGCTTCATATTTAGCATACTGTATAAATCAGCATTCGGAGTTGGTATTTAACACAATCCATAGAAAATCTATGGCTTGAGTTGGTCCTAAACAAAGCCTGCTGACCCTGAGAGTTACTTGTAACAGGCTGAAACATGTCAACCGTACTGATTTATAGGTGTTGGGGGTCATTGCACTCATAGAACATCACACTGTTTTTGTCCCAGATAAAGGACCATATTAATAAACAAGAATTAGGATCCTAAAGGCTTTTTTACCTTGCACTTAGGTTTTAGGAAGAGCTCCGCTTACAAACCGTGTTGATGCACCCACTCACACTAGGTTCAGTGGGTCAGCATCCAATGATGAAGCATGCCACTGGTGGTACTAGTGGGTGTGGATCCTACTAATATATCCATGTGATGCAAGGGTCGCACCGATTCACCTGGATGCAAATTATTTTCCACTTTGATATATATATTTATATATTGAGACCAGTTAATTTGACCTCTTAAAATGTTAGGAGTTCATCAGTTGTGAGGCTTTCCCTCTCTTGTGTACTGATTAGTGTTTTAGTCTGATCATTGTGGAACGCTCCTTAAAAGGCACATCCTCTGAAAACTGATGGGATTTCCTGGTCATCATTTACTTTGTGGAGCAAGTGACGATTGGAGGTTTCAGTTGAAGTAAGTTTCTTTGGGTCTCCTTGTGTCTCAAGTGTTTCTCTGTTATTGATACCTTTTCTTGCTCTCTTTGCATTATGACATTATACATAACTGCCTCAGCTGAACTTTGCCAAAATGTCTTCTGCACAACAGTTCACTCAGCCAACCCTCATGTTACAATCACCTGGTAAACCTATATTCAAGTGGTGCAATGGTTGAAGATCTTTGAAAATGACCTTGTAGCAACTGATGCTGTGAAATGAGCACCAGTGCACAAAAAGGCAGTCTTGTACAGCTGTACAGATATAACAGCGCAGCAGGCTTTTGACAATTTACCAGAGTTTTTGCCACCGGGGTGGTCATGTGATGATTGAAATCAGTGCATGGAAGCTTTATCGTGCATGGGCAAGCAATATGCAGAATAGCCAAGTACAATGCTTTAACCCCAGAATATTTTCAGAAGGAAGAAAAACTCAGATGAAGGCATTGAGGAGTATTTTGCAGTGCTGAGGATTTTAGCAGTATTTGCAATTGTGGGCAAGCACAGATATATGGATCCATGGTCAATTTGTTTTCTCATGCTTCTCGTAGAAAGTTCAAGGAAGATTGCTCAGCTGCAGAAATCCTACCTTACTGGCTAGAAAGTACTGATTTAGTGAAAGGGATTCAGTGTTTTATGATTTCTTCCAGAGCCATTCATCAAGGTCAATCTGTTAACATTGTGAACACAATTGAAAATGACACTGTTAGTATTGTGAACACAGGCAAAAAGTCATGGAAACAACCTGTAAAAAGGTCTCTATTGTGTTTCTGGTGTGGGTCGAATACTCATTTAAGTAATTACCCGAATTGTCCAGCCATTGGTTAAAGATGCAAGTCTTTCAAGAAAATAGGCCATTTTCAAGCAGTTGGCAAAGGCAGCAAGATTTTAACCAAAGTCAACAGGATTGAAATGACTGAGGACATGCATAGTTGTACTGAGAAACTCAGCAATATTGTGTGGACTATTGAGTGCAATCCCGTGTTGGATGCATGTAAAGTCAAGGTCCATGGTGCAACGTGGTGATTGGTAATGTTGCGCTTCAAGTCATGGGTGATTTTGGCTCACCAACCACTAACTTGTCTGATATTGCTTTTAAGGAAAATTGGAAGGGAGCAATAGTGCTCACACAGTCTGATATCAACCCCACAGCATTTGGGGAAACCAATATTGACATGCTTGGTTATTTTAATTGTAGAACAGAACATTTAGGAAGGCACACACTTACCAAGGTATATGTAGCTCTTAGAGGCAGGAACATCATTTGTTGGCTGAATTTAGCCAAAATGGGTCTGTATCTGAAACCTGGGGCGAAGGAACCAATGGTGGATGATGAACTTCTTCTCAACTATTCAGAGGATGATCGATGCATTGTAAATGTTGTTACTTCTCCGCCTTTTTCAGAGATTGATATTGATGGGATTTTAAGTCAATTTCCCTCAGTGTTTAGCAACAAGGTGGGAACCGTCATTGGTTTTGAATATCATGTTCACCTCAAGCCAGGGGTCTAACCTGTTGTGCATAAGGTATGTCCATTAACCTTGAGTGCTAGAGATGAATTAATGGCAGTTCTGAAGAATTTGTACTCTGAAGGGATTGCTGCATCTTGTGATTCTTCAGTGTGGGTTTCCCCCATTGTTCTCAACAGAAAAAGGTCAGAGAAGTTCAGGCTCTGCGCTATCTTAATCTCATTGAATAGGAACATACATGTGGACTGTCATCTACTTCCCAAGATACATGATCTTCTGGCTGGTTTAGGTAGGTCTACATATTTCTCCTTTATCTACCTGAGATTAGCCTGTCAACAATTGCTCCTCCAGTGAAGTCACAGGAGCTCACCACTTTTGTGACTCCATTTGGTGCATCCAAGTACCTCAAGCTTCCCTTTTGTTTGGCATCCACTGCTAGCATCTTCCAAAAATGTATGGACACCCTATTGGAAGATGTGCCTTGAGTCCAAGCTTATCAGGATGACATTCTGGTATTCGCAAGCAGTCAGAAGGAACAAAACGACATACTGGCAAACGTTCTTCCCAAATTGTCCAGTGCAGGAACGACTATCAGGCACATAAAATGCAAGTTTTGTGTCAAGGAACTTGATTACTCAGGACACACACTCTCGCCTGAAGGAATCAAACCCAAGTTCTCACTAATGAACGCTTTTAGTGATTCTGCTCCTCCAAAGGGTAGGGATGCCATATGCTCATTATTCGGCCTAGCAGAATACTATGCTTGCTTTGTGCCTGGGCTATGCACAAACTGCAGAATCTCTGCAAGCTTTAAGGAAGGGTGCTAAATTTGTATGGACAGGCAAATTGCACAGCACTTTTGACAGGGTCAAGAAACTTACTGAGGAGTCTCCAGCACTGTATTCTTTTTAGGATGGTCACAAATGTTTTGTAAGTGTTGACACCAGCCTGCCTGGTCTTGGGGCATGATTTTAACAGTGGGTCAGAGGTAAGGAGCACACAATTGCCTTCATGTCCAGAACTCTACAGCCCCCTAAAACAAGATATTATGCCATTGAGCATAATGCTCTTGCATGTGTTTTGCCAATATAAAAATGTAGATCTTATATTTGGGGGCATGAGTTTGAAATATACACTGACCACAAGCCACGGATGTATATTCTTAGTGGCAGTGGCATGAGTAAAGCATTGTCCGCTTGCTATCTATGTTAAGAGAGTGCCACTTTGCTATTAAGCACATGCCAGGTGGTAAAACTTTCAGAGCACACTGCTTATTGTGGATGGCTTTAGCTTTCAAACAGAGTGGGGTTGAGGATTTGGATTGCGTGATAGCAGCTGTGGATGCAGTTTAGGATTTTGCACATATCTGAAAAAGAGTGGCATGAGGATTACTGAAAGGATGTTGTTCTCTCTCAGGTCAAGTGTTCTTTACCAGTAGTTGGTGCAAAATCAGACCTCTTGAATGTTGAATATGCCATTGCATCCTGTACCCTTTCTACATGAACCCTGGGAGAAGCTTGGACTGGATTTGTCTGGTCCATATGAGGTATTACCTGCTGGAAATAGACATTTGATTCTGTTGGTGTAGTAGCACACCAAATGGCTGTATTATTGTTTCTGTGATGGTCCCACCACTGATAATGCTATTAAGGTTTTGCAGCATGCTTTTATATTGGAGGGCTCATCCCAAATTATTGCTAACAGTAATGGCACACACTTTTTGTCACACCATATGTGTGTGTTACTTCAGCAACATGATGTTCAACATCTCAAGGTGGCGTTATGCTCTCCTTCTTCTAATAGTCTTGTTGAAAGGGTGAACAGGATAGTGAATGAGGGTATACAAACAGCAAAGTCATCTGGCCAGAGTGTTCAAGAGTTTGTATGCAACAAGAAATGGTCTCATAATATCACACCCCATAACACCACTGGTGTAGCTCCTTCACATTTCTGAGAGGTAGGAATATGCACACAGACTTACTTCCCAATTGGTTAAGTTTGAGAAGCAACCAGGAGCTTGAATCTGTGGACACTGTTAGGTCAGAGATAAGAGGTTTTGAGGGCCCAGTTTGATGCTGGTAAGCATTTTAAGATTGTGCCTTGGCAGAAAGGTGATTAGGTACTCATACAAAATGCAAGGAAGGTTGCAAAAGCTATGTCTAAGTTTTCACCACTAGTTTTAGCCAAACAAAGAGAGCAAAGGATCAGCCCTTAAGAAAAAAATGATGGTGTAGCAAGATCTATCTGGTGCGCCTGACCAGTCCTCAGATGGAGATCGTTAAAAGGCATGCTGTGATTGACAAATACCAATGTGAGAGATACATTCAGTTTTGGATTTGGCTAAAGGGACTACTAGTTCTGTGAGTGACTTGGGTCTGATGGTTAGCACCACTGATTCTCACAAACCCCCTCCAGGTGGTGAGTTGACCCCACTTTCACGCCCGCTTCCAACCAAACTGCATTCCTGCTAACTCTTAAATTATAACTTTAGGTGGGACATGCACTACCAGGAGCTTCAAATGTTGTACAAGGTGTAGTGTGCTACTGGGGCCTCACTTTTTAGTCCCAAAAGTGTTAAAAGTATGAATAACCAAGTTCCATCACCTGGTTAGGAGATGTCCCCCTGTGCACAACTGATAAATCCCAATAAAAATGGGTAAAAGTTCAAACACAAATGAATGGTCCTCCAATTAAACTAATTAGTTCTTGATTGTTATGATTATTTTCATTAAAGTGTGATATTCCTTTATATCAAATTCCATGCCTGGAAAGGCCAAGCTTCATATGTCATAAAATATATCCATTGAAATACATCAATCCCGATGCATTTCAGGCAACTCAATGCCCTTCATCAGGGGCCAACATCTGCAATGAAAACAAATAAGACACGCTTAGTTGAAGTATACACCCCAAATGGGTGTTTAATGATGCAATGAAAGTATATGGCCTATCTTCCACATTTGTGGTGCCACAAACATAGGACTGATGGCGTAAAACCAGTGCACAGAGATAATAGTAAAACCAGAAACCACAGATAGTGTAACCGATGTATAAAGAAGTTAAACAACGGTGCACTGATGAACACTAAAAAGACTGAGTTAAACCAAAAAGCCAAGGACGGTCCAACCGTCAGTGACAGTGAACAAATAGAACCATGAAACGAGTACGAATCATGCAGCCTCTTGACTGCCTGATGATGTGGTGAGTAGAAATAGAAAAGTGAAAGGCGAGAGGTTTAACCATTGTTAAAAACTAGATAAAGCCAAAGTACCAAAGATGTAACTGGCGTCATTTAAAGTGAAAGGATTGAAGCGTGAAACATGTGCGTATCATGAAAACCCGTGATTACCATGTGTACATGGTGAGCAAAGTTCAAAAGGCGAGAAATAGGAGATTGGACTCGCGTAATGGTATACGAAAAAATATGTACCTCTGCCTGCAAGGCAAAACAACCATGAGTCAATCGGTAAGACTCTCACAATATTGAAAATGCGGGAGTTCCCATCTAAAACATGCGTACTTACAAAGTTATTGTGCCCACAGAGATGCGTGGTGAAGTTTCTAAATCTGTCAAAATTTGAAAAGCACAGCAGGTCTTAGTGTGGATCAAATAGCGGTGTTGGTGGGTGGTGATTGCCGTGGGCGGTGACCGCCGTGAAGTTAATCACGTGGTCCGTGACGTTAATCCCATGCTACAATGTATTGAATATTGCCCAAACGGGAGCGCCATCTGAGAGCGGGTTACCGTAATACAAAAGCTATTGCAGAGCTGCCCTCATTCAAAAGCAAGAAGCATAAAAGAGTAAAGGTGAATACCGAGCGAAAACGATAATGCATTCCAATGAAAGCTAGTATAAAACCTGTTTAGATTATATGATACCAATGTAAAAAGATCCACGTGTGAAGGCGCCAAGATGGGAAGGTCAAAAATGTATGAACACAAAGAGAGTCCACACATTGCTAAAATATATAACCTGTGAAATAATTATATGAATGTTAAACGAAAAGAGAGTCAGCACAATCCTACAAACTGCCACGTGTCAAATGATGTAAAATACTACAGAAGTATGACCCATAAACCACTCTGGGATCTGGGTAGAAGATTATAATAAACAAACCATATCCCAAATGGTATTACTGTGGAGACAATTATACATGTATGCGAAAAGCATTACTTGAACGAAAACAAGGAGACTCAATTTGTTTAGAACCGTGCCGAATGCATCGTATAATTAAAGAAAAGTAAGAAACACAGTTGAAGCAGCACTGTACATAAATGAATAACAAAACAACCCGAATTGGACTTCAAAGGCATGTCGCTTTGTGAGCTTCTCCAGGCCACGTGCTGTACTCAGCAACTGGCCCCCACAGGTTCTGACCCCCACTCTGGCAGGAAGACTGGCGGGAAACCCCAAAGAAGAAAAGGCGGTGTTCCATCCTCTACCAACCCCACCCGTCAGGTGGGGGAGGCAAGGTGAAACACATCTCCGTGCTCTCCCCATCTTGAAGATGCGGAGTCTGTCCAATCAGGACTAGGCTACTGCCCCCTCCCACAGGAGAGTGACAGGATAGGGGGTGTACCCACCCAAGGGAAGGGACCCAGTGGTCCCTGCCCTTTACCTACCTGTAACGCCCCTAAACTTAGTATTTAGGGCCACACTGAACCTTCCTTCCTCAGATCCCGATTTGAAACAAGAAAGAAGAACGACCTGCCGTGCAGCTGCTAACAAGAAGACAACACCAACTGACTAGGCACCAGCCCTACCTGTTGATCCTTGAACCTGCCCTCTGCCAAACCCCAGCGTCTACTGCAGACAGCAACCTCGAAAACCCCGGAGGACCTGCCTGCCTTGCTCATCTAAAAGTCTGGGACTCCCATGAGCAGTGGTTCTGCTCAAACATCAACACCCCCGGTGCCAGCCAAAAACCACAAATCCAGCACACTCTGCACCCGCCGAGCCCGGCTCGTGCCTGAGTGGACAAAGACCAGGATGACGTCCCACTGGCGATTGTGACCACGAATCCAATGCCCAATGACTAGGGCTGGGCGGAATTTGCGTACTCGCGTTATTCAAATCTCCACGAAACTGTAAAAAATCTCTGCAAATGCATAGAAATTCTGCAAACACGCGGAATTCCTTGTTCGCGATGCTTTTTTGCTGTTCGAGATTGCTGTGTGCGTGCCCGGGGGAAATATCTTGTGAACACGCATTTTGAGTACGTGAACAACAACAAAAATTTGTGAAGTCGCAGAACACAGAATTTTGGCATATTTCGTGTTCTCCGGGGGAACGCAAGATTATCAAAATTGGGCAAATTCCGCGAGCGGAATGGAATTTACCACCCATGCCTACCAAGGACCCTCCTCTACGACCCAGACGACACCTGCAGCCTCACAACCAGGGACCCCCCAAACTGCGACCAGCTGAGGGTAAGATTTCCCGACGTCAAAAGACACCCATGCACCCGGCGCCTCACGGCCCCCTGTGCCCAATTCCTGGGTGCCTACCTATCCTCCAAGATCCCAACTTACCTCTTGAAGTGGTGGTTGCACCTGAAGATACTCCGGCCCCAAGCCTGCAGCCTTTGTTAAACTTCCAAGACTCCAATTGAATAACATTGAGCGGCCAACGGCTCAAAAGCACCCTGCACCCAGCCGCCCGGGTTCCCCTGGGAGTGCTACCTTTGTCCTAATCGACTTCCTCATTTGCCCTGAGCAATTGACCAGGAGACCAGCTCCCACAGCCGCGTGGCCTGCTTGCCAGCAGACACGAACCTCAGGCCCCCTGCCACCTGTAGGCTAACATTGGGCCTAACTCTCTCTGCACCCGGCTGCCCATGAGCCGCTGAGGGTGTACCAACTGTACCTACCTGACCCTGGGAGAACCCTGAGTCTATGCCCAGAACTTTAACTCTACCAGTCGAGTACTTACCCAAAGCTGATAACTCACTTTTCTTCCATAGGGTAACATTGACTGGTTTCACTTGGAAATTCTTCTAAGTGTGGAGTTTTGAAAATGTAATATATTCATCTCGAATCAGTCGAATTACGAATTTGGAATTGCTCACCTGTTATCAGGAGAGATCCCAGTGGTGTATCTTTCATACCAGCACTGAACCTGGAAAGTGACTATAACCGTGATTTACTGTTTACTATAGGAATCCATTGTCTGGTTTTCACCAGAAAATCTTCTAAGTGTTCAATTTCCAAACTTACAAATATTCCTTAAAAATCGTCTGTATGACATAAATGCATTCTTTCAATTGTTTACAGGAGATGCACCATTGCTGGATCCGTTGTTATGTATTATGTATTATGTTTCGTATTACATTTAGTTGCTAAATGTGTTATGATTTGCATTGTATTAATTGTCGAATGTGGTTACCTTGATGCATGGAGTGTTCTGTGTCAGAGAAGGTTCTATGCATTAGAGGTGTAAGACCTACCCAAATTTAATGAGGATCACTAAATAAATAAATACTTTGAAGACATCGGATTTGAGTGGTCATTGAGACATAACCCTGGGGTCGCTACACAACCCTGTTTGACCCCAACATTGATGGCAAAGCGAATGAAGGACCTCCAACCAGGAGACATACCTACAATTGCCTACAGGGAGTCGAGAGCTTCACAAGACCACTTCCAAAGCCTGTCCAGGCTTCCAGTCTTATCCAGGTCCGATTCAAAGATCACCCCAGTTTTTGTTATTAAATACTCCTTCCATTTCATTTGTAGCTCCTTGAGCTCCTTGAAAATCACCAGCAGATTTAGAATTATATTTACAGTTAAGAGTATCTCTTCTGTTGTACTGCAGTGGATAAGTAGTCTCAGCAATTGCCTCAGTCTCATCAGGAAAAATTACGTCTAGAATATCAAATGCTGTAGCTTTCTGTCATTTATTTACAATACATGTTAGATCCTGATGGCTGGTCCTCTTATAAAGTCTTCCTACTTCATCATTTAAGGTACCTGAATCAATGCCTACATTGGAATTACCTGCAACAAATTTAGCAGCTTCTCAATTGTCAGGAGCAGTAGGTACGAAAACTTGTACACTATCCACAGAAACCATTTCATGTTGCCGTGTGGATAGTTGTCAGTCTTGGCCATCTAAATCTCACAGAATCTGAAACCTGTTAAACATGGAGATTAGAGTAGGTTTGCTTGCTATAGGTCCAGTTGGGGGTTTATAGAAGTATCCCAAGGGGAGTGCACAGATGTTAGTATTTAAACTATAAGTTGACACACAGTAATTTAGTAAAGAGCAAACCATCTGTGGCCTGCGGAAATTAATCACAATGCAGTCGCCGTTTACACACTTAGACGATTGTCCCACCCATCCCAATCTACGAACCATTAAAATCTCCTTTGTATTCGAAGGGTGGAACTTTTATGTTTTTTAACTAGTCTGTAACTTTATTATGCAAGTCGACCCGTCTCTCTCTCTGCTCCTCCCTAATGGCAGGAACACCAGCCAAGCTTAAGACATAAGGGCATGAGGCAGGGGGTAAGCTCAACACACCTACATTAGGTTTCAAACGGTTACTAATTAGATCAACTCCTATCATTGTTTGAGGTAGTCGGAACAATTCCTATAGCTAAACGTTCAGCATTATTTTCTGTACCTACACAGTTCAACCCCTTAAGTACATCTTGCATTCTACCTTCAGAACCAATATGGGTAGAATTTAACATATGATTTTCTTTGGTTTTCCCATCTGAAACTACAGATAGAGTCCTCTACCCCGTTACTCTCAGATCTTTTCTTTCTATTTCATTCAATTGTTTGCCAACATTTTCACTACTTACGTTTTTTACAGCAATATCCACTTGATCCAAATTTTCTCATAAAAGGGCAAATTCTTTTTGACCATGTCATGGACACAGCCTAGCACTGGACCTAATGCAGAGTAATCCATGGTGGCTGGTGATTCTGTCATAACATCCACAATATTAATATTCCTAGGTACAGAGGGTACAGAGAGTAATGAGACCACATTAGTTTGAGTACCAACAGAATAACTTCTCGGTAAATCAGCTTTTACATTAGTAACACGGTTTATCACCTGAGATCCCTTTACATTCTTTGACTTTTGTGCACTGACCCCCCGTTTCTGTTTCGCTGGTGGTTCTGCCACCTTCCTTGCATCTGGCTTATTTAAAGACTTTGTCCTAGTCGCTCTACGGGATACTTCTAATGCAACTGGTGGTGGAGAGTTTAAATCTGGCGCAGAAGAATAGGCAGCCTAATTGTAGGAGTTGTGGCCAGGCATGTATGTTCAAGGTCTCCCAGGTCGCCCAATGATAGTCGTCTCTGGAGAATAGAAGGGTCTAGGAAAGACGCTGCTCAGTTATTTCTATTTCCTGCAACAATAGTGACTCTGCTCTAACTAGGAATGCATACAGGATATCCACAACTCCCTTACTCTTATCCATATTGGATTACAGGAGCTAGTTACCAAAGAGGGAGCCCACAGACCCACAAATGCATATGATATATCACAGACAATGTGCCACAATGCCTTCCCACACCTGTTGTCAAATCGATGTCCAACAATAGGTCCGGATATCAAGGGGATGGCCCAGCCCATCCTCATACAGGCTCTGACAGGCGCAGACGAGCACGCCCTTGGCCCAGGCTTTGCCCGGGCACGTCAGTGCTGTGGGAGCCCTGCACTCTTCTTAAACACCTCCTGGCGCTGGAAACCAGCGTGGGTGCCGCTGGGGCTTGTAGTCCCTGACCGGCATCCTCGCTCATGGCTAGGACCTTGAAAAATGCCCAAGTGACTCTTTTGGTGGTGGGGCAGCAGCTCTGATGGCACAGATGGTGGCAAAGTTTGACAGGAGAAAAACAAGACACCAGGTAAGTTTGGCTCCCCAATGGTGGTTATTCCCCATTTACTATTGGTAGCATTCGGGATATGCCCCACCAGCAGTCTGAGTCTCAAGAATCTAAATTAAAGTCAATAGTATTACAGTGCTGCAGTGCTAACTTAGCACCAAATTCCCCCAGGGCAGACAGGCCTGAAACTAGTCTTACCCACACCAGCAGGCATAAAGTGTCTGGAGTTTCAGAGTGTGCTCCGTCCACAGGTGCTCACAGTGGCTGCAGATAAGTTCAGGTGAATCGACCATACATGGCCCAAGTGGCTACACTCACTAGGTACAGAGTTTCTCCCTCACAGTAGCACTCACACTCGCACTCACACGGCAACTAGGCGATCTCTGTGGCTCCACCTACAGGAGTGTCTACTTCCTCTCCCGGAGGGGCACTGGTTGCAATGATCCTATCTTTTTTCCTTTGCCTGGGTGATGGCGGCCCGGTGCACCCACGACATCCTCACTTCACTGGTGGGAGGTGGCAGATATGTTTGCAATTATTAATGTTACCGGTGACCCTCTCTGGCACATGGGGCTACCATATCTCACAGTGCACCAACTCCTGCCCAATCAGCATTGTAAAGTCCTTCATGGTGGCCACTCTTTACTAAGGCATATGTGGTCACTGGATCAGCACTACGCTTTGGCTCCAGCCCGATCAGCACAGAGTGACACACAGCTCAAGGCCCTCTCCTGGCATACAAGGTCAAAGACCTGCACACGGTCAATGACCCAAATGGTGCAGCAGCTGCTTCCTCACACCTCTCTAAGGGTGTCCACTTGACAGGGCTCCTCACTGGACCATGCTCCCTCCAGCACTCTTCGTTTCCACAGAGCACACTAGTGTTGGCAAGCAGGCAGGCGCAGGTGCTACAGGCTCTAGGGAAGGTGATCTTGGATTTCCTGGATGATGTGCCCTCACCCAGCAGGAAGACTAGCAGGCCTTGGCCCCCAGTCCTGGCCACAGGCAGAAGTCTTGCAGTGATTCCCCTCCACACAAAGCCTGAAAGGCGGCTTGACAGATGACAGTTTATAGGATCTTAAAACTCCCCTTCTTATAGTCCATTTCAAGACACCAAATGTGACTTAGGGTCTGAGTATTTGAAGTTTTATGTTGAGGTTCTGCTTCTTTTGAAGTGTCCATTCCTCCACTCTCTCTTCCTCTTGAAAAACATTCTGTCACAGCAGAAGTTTAACCAAAGCTGATAGTCCCACAACACAGGCTTTGGGAGTCACTAGAGTTCACACATGTATGTCAGCCACAGTGATATGCACATCAATAGGTTAGAACAGGGCCAGCAACTCTACACGTTATGATTCTCTTAGCAGCCCCGTTTCCTTCCTGAGATTTACCCAGTATCCTTCCATGTGACCTCTCACTGAATCAAAGAATATCCTTTGAAGTGTACAGGGGAAGCCTGGCTCTTCCCTCTCCAGTGTGTGTCCCACTCAGCTTACAGGAATATAACAATACACAAATCTGTCTGGTGAATTTCTTTACTGCCTCTCCATGTTTCACTACGTAGGCCTGGGTGACTCAAAATGGAACCCAGGGCCCTCCATGTATTGTGCCACTCATAGGCACACATACACCCCAGGTATACAGTTTTGATGCGCTACACAGTACAATATCCTCAATGAACTGTACCACTCATAGGAAACCATACATCCAGCACCGTAATTAACATGCACACACTGCCTAGTGCAGCATCCTTCATGTACTGTACCAGTCATAGGTAAACATACATAAACCATATGCATTTAACATGCCCTCACTGCACAGGACTACATGCTTCAAGTACTGTGCAACTCAGAGGCCAACATACATCCAGCGCATGCATGTAACATGCACGCACGGTGCAGTACTGTTTTCTCCTTGTATTATTCCCTTCCTAGGCACACGTACACTGAGCACAGATACATTTTCTGTGATGTGCAGCACTTCACACCAATTTGATGAAGGCCAACGGTGAGTTCAGCACACAGTAGTGGCACATTTAAAGTGAGTAAGCCTACAGCACTCACCCCAGTGATACAGTTTAAAAAGGACCTGTTCACTCTTACTGATTGATACACGGCAATCTACTTTATTAACTGAGTTACATGATCTCCTTTTAAGGTTACTATTTCTCCAGCGCGTATACCTTCGTAGGGTGAAAACTGGTGTTAATGAACATTTTTTTCCTTTACAGAGAACACAGGGGCATATTACCAAGCAATAGCGATAATTATCGCTATTGCTTGGTTAGAGACAAAAATTTAACGCTGAGCTGCGGCGATTTTTACCGCAAATAAACCTTGGTATTACCAAGGTTTATCGCAAATGCGATAAAAATCGCCGCAATGCATGAATATCGCTGAAAAGTCAGCGATATTCATGCATTACCGAGCTAATGTTCTTAGCCATGTTATCCACCTCCCATTGGATAACATGGCTAAGAACTGCTCAAGGCAGGTGTTAGCTTTTGGAGATATTCGCGCTTAGCGCGAATATCTCCAAAAGTTGGTAATAGGAGATAGCGATGTTAGCGACTGTTTTCAGTCGCTAACATCTTGGCACGCCCACTTTGCATGTCATTAGTGATAAATATCACTGACATGCAAAGTGGGGCCCAAGATGGTCGCTATCTTCTACTAGCTGTCGCTAACTGGTGTTAGCGACAGCTAGGTAATAGGGAGATAATTTTATCTCCGCTTTCCTAGCTTTTAAAGCCAAAAAAGCGGAGATAAACCCCCTTGATAATATGCCCCACATTTCCCAAGTGAGAAAGCCTCTCCTGGGAGACCCCATCCAAGTCCGGCCCTTTGCTGGTCTAAAAAGAACTCAAATGCTTTCTAAAGTGAGAAAAGCTGTTCAGGGGGTTGCGAATTCCTCCAAAGTAACAAATGTAATAGAGTTCAAAGACGTTAAAGTGAATATATGTGCTAATCGCCCACGCCACTCACTTGAATGGTGTTTACAACTATGCAGTTCTACCCATTTAACATTACCCTATTAAACATTGCTTCATCCATTTACAGGTGGCAGGCACCCATCTGTGGATAGACGTCAGGCATGAACAGTGCCATTACGGAGGTAGGTTTACGATGGTAATTGGCTTCATAATTCCAGCTCATCTCCCTTTCTCGACTACTCTGTCATTCATAATTTTATGTTTAGTTAATAAATTGTGCTCATTTTCACCCCTTGCGCCCTACTATAATATACATGTGCATATAGAACGCTCAACCCAGAGTCCTTCTACATCCTGTTAAATAAAAAATCACAAATGACTGTCACATTCCAAACACATTTTTCACGGCACCCCATTTTTGTTGTTTATATCTTGCCATCTATTTTTTCTGTTTTCAATCTATCGTGAAATTAACAAAAATATATCAAATGATAAAGAATAAAATACGCGCACAAAAGTGTGTCCTTTCCGTCTCTCATTTTGTTGAGAGGACAGTGAGCTTCCGTCATTCCGCATTAGTTCGGGAGAGATGTGTCCCTGAAGCCAGCCAGACGCTTTCACTGGGAAGTGTGAAAGGGGGTCAGGATGGCGCGTGATGTGTGTAGGCTTGGAAAGCCCTATAAATCACTGCCCACTCCTCATTGTTCTCCTACGAGTTCCAGGCTCGCGCTCGTGCAAGCCGCGAGCCAGGCACATCTGTCTCCTTCTCTGCAGTCGGATAGGCCGCTCAATCTACAGGCAGGTGTACAATGAGGCGGCGGAGCCGCGGCAGCGGCACATAAATCAGGGGGCAGCCAGGTAACCCTGCTCAAAACAACATCCGGGGACGCACTTCTGCAGCGCAGAACACCGGAACGGCAGAGGCCGACGCAGACTGCGATACTGTAAAACTGTAGAATAGATGTTTACCAGTAATCTCCACACAAAGACGAACTCTAACGAACAGATGTAGATGTATGCGTTTTGTAATTCATAAACATCCGCTGTGGGAGATCTGGAAACCTAAGTCAGTCACAGGTGGAAAGGCGTATATCGTGACACTTGTGGGCATTGCAAAATGTGACATTTCTGTACGTTCATAATTTCTCAACGTAAAATTGTACATGCAGAGGGCCAGGTTCATCAAAAAGTTGTAAATCTACACCAGTACACATATTCCTTTGTGTAGGTGAAAATAGATGACGTTTGGGAGTTCACAACCAAACCTTGATCCTCCAACACCGTGTGTGTACCTAGTGAATGCAATTAGGTCTGCCAAATATATTAATACTGAGGAAAAACAAAACATGTGATAGTTGGGCTGCTCGAATTTATTTCATATTCTGCTTATTACTCTAGGCCACAATCCAGTCCAATGTTCTGATGCCCACCATGGCGCCTGAAACTGGAACAAGTCAAATGCAAATGAGCAAATTAGCCTATGTCCAGCTCCAACAAGAGCAGTCCAGCCGGCCTGCCAGGCAGGGTCCCCTCTGAGCAGGTCCACAAGCAGCTCCAGGCCATTTTTGGCATACGTATTCCTCATTAGTTGATGCTGTTCGAATCCAGTTGCACAGTGAGCATGTGACCGACATCTGGGCACACCTGTCGAACTTAGGCCTTCACAATGATTAAGACAAAAAAAGTGTTGGGTGGAATGTTTGAATTAATCTCAGCCACTGGCAATTACCCTGGAACACTGGTGGCCCTTTACATTTTAAACAGGTGGCGCACCAAGACTGGGATTTCACACGGCTCAGGCAGGCGCTTTCAAAACCTTTTCAGAGATGTTGGCACCTGTGTGCCTGTGTAGAGCGTAGTTATTTAGACTGTGGCTGGGCTGCTCAAAATACCAATGACCTACTAGGAAACTGACATTTCTCAATGCGGGAAAAAACAAAGAATAAATAGAAGCAGGTGTCAGAGTGAAAAGGGGGGGGAGGGAGGGGAGAGAGAAGGGGGAGTGGGGTGGGACTCAGGGGGGGGAGCAGGGCACGGCAGGACACACAATAGAGAGATGGAGCTCAAAAAGGACATTTTCAAGTCAGGGGGAACAGGCGGGGTGGCGAAAATTTAAAGGAGGCAATAAAAGGAAAAACATAAATGGAGTGTTGATAATATGCTGGATAACTAAATGGATAGGGTATAGAAGAGAGTGTAGGAGGGAAAAGATATGCGACAATGCGCACGGTGGGAGTTAGGGTTGTAACATGGCATGTATGTAGGCTAAATGATCCCCAAAAGAGAGCAAAAATAGCGCTAGCCCTGAAACAAATGAATCTGGATTTTGTATTTATACAGGAAACTCATATTATGACAACACAAGCACACTTCCTGACTCAGCTAGGATTTCATCTTCTAGTGCACTCAAGTCAAGGGGTTAAAAAAAGAGGGGTAGCTATTTTAGCTAGGAATAATAATATCTTAACCAGGAAGAAAGCACAGGACAAATGGGGAAGATGGGCCATGGTTGAGTGCTTTATTGATGGAGAGTGGATAACGTTTGCAACTATTTATGGATCAACAGAGGATGACCCCGATATCTTTCAATTTTTAGATGTCGAGCTAGCAACATGGGCACCAAAAATTATATTGGGAGGTGATTTTAATATTAATGGAGCAGATGGATTAGGTCTGGGCTCCTTTGGAAAATATAAAGGCAGGAAAAAGAAAGTATACCAGGCACTACACAGTCTGGTTCTAAATAATGCTCTCTCAGATGTGTGGGGGAAAAAGAGAATGGATAATAAAGGCTTTACATATTACTCTGCTCCGCATCGAACATGTGTAAGATTAGATTATTTTTTCATTTCAAGCACCACAATTTCAAATTCAAAGATAGAAAGGCTGCCACGGATCCTTAGTGATCACAACCCTTTAATACTTACTATGGCAACAAAAACAAATACTAGACAATTCACAAATTGGACCTTCGAAAGAGAGCTATTGAAAGACGAACAATACATAGAACATATGAATAAATGGATTATTGATTTTTTTAGTTTTAACAGGGACACAGCAGAAACGGGAGTGGTCTGGGACACCTTTAAAACTGGAGTACGAGGGGAAACAAAGAGCTATAATTCTTATAAAAGGAAACAAATTCAGCTGAGGAATTCAGAACTAGCTCAGAAGGTTCTTAAGGCAGAGGAGAACTTAGAAAATAGTGTTTTGTCGGGGAGGGATTTGGAAAAGGCCTGGATTGAACTAGTGAAAATAAAAGGTGAGGCAGAGGGCGAAATTGCTAGCAAAGCAGCGAAAATCTATAATACTAAAAGAGAGAAGTGCTATGAGTTAAGTGAGTCAGTAGGCAGAATTTTGGCTAGTCGGACAAGGCAACAAGAAGCTGTGGGTATAGTTAGAGAAATTAGGGATACATCGGGCACGGTTCATACAGAGTCGAATGAAATAAGGGAAGTATTTTGGACATTCTATGAGAAGTTGTATGACGATGAACTAGAGGGTCATGACTCTCAAAGAGATTATGACGAAATGGAGGAGTATCTCCAAGAGATCCCTATTGATATAATCAAGGAAGAGGAAGCCGAGGGACTAGAGGAAGTTTTGAAGACTGAAGAAATCAAGGAGGCAATATGGAACCTGCCCTCCGGCAAAGCATCAGGCCCTGATCAAATTCCTATAGAATTTTACAAAGTATTCTGGGACTTTTTGATAGAAGAAATAATGAAGGTTATGCAACTGGCACAGCTGGGCAAATCAGCACCTAAGTCATGGGGGAGCGCTGAGGTGGTAGTAATATTAAAGAAAGGGAAAAACCCGGAAGATCCAGGATCGTATAGGCCTATAACTTTACTCAATGCGGACGTAAAAGTCTTTTCCAAGGCATTGACATCAAGGCTTGCAAGAGTCATTGATAAAATAGTTAGTAGCTGTCAACACGGTTTTATACCAGGGAGAGGAACTACCCATCATATACGAAAGGTAATAACGCTACTCGATGTAACGTCAATCACAGGAGACCCGATTGCAGTGATGTTACTTGATGCAGAAAAAGCATTTGATCGGGTCTCCTGGGGCTACCTTTGGTATGCCTTAGCAAGAACAGGTATTAAACAAGGTTATATTAAAGCCTTACAAACTCTTTATCTAAAACCCGTAGCAACTTTACGAGTGAATGGTGGAAATACGGGCCAATTCCAAATAAAAAGAGGGACTAGACAAGGGTGCCCTTGCTCACCGTTATTGTTTGCCATATATATGGACCCATTAATACGAAGAATAGAAACATCGGAGATGATAGCACCTTTAACAACACTCATCGGGCAGTGCAAAATTCTAGCTTACGCAGATGACATTGCTGTAATTTCTCCAAATCCCTCTGAATCTTTAGAACACCTTGAACTCGAGGCGATGAAATTTGGAAAGATATCGGGGTATAAATTAAATACATCTAAAACACAGATAATAAAAAATTCATTTACCCCGTGTACAGATAATCGAGTGGTGCAGGAAGGTACTTATTTAGGCGTTATCATAATGCCAGACCTGGATATCTTAGTAGAAAAGAATATCAATCCTTTGATTAAGAAAGTAGAAAAAGACTTGGATAGGTGGGATAAGTTGCATATGTCAATAGTGGGGCGGACAAATATAGTAAAAATGTTGATACTCCCAAAATTTTTATATTTATTTAGAGCAATACCTTTATTATTTGATGGTAAAAATTTTAAAAACTGGAGTGTATAATAAATAGATTTATTTGGGCAAAGGGGAAAACGAGAAGAGCCCTTAGATTCTTGACACTGCCGAGAGAAAGGGGAGGCTGGGGAGTTCCAGATTTAAAATCTTATTATTGGGCGGCGGCTCTACAGAATATGATTGGTATGTTGGGAGGGGAAGAATCAGAGGAGTGGAGCAAATATGGATCACTAGCAATCTATGGATTAACCTTGGGCATGGAAGTGAAGGATGTTTTCCTGAAATTTACAGAGGCCAGCTATTATAAGAGGACAAAGTTTAAGACGCTTATAGCAGCATATGAAATCTGGAAAAGCTTTGCTAAAAAAATAGGCTTGGGGAAATATAACTCGTACACTAGACTCTCATATAATCTAAATCTCCCACAAGATATCTTTTCGGGACCTATATTTGCAGAGTGGGAAATTAAGGGAATTAGAACTACAGGGGACGTAAAGGGGGGCCAGGGAATCCTTCAATTCTCAGATTTACAAGCTAGATTTAATCTAGAAACTAGGCAATTCTTCAAATACTTACAAGTCAGGAGCTTTCTTCTGAACAAAAAAGGAGGCGTTTTGGGATTTAGGCGTAACTCAATTATGGAGATAATTCAAGGGGGGCAAGATTGCACAATTAAAAGGCTATATGCTGAACTGATAAAAACAAAACAGGATGACTACCAAAAATGGAGCGAAAAATGGAAGGATTATCTTAATATCAATTCCGAAAGCTTTGGTATCTCCCTAGAAAAGGGTTATTCTTTATTATGTTCAGCACCATTGCAGGCGCAACATTATAAAACGATATATCATTTATACTTTACACCCGCTAAAATAGCACAATGGGGAAGTACAGTGGGTATTAAGTGCTATAGGTGTGGAAGCTTAGATGCCGATTTAAAACATGTATTTGCAACATGCCCTCACTTAGATTTACTAAAAAAAGACATTGAACGCTTCATAAACAATATTTTAGGAACTGACATTGCGTTAACTCCCGGAACTATATTATTAGGAGTCAATGTTGAGGACGTACGACCATTCTGTGGGAGGGAATTTCTATTTGTTGCAATGTCTGTTTTGAGATTATGTATAGCCTCAGCATGGATTGACCCTATACCACCTACTTTTCACAAATGGCTGGCTAAGTTATTAACAACGTATAATGTGGAGAAAGAGATTTACGCAAGGAAGGGAAAAAGGGGAAGGAAGCTGGGCAAGATAATATGGGATCCTATAACGAGGTGGAGAGATGATTTAACAGTTTAAAAACGGAGGTTTGTCGGAAATTTGGTTAAATGAGGTTCATACATGAGATATAAATGGGTATGCTGGTTATAATGGGAGATAGTTATTCGACTGTGTGGAAACATGAGGAAAGGATAATTTTGCTTGACTACACTCAGGTTATCCAATTTTGGAATAACATTCTGGATCAAACTACCTCACTCCTTTGATTTAACTGGATGTTGATTTCTCTATCTCGCCTGTTGATGTTTTATTGTTTGTTTTTCCTCAATGTCATGCATTTATTTTTCTTTTTTCTCATTAATTTTGTCGTGCCCTGTATATAACTGCAAAACATCTTAATAAAAATATTTATAAAAAAAAAAAAAAAAAAAGGTGTCAGAGTGACAGCAGCAGGATTTTCAGGGTGCTGACGTGGGATACCACCTAAGTGATCAACCTATACATCCCTCTCTGCGAATTAATCACCTGTTCCAGACATCTGTCTGTAACATGCAGATCAATCATGCCTGAACTGTTCATGTTCTGTGTACAACTTTGAAATGTTGTTTCTGTTCTGAGGAAATAGAAGATTGCACGTATTGCCTTCTTTGAGAGATGCCTTGCATTGAGAGAGTGAAAAGCTTCATTTTCGGTTTCTATGAGGTCTCTATCCTGTGAGGAACTATAGCTTGCACTGCTGTTGCCCGATTTGTACTTGCTTGTGCTGATACTACCCTAGCTGAACCTGTCCTTTGAAGGAGGTATGCTTCTACCATTTCATGCTCAAGGTATAGCTGTTTAATCAGGAGGGATGTTTGCATGTTTTATAAAAACAAAGGCCCACATGCATCATAGTAACATTTTGCGATTTCTTAATTGCGAAAATTAAGGAATCGCAATTAAGAAATCACAAAATGCTATGTATTAAAAAATCGCAATATTTTTTGCGGTTCAATATTTTTCCTTAATTGCGATTCACAATTTGCGAATCGCAATTAAGGAAAACCCTTACCATTGATTCCTATGGGCCAAAAGGCCCTTAGGAATGAATGGGAAGGCATTCACATTTTGCGAATTTCAAATTGCGATTCGCAAAATGTGAATGCAATTTCAAGGGTGCAGGGGGGTCCAAAGAACCCCTCCCCGCACCCCTGAAATTTAACTTTAAGTGCAATTTACACACACACATGAACCAAGGACATGTGTGTGTGTAAATTAAAACGTTCAAATATGCAACTAGTGCATGTTTGAAAGTTTTCGGTAAATTAGCATGAAGTTCAACTTTATGCTAATTTACCCCTTCCAAAGTGCGAATTCGCAATTTAAAAATAATCATGCATTGCATTTAAGAAATCTGAAATTGCGATTCCTAAAATTGCGAAATGCATGATGCATTCCAAATTAGTCAATTGCATTTGCAAACGGCCGAAAATTGCGATTCACACCGTTTGCGAATGCAATTGACTTTGATGCATGTGGGCAAAAGCATCATTTGAATGTCCTTGCCCAGGCCAATCAGAAACTTTTATTGAGCCCAGGGGAAAACTATTTGAGGGTATCCTGAACCACATACCATGGTTTTAATAACAGGTTACCAAACTGAGTGACCTGGTGCAATTACTTTTCTTCTCTGTGTTTCCTTTTCAGAGATAATCACATTTGAGAGCAACTTGAAATAATTTCGTTCAGTATATGCACTGTACAAAAACCTCTCTTGTATATGGTTTGATAGACCATAATGTTGCTCCATTTTTGACAACAATAAAGGCTTTACATAGGAGGCAGGAAACAACTGAGTTGACTCTTGGGTAACTAATAAAACATTTTTCAGGGCAGACATGGAAAAGAATGAGATAACCATCCAGGATCTGCATTGCCCTGTCCAATCAGGAAACCTGGTCTCGATCCCAACTGCCAAGCGCAACTAAACAGTTCGGTGCTCGGCAGTTACTTTTCTCCAGTGTGCCTCCTTTTCCCTGATCCCCACGTTTGAAAGCACCTTAAAATAGTTTAAGCAGCACACTATACAACAATCTCTCTTGTGTATGGTTTAATAGACTATTACGTTGCTCCATATATAGATATAAAAGTCTTATATAGAAGGAAATAAGACAACTGACTTGGCTCTTGGGTCATTATAAAATTGTCAGAGCAGGAAAGGTGTGGTTCATTAATTTTAATATTGACCGATCAGAGCAGTGATGTAGTGTAAGGTGATAAAGTGAAACAATCCAAAATACACTTTTTAATGTGAACGTTTCAACCTAAGCTATAAATAAAGTGATATTCACCAACATTTGCAGAAGAGAGGGAGGTCCAGACTGAGCTAGAAGATGTCCCTTAGGCCTCAACAGCACTGCTTTTTCAGACAGATGCAACACAGAGGAGGCTGCGGACAATCACGGGACACAGCGGTCCCTGCCTCACTGCCTCTACCCTAATGATGCTTGCAGCAAGAGGTGCTTTGGGACTGGACAAATAATGTGCAGACGCAAGCCTGTGCACTCACACTGCCCACACCCTGTCAGTTGTGGATGTAGCTTGGCAGCATGGGCATGGTCTTTTCCCTATTCCAGGTGCGATTATAATCCCTCACCCTTGGAGGCATATTGCCAACCTTGCCAATAGACTGTTGCGAGGCCTGCCCCATCACCCTTCTGAGACAGGTCAACATGCCCTAAGAAGCATGGATTGTTTCACAATATCTGATGTTCGGATGACGCCTTACGCCACGGGGAAAATATACGAGCACTAAAACAAGTCCATTGCTTGGCCCTCCTGTTGTTAATCTTGTAGTAGGAACGCATCATTAAAAAAACATGTTGCGCTCACGCACCAAGAATTTTAATATAGGTCTAACAGTTTAATAAAGGGAGAGAATACACGTTGATATTAGTGACATAACCGTGACTTAACCGGGGAACCCAAACACTAGGAAAGTGAACAACCAGCCAGTGAGCAGTACATGAGTTAAAAAGCAAACCCAAAAACAAATATGTGAGCAGAGATTAGTTTTAGCTTTATGCGTGCAGCAAGCGTTTATTTTTTTTAATGGAGCAGGTGACTTTGTAAAGTTTTAAAAGATAGCTGACAGGTGGCTGCCTTGCATGTATACCCAGGGCCATTTGAATGATATAGTTGTGTGCTCACAGGGGCAGATTTACAATAACTGGCGCATCCCCAGGGATGTGCCAGTTATTGTGCGCCGCAGCTCCACCACCCATGGTGCGCCGCATTTACAATGCGGCACACCATGGGGCAAAAACGGCACAGATGCGTGACGTATCTGTGCCGTAAAGGCGGCGCATTACTGGAGTTGCGCCGCAAGCGTGATGCAGCTCCAGCAAGGCTTGGGGGGCCCTATCTGTCCAATGCTGCATCAAGCCTTACGCCTGCTTCAAGCAGGCACAGGGTTTTGATGCAGAATTGGCCTAAAAGCGACAGAGTGAAATTGTGTAGATTTCACTCAGCCACTTTTAGGAGGCGTTCCTGCACAGGAACTCCCGCCCCTGGGCCGGTACGTCTCCTTATGGCGCAGGGCTTTACAACGTGACACATCTCCCAGATGCGTCACGTTGTAAATCCTCCACACCATGACACATCTTTTGCGCCACCGCTGCGTCACAAAAGTGACGCAACAGCGGTGTAAAAGAGGCGCAAGGGGCTTGTAAATTTGCCCCACAGTGTTTTTCTTTATAAATATAGATTTTCACATTTGCCCAATAACCTATCATCTGCTGCATAATCCTCACATTTTAACAAAAGAAAATGATTTCTAGCTAAACGGTTCAAAAGATTAAAAAAGATTTAAGGAGGCGTGGCCAAGATGGCGACGGAGTAAGACGTGCCTGCTAGCTCCTCCGGCACCCCGAGCCTTTCATAGCTTTGTTTCGCTGCACTGGGGCGATTTCAGCTTCGGCTTTGACTCTCCTAGGGTTGCTGAGGTGTCCTGCATTGGTTTGCTCCTTCTACCGTCGAGCTACGACCTAGGACGGCAGACTTTGCCGAGGAGTTAGTGTGGTGACGCACGAGTACCGGAGCGGCCTACGGGGCTTCGTCTGGGCGGCATCGGCTCTTCACACGAGGGGACCCTGAGCTCTAGCAAGTTAACGATTGAAGCGCTTGCTTTACGAGTCCCCCCCACTGGGATAGTAGTGAGCCTGCCTGTGATCCCGGCGTCCTTTCTGGCTGTTGTCGCTGAGCAGAGGTGACGAAGAGGCGCCGGCCTGTCTGGAGGTTGCTGGACAGCGCAGAGGGCTAACGGAAGGAGAGGTGGTGCCATCTTGCCTCTCACCATCTGTGTCTTGGGGGCGACCCATCAGACGGCCCAACGGACTTGGAGCGAAGGGGCGAGTGCTGCCCTCTGATCGCATCGGTCCCCCAGTGTCTTCGGATCGAAATTAGCCGCAAGTGGAGGAACATAGCTGGCCCTCCGGGACTCTTTGGGAGGTCGTGAGGAGCCTGGATTGAGCTGAAGTGTCGCACCATGTCGACAAGGAATCTCCTGAATAAACCGGGGTAGGATGGTCCTGGTAAGGGGGCGTCTGGATCGCCCCCCAGCCCTAGCAAGTCGCCGGCCAAGGACGACACTGATGGCCCGGTCACGAAGGCCTTCCTGATAGAGCTTTTCTCCTCCATCAAGGAAGATATTACGGAGCTGAAAGCACAACTAGCCTCCGACCTCCGAGAGGTCCGCCGAGATGTGGACGGCATCGGCGAGCGTGTAGCGACCTTAGAGGACCACGACTTGGGCCTCAGTGGGGATGTCCATCAGCTACAGCAAGACTTGCTCCAGCTCCGCAAGCAAAATCTGGATCTCCAGACCCACTGCGAGGACCTGGAAAACCGGTCCCGCCGTAATAATATCCGAATACGAGCGGTGCCGTGGGATTGAGACGGTGGGAACCTACAGGAGTATGTGGAGGCTCTCTTTTAGCAAATTTTGGCGGAGGACGATCGCACAGAAGTCAAGATGGACAGAGTACATCGGGTGGGACTGCCACGTGGCGCGCGCTCGCCACCTCCCGACATCTTGGTTTGTGTCCACGACTTCCAGCTGAAGGAGACGATCTTGCGGAAGGCAAGAGACACCAACAACCTGCTTTTTCGTGGGCACAGCCCTCAACTTTTTCAAGACCTGGCGGCTTCTACCTTGCAAAAGCAACTGGACTTCCGCCCGATCACGGCCTTCCTGAGGGAACACGGGGTATCCTACTCCTGGGGTCACCCCTTTCGGCTTATCTTCAGGTGGCAAAATAGACTGGTGCAAGTGCGAACTCTGGCAGCAGCCAGGGAGCTGCTTGTAATGGAGGAAACAACTGCGTCGGCGGACGCCAGCGCCTCCCCAAGAAGACGTCGCCGTTCCCGCTCCCCAACATGGCAGAGAGTGGGCCGACATGGCGTAGCAGAGGGTCCGTCTCCATCGGCAAGCCAGAGTGAAAGGGGAGATGCTTTGGCCTTGGTGGCCCAGGTGAAAGAGTCGAGCCGAGTGGACAGCTCCTTGGCGGCCTAGGCCCCCTCGACAGCGGCCCGTAGAAGCCGGGGGGGCTCTACCATCTCAGGTACTCTGTGGGACAGTTCTCCACTGGAGGGTTACCCCGACCCTGGACTCGGGGGGGGCATTACCAGGGTCTTCTACCCCCGACCCTTATGGTCATGTCCGACTTTCATTGTTCTCTTTCTAGTTCTCGCTTTTTCTTTTTTAAGTTTTGTTTTTCAGGCTCCTGTGGGTTTTGGTAGGGTTGCTGGGGAAAGGTCCCGGCGGTGGTAGCTGGGGACTTGGTATGGCTGTGGTGTGGCTGGTTTGTTTCTGGCGGTGGGCTGCATTGATTGGAGTGATGGGGGGAGGTGTTGGACTTAATGTCGCCTGTTACAATAGGCTCCTGGAATGTTAAAGGCCTTAATTCTCCTCAAAAGCGCCAGAAAGTGTGGAAATATATTCTTGATCATCAGCTAGATGTGGTGGGCCTACAGGAGACTCATTTGGCCCGTAAAGATGAATCTAGACTTAAGCACAGGCAGTATCCCCTGATTTATAAATCCTCAGCCACTACTAAGCACCGAGGGGTTGCGCTTTTGTTCCGCTCTTCACTTCAATTTCAGCCTATGGGGGTGCGGGGGGACAAGGAGGGGCGGTGGTTGATGGTGAAGGGGATGCTCATGGGCAAGCTTTGCACGTGGGTGGTTGTATATGCGCCAAACATGGGCCAACATGGGTTCCTTGAGGCCCTTCTGAGGGTGGTGGGGGACTTCGGGGAAGGAGCATTGATTGTGATGGGGGATTTCAATTTGGTTTGGGATAAATGTCTTGATTGTTCACATCAACAGAGGACGGAGACAGGTCTCTTCTCCCCGGAGCTGCGCGATACTTTGTTGAGTTTGGGCCTTCTTGATAGCTGGCGCTCCCTCCACCCCCGCACTAGGGACTACACGTTCTATTCACATGTTCACCACACATATTCCCGTCTTGACCACATTTTTGTGCATCAATCTCTACAGGGCGACTTGCGCGATAGCAACATTTTTCCACTCTCGGTTTCTGATCATAGCCTTTTGGCGACATGCTTGATCTGGGCCCCAGAGTCGTCCCCTCACCACAAATGGTATTTCCCGGCATCCCTTACGCAAGATGAGGAATCCTGCAAAAAGCTTAGGGCGGCCATTGGTGAATTCTTTGAGCTTAACAAGATTGGTGACACCTCGGTCTTCACCCAATGGGACGCCTTCAAGGCGACGACACGGGGCACGTGCATTGCATTGAACTCCGCCCTGAACAAACTTCGGCGCGAGGAGAGGGAGGCGCTGGAGGCGGAACTGACGGCGTTGGAAACTGCGCATAAGCAGAATCCTTCTTGAAAGACCCTTCGCCCTCTTGCTGCGGTGCGAGGGAAGCTTAGGGCACACTATAATAATCGGGCTGAATATACCCTCTTGCGCCTACAGCGCCTCTCCTATGCTCAGGGCAACAAAGTGGGGAAGCACCTGGCTCGGCAGCTCCGTGATAAACGCGAGAGGGAGTATGTGGGTGGCATTCGGACCCCCTCCGGCGTCGTGGAACATAGGGATGCGGGTAAGGCAGAGCTCTTCGGCGACTTCTATGCCTCCTTATACTCGGCAGATCGCCTGACGCCAGCCGCTCAGCGGGAATACTTGGAAGCCCTGTCGCTTCCACAGGTTTCCAAGGAATGGAACGAACTCTTGGAGGCCCCCTTTACTAGAGAGGAGGTGCTGTCCGCCATTCGGTCCCTTAAACCGCAAAAGGCTCCGGGCCCGGACGGCTATACGGCTTCCTTCTATCAGACGTTCGCGTCCAAGTTGGGGGACCACTTGGTGACTCTTTTCAACAGCATGAGGGAGGCGGGCCACACCACTGGCACTATGGCGGAAGCTATGATCTCGATCATTCCCAAGGCAGGGAAGGACCCCTCTAAATGCGAATCGTACCGGCCCATAGCCCTATTAAACGTTGATGCCAAATTGTATTCCTCTATCTTAGCTACCCGGCTCCAGGATCTCATGCCTGCCCTCATCCATCCGGATCAATCGGACTTTATAAAGGGGAGCCAGACCCATGAAAACACTAGACGGCTAATCCATCTGATCGAGAAAGCTGATCGATTTAAGATTCTGGCTGTTCTGGTAGGCCTTAACACTGAAAAGGCGTTTGATCAGGTGGACTGGGACTTCCTCTTTGGTACTCTACAAGCCTTTGGCTTTTCTCCCAGATTTATATTTGAATTTGAATTTGAATTTAAAAAACATTTGTACAGCGCTCGCATACCCAGCGGTTTCATGGCGCTAGTGGTGATCAGTGGATGGCAGCAGCAGAGAGATTAAGGGTAGGCTTGTGTGAACAAAAAAGTTTTAAGGCTTTTCCGGAACAGGGGGTAGGAAGGTGAGGTGCGCAGAGTAACCGGGAGGGAGTTCCAAAAAGTTGGAGCCAGGACAGCGAATCTCGCTCCGCCTGCCCTCTGCTTTTTAAAGCGAGGGATGGTAAGGAGTGCCAAATGGGCCGAGCGAAGTTCTCTGCCAGGGCAGTATGGTTTGATAAGAGAGCAGATGAACTCGGGAGCAGTGCCCGCTCTGGCTTGATATGTGAAGCAGGCGAGTTTAAACAGGGCACGCTCTCTTATGGGGAGCCAATGCAGTGTTTTGAGTAATGGGGTGACCCGATGATATCTGGGGAGGCCATGGATCAGGCGGGCCGCCTGATTCTGCACCAGTTGTAGTCGATGGATCATGTATGCAGGGGCTCCATTATAGACTATATTACCGTAGTCTATAAGGGACAGTACCATAGCCAGCATGATGATTTTTAAGGCTGAGGGGGAAAAAAAACGAGAAACTTTCCTGATTACTCTGAGGGAAAAGAAACATGAAGAAACCACGGAGTTGACTTGTGGGTGAACAGTGAGCTGGGGATTAAGAAAGATTCCCAGAGTTTTCACTTTGGACACCGGGAGTGGAGGGGCACCAAGGGAGGGGGGCCAGAAGGAAGGGGACCAGGGGCTGCAGCCACCTCCGGTCAGGACCAGCTCGGTCTTGTCCGGATTGAGTTTGAGGTGGATAGATATCCTTCGGGCCAATTATCATGGCCCGCGCTCGAGGGTTATGGTGAATGGTCATGTCTCACCCTTTTTTGCACATTCCCGGGGCACGAGGCAGGGCTGCCCTCTATCGCCCTTACTTTTTGCGCTCAGCATTGAGCCTCTTGCCATTAGGGTACGAGAGGACCCGGATATTGTGGCCCTCCCCTTTTTGGGGGAGCAGCACAAAATATCTCTGTTTGCTGACGATGTCTTATTGTCGCTAGCTGACCCCGGAACTTCCCTTCTGCGGGTGCAGGACGTGCTATCCCAGTTCGAAGCAGTGGCGGGATTTCGGGTGAATCCTGGCAAATCATACATTCTCAACCTCACGCTGCCACCCTCTGAGGTAGCGCGCACTCGACCGCTTACGCCCTTGTCCTGGTCTAGCTCCTCCATACAGTATCTCGGGGTCCGGCTGACCTCCTCCATCGCCACCCTGTATGCTGCTAACTTCCCTCCTCTGCTGACCCAGATACAGGCTGAGCTGAATCGTTGGAAGCCTATGTTTATCTCCTGGCTGGGACGCGTGCATGCCGTCAAGATGACGTGCTCCCCAAGCTTCTTTATCTGTTTCAAGCCGTCCCCATTTCCTTGGATGGGAGTTTTTTTCGACGTCTAAAGTCTATGGTTCTGCGTTACGTTTGGCAGGGGGGCCGTGCTGGACTCTCCTTTCTTACGCTGCGCCGGCCATTGAGGAAGGGCGGGGCTGGCCTTCCGGACATGCTTCTTTACTACAAAGCGGCTCAGCTCCGGGTGCTGGCTGAATGGACCCAAATGGAGTCGGAGAAGCACTGGCTTCATTCGATATGGGACCTGGTTTGGAAGGCGAATGGGGATCGGCCTCGCAACGCATACATTAGCACCCCTACGAGTACTACTCTGAAGGTCTGGGATTCGGTCTCTAGTGATGAAAGATGGACCTCCTTTCCCTCCACCTTCACGCCTATTCGTTTCCGCCGGCTCTTGTTGAGGGGCCCTTTGATGGGTGGAGGGCGGGGGGCTGCCACGCACTTACACATTTGTTCCATGGCTATAAGCCGCTCACCTTCCAAAATTGCATGCGTGACTATGGAGTGCCACCTACTGAGCACTACCGGCACGCCCAGCTGCTGCATTGGGCATTGTCTTCTGAGGTACGGGATGCTGCGATGAGGCCTCCCACGGATTTCGAATCTTACATCACACGCACATCGTCTATGAAGGGGGTGATTTCATTCCTCTATGATTTAGTATTAACCACTGCTATCTCACCTCGCCCTAGATACATGGGTTTGTGGGAGGAGCACCTGGGGCGGGATATCTCCGACGAAGAGTGGTCTCATCTTTGGCGAGATCTGCACAAATTTAATCATTCTATCGATCTGCGGGAAGCCCATATGAAGACCATGTTGGATTGGTATCTATATCCGACCCGGTTGAAAAAGATTTTTCCTTCTACGTCTGATAGATGTTGGCGGGGCTGTGGTCTCCTGGGGGACTTTCGCCATATCTGGTGGGATTGCCCCATCATACGCCCCTATTGAGAGGAGATTCTGTCTCATATTAGGGAGATCCTGGGCTACCCGATTCCAGATTCCATTGGCTTCGTGCTCCTGGGCCTTCGGGACTCGCTTCTGGAGCACCAAACCAGGGCTGACAAACACATCCTTTGGCTCTGTTTGGGTGCGGCCAAATTGACTCTGGCTGCTGCATGGAAGAAGAGGGAGGCCCCAGCTCTTTCCCTTTGGTTTGCTAGGTTGTAGAAGTTGCTGAGTGTGGAGCGTATGGCGGACATTTTCAGAAATAACTTTAAGAACTTTACTTTCAGATGGGGTCCACTGGTCCGCTTCCTCTCTCGAGGGTTGCCGTCAGCGGTTTGCCCGCCCATCATACGCGCCCTGCATCTGTTTCAGGTGTGAACTGAGCTTGTGTGAATGGTTGTTGTCAGGCTGCCACCAACGGGGGGGAGGGAAGTACCGGGGAGGTTGGAGCCTCTGGGGGGGGGGTTTGGTTTGTTTTTCCTTTCTGGAGGGGGATGAGGACGTTTGATTTTTCATGATCGGCCTTGCCGCATTGTCTTCCTTATGGCCGGGCCGCTTGGAGGCGTGTATGGGCTTGGTCGAATAAGCCTCTGACTTGGATAGCTTTGCCCGATGCCAGTGCGGGCCTCCCCCTCCGGGTCTTCTCGGGGGGCTTGGCGTTGTCCCGGGCAGATTTTGAACTCTTTTTTTCCTGCCCTGAGCGATGACGCTGTACGGCTCTTCATTACTGTTATTGCTGCTCGGCCTTATTGCATTGACCCCTGCGAGGGCACTTCTTTGTTTTGCATTTCATGTGCTTTCATCCCTCCTCTCTTCTGTTTTTTCTATCTCTCTTTCTTCTCGATGAAAATATCTTTAACAAAAAAAAAAAGATTTAAAAAAATTGAGCAACATGTGTTGCTGTTCAGTGGAATGCCCTATGCAAAGGTTGACTGGTGACTTTTCTGTTGCTTATTCAATGCTATATTTGGGTATACCTTATTGCTATATATTGAGTGTTGCATTGTGACTCGAGCCCTGAGGAATCAGAGATCATTCTATCTTAGACGAAACACGTGTCGGCTGGCTGTTCTCTGTACCAACGCAATATTACAGAACCAAAAAAAGAAAAAGCAACACGAGATCTGTTTTGATGTTTGGATAACAAATGTACTTTGTTTATTATCTAGTGTATGTGTGCAAAGGATCTTTTGCAATCACTGCCAGTATTACTCTGACTCTTGCATTCTCTGACCGAACTTCGTCCCAAATCCCTCCCTCCCAGCCCCTCTGTGATCAACTCAATCACTACTTCTTGGACAAAATCACAACTATCAAGGCTAATATCCCATTACCCTCGTCTGCTTTTGTTGATCCCTCCCCCCCCACCGTCCAAAACCCTCTCAACCTCATCCCTCCCCTCACTCAGGAATCTTTTCTGGCAATACTCCCCAAAGTAAAGTCGGGGTCTCCGGCGGACGTCTGCCCCGCACGCATCTTACAGCAAATCTACTCTAGCTGCCCTGATCCCCCTATCGCCTTCCTTAACAGCTCCTTGGCTCAGGGTGTTGTGACCCCTGCACTAAAGGCCGCCACCATAGTGCCTCTGCTGAAGAAACCCGGCGCGGACTCTTCCATCTCGGCTAACTTTCGCCCCATCTCCCTGCTGCCCTTCCTGGGCAAGGTGATGGAACGCCATGTCACCGCGGTACTGAGCGCTCACATCGAGGCGAATGGGGGGCTGGCCTCTCGCCAGGCAGGATTCCGCCCCAGGCATTCGACCGAATCGGTCGTAGTCTCAGTCCTAGACAACCTCAGAAAGGGTATGGATGACAACAACCACCAGGCACTGGTCCTCCTTGATCTCTCCGCCGCCTTTGACACGGTGGACCATACCATCTTACTTGCCCGTGTCAAGGCGGCCGGCATCGGGGGATCAGCTCTGGTCTGGCTCTCCTCCTTTCTGAGGGACCGCACTCAGGCGGTCCGACTAGGCGATTTCACCTCCACCCCTCTCCCTGTCACCTGCGGTGTTCCCCAGGGTTCCTCTCTCTCTCCCTTACTATTTAATCTCTATATCTTTCCTCTTATCTATGCACTCCAGCAGCTGGAGGTCACTGTTTACAACTACGCGGATGACCTCCAGCTCATCTTTGATCTGTCCTCCTCTCCTCTCTCGGTCTCTAATTTCCAGTCAACTATGACATTCATCAGGGACTGGGTGAACCACAACCATCTTAAACTGAACCCTGACAAGACCGAGCTGGTTCTCACTGGTGGTTCATCCAGCCCCTGGAACTCTCTTTTCTGGCCCCCCTCTCTTGGCCCGGCACCATCCCCCTCCACCGTGGTCAAAACACTGGGTGTTAAAATGAACAATCAGCTCACTCTTCACTCACAAATCAGTTCCGTGGTTTCCTCCTGTTTCCTTACTCTCCGAACTATCCGCTCTGTCTCCCGCTTCTTCTCTCCCCAGGCACTTAAGATCATCATAGCCGCCCTGGTAATCTCACGATTGGACTACGCCAACGCCCTCTATCATGGCATTCCAGCGTACAGCCTGCGTAGACTCCAAACCATCCAGAACCAGGTGGCCAGGCTGATATACGGCCTTCCACGCTATCACCACTCCACCCCCCTTTTAAAAGAGCTTCACTGGCTCCCCGTGAAACAACGCTCCCTTTTCAAGATCGGATGCATGGTTTTTCAGGCCCACCAGGGCACTGCCCCCGCTTTCATCGCCTCACTAATTAAACCCTATGTCCCCGCTAGAAATCTCCGGTCTTCCTCCAAGTCCCTTCTCCAGATCCCCCGCTTCTCACGCAAAAAGTGGGGTGGTTCTAACTTCTCAACTCTGGCCCCTACTTTCTGGAACTCACTTCCAGACAATCTCCGTTCTGCAACTCAGTATCTCTCCTTCCGTAGAGACCTGAAAACTTTCCTCTTCAGCCAGGCTTTCCCCGCCTAATACTTACCCCACCCTTCCATGGTCTTTCTTCCTCAGTTACTGAACCTCCAGCGCCAAGAAACCGCAAGGTGTACGCCGCGCTCTACAAGTGTTTTAAATTAGAAATTAAATTAGAAATTACATCCGACTCCCACGTCACCAGTGTAGTGTTCTTAAAGACTTGTGATGCCGGAATGGAATACTGTACTGGCCGGTTGCACCAGGTGTTTTGGGGGCATTAGAGCAGCTTATTGTTGCATTGTGCAAAGCTGGGTGAAAGCAGGGATTTTAAGCAGATTGTTATGTGCTGCCAGCCGACGCATTAACTCATGGCTGTAAGTCTTAGCATGCATTCAGAGATAAGGTAGACAAATTTGCATAGCTTGCTTTGCATATTATTTACATATATCAAACAGGAGATCTGTACTTGGTTTAGTCTCGTTATAATCTGGATTCTGATGCCCGGGCATCCTGAAACCCTGGTCGGCCCATTACTTTGGCAACCTATTTATAAACCATGTTTCTAGTCTCCTTGCTCCTGTACCGTCTTGATGACAAGTGAACCTCTGAAATTGCAGTAACACTAGTTTGGTGTCTTTTACAGGTTCCCATGCAGCACACCCAGCGTCACCTGAAGGCATGTATACTAACAAACACGCTCTGCTATAACACTGTATGTTGTTCCACATTACACCACAGGGTGACAGAATGGTGTGAAACATGTGAAAGATGAATGCTATCAACGGGAACAAGCTGGCGCGCCTCGCGGAGGGGGCCTGCGTCTGTTTCCCTTGTGGGACCAAGCAGGAACAATATTTTTGTAATGAACATATGGTTTGAAAGCTTGCTCCCGCTATTTAATCGCCAAACGTGCACGCGTTGCGTTCAAAGCAATGCAATGCGTGTACGTTTTTAACAGCAAAACTGTATCGATTTCAAAAGGTCTTTTTCCTAAACAGTGCATGCGCGCTGCGTAGGCGAGACCTAAAAATGTGCCACATAACACCCCATGAATTGCCTTTTATACCAGTATAATTTCTTGCTTATTGCTGTATATCGCCTTGCGTGGGCGCATCGGCCAAAGGCCGTCACGAGCACCACCTCGGTAGTGCTGCGCACGTCCATTGGCTGAAGCGGCCCACACACTTCCGCACCGCAGCGAAATTTGCGCCGCAGTAAAGGAGATATATTGAGTGTTAAAAAAAGTTGACTGTTGACTTTTCTACTGCTTATTACTATATTTGAGTGTTAATCTGGAACTAATGAGGTGCAACCTAGCCAAAGGCAGTGTTATCAAGTGTGAACGTGACTAAATAGTGTAGTAATACATTAAAGAAATTTGCCACATAATACCCCACAAATTGCCTTTTGTACAAGTATAATTTAACTAAGCCTGCCATATTAATTAGTCCCTTCCCTGCCACATAATTCCAGTGGTCCTGTATATAACACCGGCAGCCAATGTTGGCACTTTAGACAACAGCACTTTGCTGGGACATTTCATACCATAATTAAGCTCCTAGAAGCAAAACTACAAGCCCCACAATGCTGAATATTGTTGGAGGAAGAACATATATGATGGTATCCTATGTTGTAATGCCAAAGCACACAGAGGTCAAATGAACAATAAACTGCTGTTCCAGGCATTCTGCTCTTTTTTCTTCTAGGAAAGTAAGGGTTAAATGGTCCAGTGGATGAGAGGGCAGAGATGACCTTTCAGATGCAAATCCCTGCTCTGTATTACTCTGGGCAAATGAGACATGGGAATTGCGTGGGTGTTCCCACGGAGCCCCCATGGTTTCTGATATATTCCCAGATTTACCAAACCTGGTAAAACTGGGTATGTACCAAATCAAATGCCTACCAAGGAGAGGCTCATTATTTGCTTGTTTTAAGTGTGCTGCATTCTGCAGAATACATAGAAAGAGAAATGCTTGTTTTTGTGCAGGAAGGTGCTCCTTTCTGCACAAAAAACAATTCTGCCTACAACACAGGCATCTTTGCAGCATGAGGGAGGGTGCCTGTGTTAGCGTTGAAAGAGTGTGGCCGTGTGCCAGCAGAGTTTCCCAGTCCCAAAGAACCGGACCACTGAATCAGGTACTGGCTCAATTAGCCCCTGCAATCAACTTCTGAAATGCTGACAAGACGAAGTCCAGGTCCTGATGAGAACCCCTCAAAAAGTTGGTGTTTGAAACGCATTGACCCCAGCTCTAGGGATAAGGCACCCGTTGGGTGTGATGGGAGAGATGTTTGTACTAAGACCACTCTCCAATCTACATCACCTTAAAAAACTCGGACCCCCAGAGCCACATACACTGGCAGGATATAATCAACACTTCTCGAAAAAGCTTAATTGTCCGCTTTGTGTTACTGAATGTATTAAGAGACTGGTCTTATATGTCTCGTCAATGAAGAAGTCAATAAGTTTGATACATCATTTTTCTTTATTTTTTCTGTACGGTATGAATTTTTCATTTTGTCTGTAAATTTCTTGCAACATTATGTGTTGCTATTCGTGATGACATGACCAAAATGCCATAATCTCGTTTTTCTGATTATTACAAAGAGAAGTGAAGTAAATCACACAGGCTTTTGAATTAGGGATATTGGATTGGCTCGCTTATGGTATAGACTTTTTTGTTAAACAAGGCTATCTAGATACTTTGTATGCATACAATATTGAAGTGGTCCAATCTAGCTAGCGCAAGGACCCAAGCCTCCTTTAGGTTACAAGTCAAAATGTCACCAGTACTTGGGAAAAGAACAGGAATGCACTGTATTGGATAGATAAGGAGCATTCCAATGTTTATAAATATGCCCCAATGTGTAAAGTATTTTATAGTACACAAACAATAATTAAGTAAAAACACAACACAAGAAAAATCCCAAACCAATTTAGAAGAATAGAGTAAAAATTTGTGAAATGACACCAACATTAATCAAATCCAATTGGTAATATCAGAGTGATGAAATTTTAAAGTTTTAATGCAAAATAGCTCTTAAAAGATTAAGGTGCCAGCCAAGGGTATCTTATTGTGTCACACCTCGGCAAAGTCAAAAGTTAAGGCAGACCACGATGGAGTGCAGGTCAGATACATGAAGTGGATTAAGTCTAGTCTCAGCTTACCTTTCGACTTAGACATTTCTGGAAGGAAAGTCCAAGCAAAGGTAGAGTTCAGTGGGGCAAGGAAGTAGGCCGTGAGACGAAATCTTGCTGTGATCAATGATGTTTGGGTGCATTGTTTTGTGATTTAACAATGACAGAACCCTTTTGGTTCCTAATGAACTCCATAGAGCTATGACATAATGGCTAGAGCATATTGCATTGAAGGATGCTTAAGAATGTTGAGTTTGCAGTTACACACAGATGAGTAAAGACGGATCACTGACAGAATACTGAAAACAGGAATATCGAGGTACACAAATATTGTGTACATAATAACGATGTCAAGAATATAGACATCCTATCTCAACAAAGGTAAGTACAAAAATATAAAAACCAGAAAATCATTGTTTAAAATATCGTTCAAAATATCGTTTTTTTTAAATGTCTTGAAAATAATATAAACTAAATTAAATTATAAATAAAATTAATAAAAACATAGTTAGAATTAGATTTTTTTTATAAATAATAACTAATATAAAAAAATATTAAACATACATATATAAAAATATTAGATTTATATTGACATAATAATATTAATAAATATTTTTTTTATTACATTATAAAATGTTAGAAACATAATAAAAATTATCAATACATATATACATACACCTGTGACATTAATATAAAAATTATATATATATAATAAATTAAAATATTAAAATAATTATTTAATTTTAAAACAACATTTTACACTACATTAACTAAAACAGAAGGGAAAATGTTGGATAGCGAAGAGGATAAAATTACTATTCCCACTCCAGGGAATGCAAAAGCAGGGAAAGTTTTGGAAAGTAGAGTGGATAAAATTACTTTTCTCACTCCAACGTGGGGAAAGTGTTGGATAGCGGAGTTGAATAATTTACTATTCCCACTCCAGGGAGTTCAACAGGAGAAAAGTGTTGGATAGCGGAGGGGAATAATTCACTAGTCCCACTCCAGCAAGTGCAACAGTAGGGAAGATGTTGGATAGCGGAGGGGAAAAATTTACTATTCACACTTCACGGAATGCAACAGTAGGGAAAGTGTTGGATAGCGGAAGGGATAACATTTCTATACCCACTCCAAAGAGTGCTACAGTAGGGAAAATGTTGGATAGCTGAGGGGAATAATTAACTATTCCCACTCCAGCAAGTGCAACAGTAGCGAAAACATTTGATAGCAGAGGGGAAAGATTTACTATTCCCACTCCACGCAGTGCAACATTAGGGAAAGGGTTGGATAGCGTAGGGGATAAGATTACTATTCCCACTCCAACAAGTGGAACAGTAGAAAAAGTGCTGGATAACGGACAGGATGAAATTACTATTCCCACTGCAGCAAATGCAAATATACAAAAGTGTTGGATAGCGGAGAGGAAAAATGTACTATTCCAACGCCTGTAATCGCAACACTATGGAAAGTGTTGGATAACAGGGGGGATAACATTACTATTCCCACTCCAGGGAGTGCAAGAGTAGGGAAACTGTTGGATAGCAGAGGGGATAAAATTACTATTCCCACTCCAGGGAGTGCAACAGTAGGGAAAGTGTTAGATAGCGTAGGGGAATAATTTACTACTCCCACTCCAGCAAGGGCAACAGTAGTGAAAGTGTTGGATAGCGGAGGGTAATAATTTACTATAAAGCTGCCTGTTTAAAAGCACTTGTGAACATTATATCAGTGCCCCAGCCTCACTCGACTTTTCACTACCTCCATTTTGTTTGTTGTTGTCTCCCTGAGCCCTTCCTCCTCGCACCGCTCCCGCCTCCCTGCTGCCCCTCCCACGCCCCTCCCCCCTCAAAGTGCTTTTAATGACAGATGCGCCCACGCGCAGCGTCCACGCGCTTCGGCCACGCCGAAGGTTCGCCAAAGGTAAGCCCGTCTATGCCCGTCCGTGCCTGGACCTCGCCCAGCGCCAGACCCCCTGGTCCGTGCATTGCCCAGCCCTCCCGCATTACATACAACGCCTCCTCCCTCCTAGCCCTTAACCCCGGCCGACTCCCCAACTGCGCCCAAGCCGCTCCTGGACACACCCATGGACCCTTCTCTTGCAACTCCTGCAAGTTCGACAGCACCAAGAACAACTCCTCATCAACGAACACAAAACAGATATCTGACTCCAACCACCTAAAATGCATCTTGCTCAACACCCGCTCAGTCCACAGGCACGCCATCGACCTCTGGAACCTACTAGACACCATCTCCCCAGACGTCGCCTTCCTAACAGAAACATGGATGAACTCCACATCAGCCCCTGACATCACCATTGCCATCCCAGAAGGCCATAAGATCATCCGTAAGGACTGTACCGACCAAACAGGAGGAGGCATCGCTATCGTCCATAAGAAATCCATCCGCATCTCAACCAGCTCAGACTTCAATCTCGCCAATACTGAACACCTTCACTTCCAGATCCACATCGACCCCAAGACCACACTCAGAGGCACCCTCCTCTACAGGCCACCAGGACCCCGTGCACAATTCAGTGAGGACATCACGGACTTCATCACCCCACACGCCCTCCCCTCCGAGGATTACATTCTTTTGGGAGACCTCAACTTTCACCTTGAAAAGAACAATGACCGCAACGCCACCACCCTTCTGGACAATCTTGCCAACCTCGGACTTAAACAACTTGTCACTACCCCCACCCACGTCGCAGGTCACACACTCGACCCCATCTTCACCTCCAGCAAACATGTCTCCTTCAGCCACACCACTGTTCTCCTTTGGACGGACCACAGCTGCGTTCACTTCACCTACAACAAAACCACAACCAACAACCATCCTCAACCTACTCTGCGAAGAAACTGGAACAAAATCACCATCGACCAGATCGCCTCATCGCTTCTTCAAAACCCCCCTGCGCACTCCTCAAACCCCGACCAAGCAGCCATTAACCTCACCCAATGACTATCCAACAGCGCCGACATCCTAGCACCTCTGAAAAAACGTCAAACCAAACTAGGCAGCAAGAAGGCCTCCTGGTTCAACGATGATCTTAAGAAATCTAAGAAACTCTGTCGCTCCCTTGAGAAGGCCTGGAAAAAAGACCCTAACAACAGCACCAAGGACGCCTTCAAAAACGCCACCCGTATACACCACCAACTGATCAGGAATGCCAAGAAAGCCGCTTTCAAGGACCGACTAGATAGCAACGCCCACAACAGCAAGGAACTATTCAACATCGTCAAGGAATTTACTAACCCCTCAGCCAACTCCAACGACATCACCCCCTCTCAAGCCCTCTGCGACTCCCTAGCTTCGTTCTTCTACAACAAGATTGCTGACATCCACAACAGCTTCGACAACCGGCCCGTAGACCAACCCACCCAACCTTCTGCAGGACCCCCACCCCCTTGAACATCCTCAATGACTGGAACCCAATCTCCACTGAGGACACCATCCGCCTAATGAACTCCATTTACTCAGGATCCCCCACAGACCCTTGCCCTCACCACATCTTCAACAAAGCAGACTCCATCATAGCACCGCACCTCCGAGACGTCATCAACTGCTCCCTCAACTCCGCCACCTTCCCGGAAAGCTGGAAACACGCCGAACTCAGCGCCCTTCTGAAAAAACCCACAGCTGACCCCACCGTACTCAAAAACTACCGCCCCATCTCGCTCCTTCCATTCCCGGCCAAAGTCATCGAAAAAGCTGTCAACAACCAGCTCGCCGCCTTCCTCGAAACCAACAAATCCCTCGACTCCTCACAGTCCGGCTTCCGAGCCAAACACAGCACTGAGACCGCACTCATCGCAGCAACTGACGACATTCGAACTCTACTAGACAACGGAGACACAGTCGCCCTCATCCTCCTCGACCTCTCCGCAGCCTTTGACACAGTTTGTCATAGCACCTTAATACAACGCCTCAGAAACATTGGAATCCAAGGAAAAGCACTGGAGTGGATCACCTCTTTCCTCACTGGAAGAACCCAGAGAGTCCGCCTCCCACCATTCAAGTCAGAGGCCACTGAAGTCATCTGCGGCGTGCCACAAGGATCCTCACTCAGTCCCACCCTCTTCAACGTTTACATGAGCCCCCTCGCGGCCATCGCACGCCAACATAACCTCAACATCATCTCCTACGCTGATGACACTCAACTAATATTATCACTCACCAAAGACCCGAACACCGCCAAAACCAACCTACATGAAGGAATGAAAGAAGTAGCCGAGTGGATGAAGCACAGCCGTCTAAAACTGAACTCCGACAAAACTGAATTCCTCATCCTTGGTACCTCCCCCTCCGCCTGGGATGACTCTTGGTGGACAGAGGCCCTCGGAAAAGCACCCGTCCCGACGGACCATGCACGGAACTTAGGTGTCATCCTGGACTCCTCACTCTCTATGAACAGACAAGTCAACGCCGTTTCATCATCTTGCTTCAATATTCTTCGCATGCTCAAAAAAACATTTCGCTGGATCCCCACCGAAACCAGAAAAACGGTCAGCCACGCACCGGTCACGAGCCGCCTGGACTACGGAAACACCCTATACGCCGGCACCACCGCAAAACTCCAAAAAAAACTCCAACGCATCTAGAACGCCTCAGCCAGACTCATACTAGACATCCCGCGTAAAGACCACATCTCTGGATACCTGAAAAACCTCCACTGGCTCCCCGTTAACAAGAGGATTACTTTCCGCCTCCTAACTCACGCACACAAAGCACTCTACGAACTTGGACCCGAATGCCTCAACTCACGACTTTCCTTCTACACCCCCTCCCGCCGCCTACGATCTTCCAACCAAGCCCTTGCAACTGTACCTCGCATCAACAAAACCACCATGGGAGGCAGATCATTCTCCTACCTGGCAGCTAAAACCTGGAACGCACTTCCAACTCACCTTCGCCTCACTCAGAACCACCTTACATTCAGAAAGCAACTTAAAACCTGGATATTCGACAAGTAATTCCCCTCCCTTCCTCAAGCGCCTTGAGACCCCCTGGGTATGTAGCGCGCTATATGAATCACTTGACTTGACTTGACTTGACTATTCCCACTCCATGGAGTGCAACAGTAGAAAAAGTGTTGGATAGCGTAGGGGATAAAATTACTATTCCCGCTCTAACGACTGCAACAGTAGGGAAAGTGTTGGATAACGGAGTAGGATAATTTACTCTTCCCACGCCAGCAAAACAATAAACATTAATTAAGAAATACTTAAATATTAAGAAATAATTTACCTCCTACCAAATCCCCCTATAAATGACACCACCAATATTGTAAAACATGACACAATTAGCATAATTGCTTAACAATTAAATAATTAACTAATAACAATGAGCAATCAAATAAAAACAATCAGTAATACATTCATTCACACTATTAAGATTAAAAAAAGCAATACCTAAATATAATATAGTAAAATATTACATTTTCATTACTTCCCACACTACTCCCCTATATATCCACAACCCACTCCTAAATAATTGACACAATTTACATATTTACCAATTCAATATTCATAATTAATACCAATGAATAATGAATTAATAATACATTAACTCAATTAAAAAATATAAAATATTAAATACGCAAATATTAATTATTAGAAATTATGGATTAATTATTTATAATTAAATTATTTCCAACCCTACTTCCTAATAAAACCCCAACCCTTTGCTAAAAAATAAGACAATTAACATATTTACCAATTAATAATTAATAATTAATATCCAATTAATAATACATTATTTAACCCAATTAACAAAAGAAAATAGTAAATACATAAATATGAATTAATACAATTATACATTAATTAATTTTAATTAAATTACTTCCCACCCTACTCCCCTATAAACCTACAAACTGCTCCAAAAAAGACACAATTAACATATTTACCAAACAAATTAAGTAACACAATTAACAATATAAATTATGAAATACTTAACTATTAATTATTACAATTATTAATTAATACATTAATTATAAATACATTACTTTCCACCCTACTCCCCTATAAACCCACAACCCGCTCCCTAAAAAAGGGCACAAATAACATATTTACCAATTATTAATTAATAACTAATTAATAACAAATAATTAACATAATTACCAATATAAATTATTAAATAAAAAAAATAATTAATTAAAATGATTAATTAATGAACTATAATTGAATTACTTCCCATCTTATTCACCTATAAACCCACAATCCGCTATGGAACTAAAACACAATATTTAATTTTTATAAAATTAATAATTTAAAAAAATTATTAATAAATATATTATAATTAAATTACTTTCCACCCTATTCCCCTATAACCCCAACAACCGCTATGGAACTAAAATAAGCAAAAATTACTTAACATAAAATGAATTACTTCTAAAAATGTCAAACATACATTGGAAAAGTAAACTATACTTTTACACTATAAATCGACTTGTATTTTTGCATAATTTTATGTGTTTCGATTATCTGTTGGCGATATATAGTTTACTCTTTGGAGGTGAGAAATCAGGTTTGAATGAAATGTACAGAACGGATAATGTCTTGATAATATAACATTATCCAAAGGATTCTGTTCTTTCATCACATTTCTTGCCATGGCCAGCTACTGTTCTAGAGATATATAAGACTTTGCCACTGTAAGTGCTCCAGTGAGTGAGTTCACAAAAAAGAATGTTTAATTTCAGTGGTCACATGAATGTGAAAACAGTTTTAAGAAAATCTAACAGGCCATTGAGAATGCCACTGAAATAGATTTTTTCAATCCAAAACTTCATACAGAGATAGCCCAGTTGGGTTAGATGCTGACCTTGCACAGTACACTGGACACCCGAATTCTTGTAGGCAAATTGTGGCATATGCAAGTAGGAGTTTGTCCAAACAGAACATGCTTACTCACAACCTGGGCATGCGAACACATCCTTGTATTCCTGTGCGGAAACCTTTTCACACTGATAACTGATCATCAAGCTTTCCTAACAATATTTGGCAATCCAAAGGACATGATGTGTCCTTGTATTAAACATTGGGGACTACGATTACAAGAATATAATTATATTTTTGTGCATCATCTTGAAAAGGATCAGAACCCCGCTCACTACTTTCCCAGAGTGCCCAGTCAAGGTCATGCACTCCATCCAAGTCAGCTGAAGCTTATATCAAATTCTTCGTAAAATCAAACACACCAGTTGCCATTTTGTTAGTCCACACTATTGCTGCCACGAGCCACAATAGTGACATGCTAAAGTTGAAAGATATAATTACACATCATGGGGTCGATTCCGATTCCAGAAACAAATCCGTACAATGATTCGGATTCGGAGCCGTTTCCATACAAATCGCACAAATCCGTCCGAATCGCGTAGTACGATCCGTAGTAAAAAAATACGTCCGAATCGTTGCGAACCGTACGAAAAGCAAGGGAAAATCCGTACAATACGGACTGTGAAAGTGAACCATATGAATTGTAAACATGACGTACGAACCAACAAGTACGATCCGGACCGGGAAATAAGTACGCGATTCGTACGGTAAACGTCGCGTATGAGCAATTCGTACGGAGAGCCACACAATCACATAGGGTACAGTTTGTACACCCCATGATTGTAGGGGTATGGTTTGTAGCACCCCATAATCGTAGGGGTACGTTTTGTACACCCTATGATCATAGGTGTATGGTTCATATACCCCATGATCGTAGGAGTACGGTTTATACACCCCATGATCATAGGGGGAAGGCTCCTACACCTATGATCATGGGGTGTACGAACCGTGTATGAAACGTACCCCTACAATCATAGGATGTACAAACCATACCCCTACGATCATGGGGTGTACGAAACATACCCCTACGATCATGGGGTGTATGAACCATACACCTACGATCATAGGGTGTACGAACCGGCCCGGGGGTCCGTTTTGCACGCATTTTGAGTCGAATTCTGCTTTTCCAGCGGTTTTGAGCTCTCGTAAAAAAGGAGTCGTACGGAGTGTTCCGGATTACCAAGCCGGTCTGCGGTCGGCGTTCTTTCGAAACGCTGTGAACTTCGCCATAAGTAAGTCCTCATATTTCTCGCAGTGCTGGCTCAGCACGCTTTTCATCTCGGGTAACTGGGTTCACTGTTAAGCGTATTTAGACACGGTGATCTTTATTGTTTTAACGCTCTGCCAAACTTTTACGCACTATCCATTGATAACTCTATGGTCAAGCACTGCACACTTTGTCTCAACGCACTTTGTCTTAACTTACACGGAATCTTTCGTTCGTCACTCGGTGAATACTCTGAGTTAAGGGACTATCACTATTACTACTTTTTCTTACCATTTGATAAACAGTCGCCGATATCTGATAGAATTGTTCGTCTTTTCTTGTGTAGGCTCCCCGATGAAGGGCTGGTAGCCCGAAATGCATTGGAGCAAGAATATTAATATGGAAATGTGAATATTAATATGCATTATGGCAGTGGATACATCTTTTGAATTGAAAATTATCAATAACTTGAAAAATGAGAAATAAACTCAGTTGAAAATACCGAATTTCAGTGAATCTTTTGGAGGATTACACCCATTTGAGTGCCTAAGGGATGTTATCAAAGGTCCTTTGATCACACTTTACCCACAAGTACATTTACATCACACATCAGTATATACATCCACATATGTTTCTGTAGGTCGTGCAAACGAACCACCAGCGCCCCCTGGAGGGAAAACTGTGAATCTTCCCACACAAATACCTCGAGCATGGCTGATGCCGTGGGGCGGGCCCTAGACCGCAAGCCGCCCTAGTATTCCTGACAGTACCTCCCCCTCCCAAGAGCGGTCTAGGGCCCGGCTTAGAAGGATGAAGGAGGTGGAATCTGCGTAACAACCGAGGGGCATGAACATGTTCTGCCGGTTCCCAAGAATCATTCTCAGAACCGTAACCCTTCCAGGAAACCAGATACCATAGTTTCGTGCCCCTGCGTTTAGAATCCAATATCTTTTGCACCTCATACTCCCAATTGCCCTGAATCAGGATCGGTGCAGGTTTGGGAGTTACACCTTGTCTAGCTGGCTTTAACAATGACGTATGAAATACAGGATGAATCCGCAAGTTCTTGGGAAGTTGCAGTTTGTATGTCACTGGATTAACTTGACGGATCACTGAATATGGACCAATGAATTTGGGACGAAACATGTTTTTGTGTTTAAACTGTAAGTTCTTAGTGGATAACCACACCTTATCTCCAGAAGAATACATTGGTCCTGCTCGATGACCCTTATCATATTGCTGCTTGTATTTCTCTTTACTTTGTAATAGCCTTTTGTGAATTTTCTGATGAATGTTCTGCATATTTTGCACTGTCTCTTGAACTGCGGGTGCATTGGTCTCTTCTTTGGGCAGATTTAGAGGAATTGTTTTTGGTATATAGCCATATAGGGCCTCAAAAGGAGAGGATCCTGTAGAAGAATGAGGTGATGAGTTATAGGCTATCTCAGCAAACCACAGCAAATCCAACCAAGACTCTTTTGAATCTGTTACATAGCATCGCAAATATTGCTTCAGGGTTTGATTTAATCGTTCGGTTTGACCATCCGTTTGAGGATGATGACTGGTTGACATATTTGACGTGATCTGTAGACATTGACACCATTGTTGCCAGAACTTGGATGAAAACTGAGAACCTCGATCCGATATCAATACTGAAGGCAGTCCATGTAGTTTCACGATATTTTTTAGAAAGATTTGCGCTAACTGTCCAGCTGTAGGCAATCGTTTACAAGCTATGAAATGTGCGTACTTTGTTAAACTGTCTACAACTACCAAGATAACTGAATGTTGGCTGTTTTGCGGAAGATTTGTAATGAAGTCCAAGGAAATATGTTCCCAAGGTCTGGTTGGAGTGGGTAGCACTTGCAACAGACCTTTTGGTTTACTGTGATCCGTTTTGAATCTTGCACAAGTTTCACAGTTTTGAGCCATTTGCGTCACATCTTTCTGTAGAGTTGGCCACCAGAATAATCTTTGTATTTTCTCCACTGTCTTCCTCGGACCCGGATGTCCTGCCATTGGATGAGAATGTAACCAACTGAAAACAGTTCTTTGTAGTTCTTTGGTTGGTAGATAGATTTGCCTTCCATGAAATGGTAATCCCTCTTTGATAGTTTGATTCTCTTCCTTATTCTCCCATTTTTTCAATTGATTAGGAGAGAAGTTTTCGTGTATTTTCTCTAGAAATTGATCGGCTGATATCAAGCAAAGTACTTTATCTGGGCTTATGATCGCTTGGGGATCTCCTTCGAACCTGTGCAATGAAGAATCTTTCCTAGAAAGAGCATCAGCTTTCTTGTTGTCTTGACCAGGACGATAAGTTACTACGAAATCGTATTCTGCAAAAAACATCATCCATCTTAGTTGTCTGGGTGTCAACATTCAGGCTGAGCTCATAAATTGCAAATTCCTATGATCCGTGTAAACGGTTACCGTGAATTTAGCTCCCATTATATAGTGTCTCCATTCTCTGAAGGCTTCTAGGATAGCAAGTAACTCTTTTTCTGCGATGATATAGTTTTGTTCGGCTGAGTTCAATTTTCGTGACATGTATGCCACCGGATGCATTTGGCCAGTTTTAGGATGCCTTTGAGAAAGAATAGCTGCAATTGCCACATCTGACGTATCTGCTTCGATTATGAAAGGTTCTTTAACATCCGGGTGCATTAAAATTGGAGCTGCTGTGAACGCCTTTTTTAGTTTCTGAAATGCATCATTTGCCTCGGAAGACCATTCAAATTTTACCTTTTTTCTCAGCAATCTTGTGATAGGAGCTACTACTGCAGAAAAGTGATCAATAAATCAACGGTAAAAGTTTGCAAAACCCAAAAAACATTGTACATCCCGGACTGAAGTTGGAATAGGCCACTCAGCTACTGCTTGGATCTTTCGATCAGTCATTTTCATTCCTGTTGGGGTGAGTAGGACACCTAAAAATTCCACTTCAAATACATGAAAGTCACATTTTGTTAGTTTACAATACAAATTATGTTTTTGTAGGGTTTTCAAAACTTGTTTTACATGGCCTTCATGTTCTTCCACAGAGTCTGAGTAGATTAAAATATCATCGATATAGACGATAACAAATAGATCTAAAAATTCTCGTAAGACATCATTGAGGAAGAATTGGAATGCTGCTGGGGCGTTACAGAGACCGAATGGCATTACCAAGTATTCAAACAGACCATAACGAGTTTTGAATGCAGTCTTCCACTCGTCTCCTTGTCAGATTCGTACCAAGTGATAAGCCCCTCTGAGGTCAAGTTTGGTATAAATCACTGCTGTTTTGACTTGATCCAAAAGGACAGGGATTAACGGCAATGGATATTTATTTTTGATGGTTATTTTATTCAACGCCCTATAGTCGATGCAAGTTCTTAATTCCCCATTCGCTTTTGGAATAAAAAACAAAGGGGAGGCAGCTGGAGACTTAGAAGGACGGATAAAACCATTTTCTAGATATTGGTCTAGATAGTCTCTCAAATGTTGGTTTTCTTTTTCTGATAATGCGTAAATTCTACAATTGGGTACACATGATCCTGGCAGAAGATCAATCTGACAATCATAACTTCGATGAGGTGGAAGTTTTGCTGCTTTCTCTTCACTGAACACCTCTTGAAATTCTCTGTATGCTTTGGGTAAAATTGTCTCTTTTTCTTCTGCAGTTGCGATTTTACTTACAATTGGTTCCAGAATTTTTAAACAAGATGACTGACAAAACTCTGAGAGGAATACAAGTTCTCTTTTTTGCCAATCGATTAGAGGATTATGCAAGCAGAGCCAAGGCATGCCCAGAATAAACCCATATTGAGGAGCTTGGATCACATCGAATTGCACTTCTTCTAAATGTCTTTGTTTCTTTGAATCCTCACAGATCATAACCACCTTTGAGGTTTGCATTGTAACTGGCCCTCCGGACAAAACCTTCCCATCGACTGCTTGGACAGTTTCTGGAGTTTCTTTTTTCTCGCAAATGATACTTAGTCTCTGTACAGTTTCTAGATCAACAAAGTTCCCAGTAGCACCAGAGTCGATTAAAACTTCCATTTGCCAAATCTTAAGAGTTACTTGAATTTGTACTGCCAACCTAAAATGAGCTTTGTAATTGGACACACAAGAGTTTATGGAAGGGTAAGCGATGGTACCCAAGAGATCCCCTTCTAAACATCTCGGGCAAACTAGTTTTCCGACGTTTGATCTGTTTTTTCTAGGATTGCCGCCTTGTTTGCACTGAAGGACTTAGTTTTTGGCTTCATCAAGCAATCCTTCACGAAATGTCCTTTGCGACCACAGTAAAGACATTGTCCATTTTTGCGTCGGGTTTCTTTTTCTTCCTTAGATAATGGTTGTCTAAGAGCTCCGATCTCCATAGGTTCTGAACTGGATTCGGAGTGAGATAATTGAGTCCGAGATCTAGGTTCATTTTTCCAATTTGGCTTCTCGCTCTTTCTTTTATCTGACCTTCTTTCAGAGAGCCGATGATCCAGTCGTAAGGTTAGATTAATCAAATCCGAACATGCAGTTGGTTGTGGATCAATTTGTGCAAGAACATCTTTTAACTCATCCCGCAAACCCTGATAAAAAAGAGCAGCTCTCTTTTCTTCTGGCCAAGAGGTTTCGGCCACCAGTCTGTTAAAATGGGACAAATAAGAAATAAGGTCTCGGTTTCCTTGTCTTAACTGCAACAATTCCCTGTCTGCAGATAAAGTTACAGTTCGCCTATCAAACACCTTTTCAAATTCCTCTACAAAACGTCTCCAGTTATATAATAAGGCACTATCCTGTCTGACCAACGGAACCGCCTAAGTAGCGGCATCTCCAGACAGGTAGGATATAAGGAACGCAATCCTAGATTGAGGAGTAGGAAAGGCTGCAGGCCTGCAAGAAAAATGCAACTCAATTTGTGTCAAGAAGGTTTGCACCTTAGAAGGATCTCCAGTAAAACGTTCTGGGGATGCTAAAGGAATTTGCGGGGGTACAGTAACCGAGATATTAGTGGAAGCTCTAGAACCTGTATCCTGAACTTCATCAGGCAATGGTGTATTCTGAAGTTGAATGTTATCTACTTTCTCAGCCAATAACGCAGTTGCATTCATGGTTTCATTTAGATCAGTTTGCATTTTTACAATTACCGCCATTAAATCATCTAAGGTGGCCATTATAGCAACTCCGACAGATCAGGAGGAAAAGAATTCGTGGGCTCACTATTCTGTCAGACGAGGTCTTCCTCAGGATCTGTCGAGTTGATATAGGGGCCCACCTCTCGATACCTCCAATTCTGATTGTAGTAAATACACAGAATATTGAAGTGATCAAGCGGGGGGAAAAGGGTGTTGGGAAAGGAACAGCAGGGAAGGAGATCTGAAAAGGAAAAGTTAGTCAGGGGTGTTGGGTAGGGAACAGCAGGGAAGGAGATCTGAAAAGGAAAAGTTAGTGTTGCAAGTCTATACTGATATTCTAAGAACTCTGCAACAACTTAAAGAACTAAAAATGTCACCCCTCAATAAAGACCTTTTGTCTTTAACCTGGGTTTAACTCCAAATCAACATATATGATATCATTCCTTTAAGTTAAGCATCAAAAGAAAACACATTTGGGTCTCAGATTCAACACTGACGGAATGACTCCTTTCTTGTAAATAACCACTTTACAATGACAGTCAAAAATGTCTCTTCGCCTAGTAAAACATAAACTTTTACATGGATAATCTCTGATGCAGTTTTTACATAAATAATCTCAAGTTCAAAACCTTCACTTGAAAATTCTTTCTGTAACAAAATAATTCTTTCTTTAGTAATATCAATTCGTACTGCGACTGTTATGGATATCAATTCGTACTGCGACTGTTATGGATTGCGACCAAAGAAACCATAAGAAAAAGACCTAACTAGATAGAGCCTAAGCTCTCAGAGAATTATTTCACAGAGAACAAAGAATGTGTATTTTGCGCAGATAAAAGACTCAAAAACACATTTAAACAAGTTTACTATAATGTGCTTTAAATGTTGGCCCAGAAAATAGCTTAAAATGTCCTACCTGTAGAGTACGACCTACTCTACTGATACACAGGGCGTGGCCGAAGAAACCTAGGCCTCAGAGATCCAACTTACTGGTACTGCAAAGGATTCCCAAATACCTCCACAGCAGGTTGCGCCTTCCCAAAGGACCTTCAGCAGGATTGCCAACCACTTCCTGAAGCAAAGTCCAAGAAAATGCTTCCAAAACTCTGAACTCCACTCAGAGCTACTGGAAGACGCTGCTACACCCTCAAGATCCTAAGACTAGTGAGCAAAGAGGCCTGGGCGTGGTCGCGCACGTTAACGTGGCTACGCCCGATGTTAAACGCGACCGCTTGCCGTTTCTCACGCATTTCGCGTGAGGTTTTCAATACCGCTTGCCAAACCTCACGCATCTCGCGTGAGGTCGCCAAACCTCACGCATTTCGCGTGAGACAGTCAAATCTCACGCATTAGGCGGACTAAGGGGTATGAAGAGCATGTTATAAGTACATTTACATCACACATCAGTATATACATCCACATATGTTTCTGTAGGTCGTGCAAACGAACCACCAGCGCCCCCTGGAGGGAAAACTGTGAATCTTCCCACACAAATACCTCGAGCATGGCTGATGCCGTGGGGTGGGCCCTAGACCGCAAGCCGCCCTAGTATTCCTGACAACACCACCCTGGGTCAGATAATGGCTTTATGCAAATCAGCTCTGACCCTGTGCCCCATGGGAACAGTCCAGTCCGAACTACAACAGCCATATCTTTCCCAGACCGGAATCAAGCATCCGAGGACCGGACCGGTTTCGAGGTAACACCTCTCATCAGCCCGGCTAGCTTGACTCCAGTGGTGTGGAGGCTCTGGGACCCACGTCTGAGCTACCCCAGTACACTCAGGGAGAAAATTACAAAAAACAATTTGATGGACAGAATGTAGATCAATGTCTTACATTCACCCCAGTACAAGGATCTGGGCCTAAATCCATCATTTTTTGCACTCCACACCACCCTGGGTCAGATAATGGCTTTATGCAAATCAGCTCTGACCCTGTGCCCCATGGGAACAGTCCAGTCCGAACTACAACAGCCATATCTTTCCCTGACCGGAATCAAGCATCCGAGGACCGGACCGGTTTCGAGGTAACACCTCTCATCAGCCCGGCTAGCTTGACTCCAGTGCTGTGGAGGCTCTGGGACCCACGTCTGAGCTACCCCAGTACACTCGGGGAGAAAATTACAAAAAACAATTTGATGGACAGAATGTAGATCAATGTCTTACATTCACCCCAGTACAAGGATCTGGGCCTAAATCCATCGTTTTTTGCACTCCACACCACCCTGGGTCAGATAATGGCTTTATGCAAATCAGCTCTGACCCTGTGCCCCATGGGAACAGTCCAGTCCGAACTACAACAGCCATATCTTTCCCAGACCAGAATCAAGCATCCGAGGACCGGACCGGTTTCGAGGTAACACCTCTCATCAGCCCGGCTAGCTTGACTCCAGTGGTGTGGAGGCTCTGGGACCCACGTCTGAGCTACCCCAGTACACTCAGGGAGAAAATTACAAAAAACAATTTGATGGACAGAATGTAGATCAATGTCTTACATTCACCCCAGTACAAGGATCTGGGCCTAAATCCATCGTTTTTTGCACTCCACACCACCCTGGGTCAGATAATGGCTTTATGCAAATCAGCTCTGACCCTGTGCCCCATTGGAACAGTCCAGTCCGAACTACAACAGCCATATCTTTCCCAGACCGGAATCAAGCATCCGAGGACCGGACCGGTTTCGAGGTAACACCTCTCATCAGCCCGGCTAGCTTGACTCCAGTGGTGTGGAGGCTCTGGGACCCACGTCTGAGCTACCCCAGTACACTCAGGGAGAAAATTCCAAAAACAATTTGATGGACAGAATGTAGATCAATGTCTTACATTCACCCCAGTACAAGGATCTGGGCCTAAATCCATAGTTTTTTGCACTCCACACCACCCTGGGCCAGATAATGGCTTCATGCAAATCAGCTCTGACCCTGTGCCCCATGGGAACAGTCCAGTCCGAACTACAACAGCCATATCTTTTTCCAGACCGGAATCAAGCATCCGAGGACCGGACCGGTTTCGAGGTAACAACTCTCATCAGCCCAGCTAGCTTGACTCCAGTGGTGTGGAGGCTCTGGGACCCACGTCTGAGCTACCCCAGTACACTCAGGGAGAAAATTACAAAAAACAATTTGATGGACAGAATGTAGATCAATGTCTTACATTCACCCCAGTACAAGGATCTGGGCCTAAATCCATCGTTTTTTGCACTCCACACCACCCTGGGTCAGATAATGGCTTTATGCAAATCAGCTCTGACCCTGTGCCCCATGGGAACAGTCCAGTCCGAACTACAACAGCCATATCTTTCCCAGACCGGAATCAAGCATCCGAGGACCGGACCGGTTTCGAGGTAACACCTCTCATCAGCCCGGCTATCTTGACTCCAGTGGTGTGGAGGCTTTGGGACCCACGTCTGAGCTACCCCAGTACACTCAGGGAGAAAATTACAAAAAACAATTTGATGGACAGAATGTAGATCAATGTCTTACATTCACCCCAGTACAAGGATCTGGGCCTAAATCCATCGTTTTTTGCACTCCACACCACCCTGGGTCAGATAATGGCTTTATGCAAATCAGCTCTGACCCTGTGCCCCATGGGAACAGTCCAGTCCGAACTACAACAGCCATATCTTTCCCAGACCGGAATCAAGCATCCGAGGACCGGACCGGTTTCGAGGTAACACCTCTCATCAGCCCGGCTTGATGGACTCCAGTGGTGTGGAGGCTCTGGGACCCACGTCTGAGCTACCCCTGTACACTCAGGGAGAAAATTACAAAAAACAATTTGATGGACAGAATGTAGATCAATGTCTTACATTCACCGCAGTACAAGGATCTGGGCCTAAATCCATCATTTTTTGCACTCCACACCACCCTGGGTCAGATAATGGCTTTATGCAAATCAGCTCTGACCCTGTGCCCCATGGGAACAGTCCAGTCCGAACTACAACAGCCATATCTTTCCCAGACCGGAATCAAGTATCCGAGGACCGGACCGGTTTCGAGGTAACACCTCTCATCAGCCCGGCTAGCTTGACTCCAGTGCTGTGGAGGCTCTGGGACCCACGTCTGAGCTACCCCAGTACACTCGGGGAGAAAATTACAAAAAACAATTTGATGGACAGAATGTAGATCAATGTCTTACATTCACCCCAGTACAAGGATCCTGGCCTAAATCCATCGTTTTTTGCACTCCACACCACCCTGGGTCAGATAATGGCTTTATGCAAATCAGCTCTGACCCTGTGCCCCATGGGAACAGTCCAGTCCGAACTACAACAGCCATATCTTTCCCAGACCAGAATCAAGCATCCGAGGACCGGACCGGTTTCGAGGTAACACCTCTCATCAGCCCGGCTAGCTTGACTCCAGTGGTGTGGAGGCTCTGGGACCCACGTCTGAGCTACCCCAGTACACTCAGGGAGAAAATTACAAAAAACAATTTGATGGACAGAATGTAGATCAATGTCTTACATTCACCCCAGTACAAGGATCTGGGCCTAAATCCATCGTTTTTTGCACTCCACACCACCCTGGGTCAGATAATGGCTTTATGCAAATCAGCTCTGACCCTGTGCCCCATTGGAACAGTCCAGTCCGAACTACAACAGCCATATCTTTCCCAGACCGGAATCAAGCATCCGAGGACCGGACCGGTTTCGAGGTAACACCTCTCATCAGCCCGGCTAGCTTGACTCCAGTGGTGTGGAGGCTCTGGGACCCACGTCTGAGCTACCCCAGTACACTCAGGGAGAAAATTACAAAAACAATTTGATGGACAGAATGTAGATCAATGTCTTACATTCACCCCAGTACAAGGATCTGGGCCTAAATCCATAGTTTTTTGCACTCCACACCACCCTGGGCCAGATAATGGCTTCATGCAAATCAGCTCTGACCCTGTGCCCCATGGGAACAGTCCAGTCCGAACTACAACCGCCATATCTTTTTCCAGACCGGAATCAAGCATCCGAGGACCGGACCGGTTTCGAGGTAACAACTCTCATCAGCCCAGCTAGCTTGACTCCAGTGGTGTGGAGGCTCTGGGACCCACGTCTGAGCTACCCCAGTACACTCAGGGAGAAAATTACAAAAAACAATTTGATGGACAGAATGTAGATCAATGTCTTACATTCACCCCAGTACAAGGATCTGGGCCTAAATCCATCGTTTTTTGCACTCCACACCACCCTGGGTCAGATAATGGCTTTATGCAAATCAGCTCTGACCCTGTGCCCCATGGGAACAGTCCAGTCCGAACTACAACAGCCATATCTTTCCCAGACCGGAATCAAGCATCCGAGGACCGGACCGGTTTCGAGGTAACACCTCTCATCAGCCCGGCTATCTTGACTCCAGTGGTGTGGAGGCTTTGGGACCCACGTCTGAGCTACCCCAGTACACTCAGGGAGAAAATTACAAAAAACAATTTGATGGACAGAATGTAGATCAATGTCTTACATTCACCCCAGTACAAGGATCTGGGCCTAAATCCATCGTTTTTTGCACTCCACACCACCCTGGGTCAGATAATGGCTTTATGCAAATCAGCTCTGACCCTGTGCCCCATGGGAACAGTCCAGTCCGAACTACAACAGCCATATCTTTCCCAGACCGGAATCAAGCATTCGAGGACCGGACCGGTTTCGAGGTAACACCTCTCATCAGCCCGGCTAGATGGACTCCAGTGGTGTGGAGGCTCTGGGACCCACGTCTGAGCTACCCCTGTACACTCAGGGAGAAAATTACAAAAAACAATTTGATGGACAGAATGTAGATCAATGTCTTACATTCACCGCAGTACAAGGATCTGGGCCTAAATCCAACGTTTTTTGCACTCCACACCACCCTTGGTCAGATAATGGCTTTATGCAAATCAGCTCTGACCCTGTGCCCCATGGGAACAGTCCAGTCGGAACTTCAACAGCCATATCTTTCCCAGACCGGAATCAAGCATCAGAGGACCGGACCGGTTTGGAGGTAACACCTCTCATCAGCCCGGCTAGCTTGACTCCAGTGGTGTGGAGGCTCTGGGACCCACGTCTGAGCTACCCCAGTACACACAGGGAGAAAATTACAAAAAACAATTTGATGGACAGAATGTAGATCAATGTCTTACATTCACCCCAGTACAAGGATCTGGGCCTAAATCCATCGTTTTTTGCACTCCACACCACCCTGGGTCAGATAATGGCTTTATGCAAATCAGCTCTGACCCTGTGCCCCATGGGAACAGTCCAGTCCGAACTACAACAGCCATATCTTTCCCAGACCGGAATCAAGCATCCGAGGACCGGACCGTTTTCGAGGTAACACCTCTCATCAGCCCGGCTAGCTTGACTCCAGTGGTGTGGAGGCTCTGGGACCCACATCTGAGCTACACCAGTACACTCAGGGAGAAAATTACAAAAAACAATTTGATGGACAGAATGTAGATCAATGTCTTACATTCACCCCAGTACAAGGATCTGGGCCTAAATCCATCGTTTTTTGCACTCCACACCACCCTGGGTCAGATAATGGCTTTATGCAAATCAGCTCTGACCCTGTGCCCCATGGGAACAGTCCAGTCCGAACTACAACAGCCATATCTTTCCCAGACCGGAATCAAGCATCCGAGGACCAGACCGGTTTCGAGGTACCACCTCTCATCAGCCCGGCTAGCTTGACTCCAGGCAGCATGCTTTCCTGCCATTGTGGCGGGTGGTGCTGAGTGCACTGCCCGCCACAATGGTAGGAATGCGGGATGCGCCCGCCACAGTGGCAGGCCCATCCTAATGCTGGCGACAGGACCCCCGCCCTTAAGGCGGGCGGTCCCTATTACAACGAGAATGGAAAGTCCGCCCGCCATCCTAATGAGGCAGTATGCCCTTGCCACATGGTGTCTGCGAGAGCGACAAGAGTATCCAGTTATTCTTCCTTAGTCGCTAGTACAATACCAAGTTTCTTTAAAAAAAAAAGTTTCTGTTTGTAGATCTAATTAGGATTGTACATTATAAAAATTAACTTTCTTTTCATTTTTTGTTAAACTGTGTCCGCAGACTGTGGCCTTTTGCTTTCCTTGTAGTATAGATTGTACATATTTTTAGATTGTAAGTTTATGCCCTTTATAATCCCCTCTCCGGAGTGGTGTGAATGTGTTTTGAATGTCTGTGATATGCCTGGAACATTGTATGACTGATGTATAGGAGTCACTTTCCCAAGTCCTATGTGTCCTTTTGTAAATATGTCCCGTTGTAAAAAATGAAAATATATAAGTTTTCCGTCTTTCTAATATTGTTAAAATAAAAAACTATTAAATTGTAACTCCCGTTCTTGAATTTTCCTTCAAGTTCTGTCTGGTCATTTGGTTTATTAAAATTATCCATATCAGCACTGGCACCCCACTTTTGTTTTTGATACTCTGGCTCAGCCTTGCTTATTAGAGCCACCCCGTAGTTGTTTTTTCCTTCGGCAGAGGTGGCAATTGTTGTGATACACTGTGCACCTCTAGGTGACTTCCAGAGATTTCAAGAGGTCTTTCCAGGCCTTCACTGTATCTACGTGCAGTTGCGTATTTATGTATGAATCTCATTTCCCTATTGGCCTCTTCTTCGAACTCTGTCATTTTACCTCAAACGTGTCCTAGCGTGGCCGACGAGGGTGAGTGAAAGAATTGTGTTTCCAGTGTCTGTATTTCTGTTTCTAGCCATCCCAAATTACCTTGGATATCTTGTAGCGGTACACAGACAAAATATCGATTTTTAAATATCGACATGCAAAAATATCGAAGTTTAAATATCGAAATACAAAAATATCGAAGGTAAGTAATATCGATAGTCTAAATATCGATATTTGTATGATATCAGTAATATCGAAGTTGTAAATATCGATGTTAATAATATCGAAATTAATAACTTTGATGTTACTAATATCAATTTTTAAATAAATTTAGTGTATATTATATTGTATTTATTATGTTTTATTATTTATTTTTAATGTTATTTTATTAAATATTGTCTTTTACTACTGTAGCGGGTTGTGGGTTTATAGGGGAATAGGGTGGGAAGTAATTTAATTATGTTAAATTAATTATTAATTAGTAGGAATTATTAATTAATTAATTGAGAATTAATTTGTTATTATTTTTAATTAATTTATTAATTGATAAATATGTTCTGTAGCGGGTTATGGGTTTATAGGGGAATAGGGTGGGAAGTAATTTAATAATAATTAATTAATTGATATATGTATGTACATATTTTAATTATTAATTAATTGGTAATTAATTTCTATTAATTAGTTAATTAATTATTATAATTTTTAACATATTTATAATTATTAGTTAGTTTGTAATTAATTATTATTAATTATTTAATTACATTAATTATAGTGATTTTTTATATATATATAATTTATTGTTATTCTTAATTAATTAATTGTGCAAAATAATATTAATTATTAAATTAAATTAATTACAGCAAATGTGCTAATATATTTACTTTATTGTTATTGTTAATTAATAATTAATTGGTAATTAAATAATATTAATTAATTTTGGGTACAGGGGTATTTTTAAGGTTCAGGGTCAGTTTTCAGTTCATGGGTACAGGGGTATTTTTAGGGTTCAGGGTCAGTTTTCAGTTTTTGGGTAAAGGGGTATTTTTAGGGTTCAGGGTCAGTTTTCAGTTTTTGGGTAAAGGGGTACTTTTAGGGTTCAGGGTCAGTTTTCAGTTCATGGGTAAAGGGGTATTTTTAGGGTTCAGGGTCAGTTTTCAGTTCATGGGTAAAGGGGTATTTTTAGGGTTCAGGGTCAGTTTTCAGTTCATGGGTACAGGGGTATTTTTAGGGTTCAGGGTCAGTTTTCAGTTTTTGGGTAAAGGGGTATTTTTAGGGTTCAGGGTCAGTTTTCAGTTCATGGGTAAAGGGGTATTTTTAGGGTTCAGGGTCAGTTTTCAGTTTTTGGGTAAAGGGGTATTTTTAGGGTTCAGGGTCAGTTTTCAGTTCATGGGTAAAGGGGTATTTTTAGGGTTCAGGGTCAGTTTTCAGTTTTTGGGTAAAGGGGTATTTTTAGGGGTCAGGGTCAGTTTTCAGTTTTTGGGTAAAGGGGTATTTTTAGGGTTTAGGGTCAGTTTTGGGTTTTTGGGGTACAGGGATATTTTTTGGGTTCAGGGTCAGTTTTGGGTTTTTGGGTAAAGGGTATTTTTAGGGTTCAGGGTCAGTTTTGGGTTTTTGGGGTACAGTCGTACAGGGTAAAAATAAAATAAATTTAAATTAAATCAATTAAATGAAATAAAAAAATATAAAATTACATTTAATTATTAAGATTTTAATTTATTTTAAATGTATATGTATTAGTTTTAATTTTTTAATTATGTTTTAATATTTGTATTTAATATTTGTAACATTATATGTATTTTATAATTATTTTTACATTATTATTAATACATTTAAAAAAACGATATTTTTAATTACGATATTTTTGTACTACGATATTATTTTTTCGATATTTTTGTACTTACCTTGTTAGGGATAGGATTCCGATATTTTTGACTTCGATATTTTTGTCCCGATATTTTTGTACTTCGATATTTTTGATTTCGATATTTAGTCAGACATTCCTTGTAGCACCCCGGATTGAAGGGCTATCCGTGGATCACCACCTTGAACGCTTCCCACAGTGCTCCAGCAGTGTCTACTGACCCAACATTGTTTTCGAAGTACTCTGTTATTTGCGTTCAGATCGCTTCTCTAAAGACCGTGTCCAAGAGTGCATTAGGGGGATGGTGCCATGCAAACGGTTGAATGTAGGTCTTTGGTGGGTTAACATAACCGTAGCATGGTTGGACAATGTGCGGGTGAGGTGCTTGGCAGCTCTGGCTTATGAGTGTACATCCTTGGATGTTAGCCAGAAGTCCAGTCTTGACCAAGCTTGGTGTTGTGGCGTGATACATGTGCCCTCAAGGGCTATTGGGTGAAACACCCGTTAGGAGTCTATTAATTGGTGGTCAGTCATTAAAACCTTTAGCGCAGCTGCCGCTTGCGGATGGTGTCTGTGCGGCGTACCTGCCCTATCATCTGTGAGTGACAAAACAACATTAAAATTGCTTCCCACAGTATTGCAGCATCCCCTAGGGAGTGCATCTTATTCCATACATGTCGAAAGAAAGCAGTATCATCAGTGTTAGGGCCATATGTGTTAGTAATATTAACTTGTTGGTTAAATAGTGACCCTAGTAATATTATGTAGCAGCCTTCTTGGTCGTTGAGAACCTGCTGAGTTTGACAAGGCACACCTCTCCTAATCGGTACAGCCACCCAACAGGAATAACTGGAGTAATTCAAACCAAACCAAACCAAACAGTGACACTTATAGAGCGCGCTACATACCCGTAGGGTCTCAAGGCGCTGGGGGGGGGGGTGCCGCTACTGCTCGAACAGCCAGGTCTTCAGCTTCTTCCTGAAGGAGAGGTGGTCTTGGGTCAGGCGCAGGTCGGACGGGAGGGAGTTCCAGGTCTTGGCGGCCAGGTAGGAGAAGGACCTTCCTCCTGTAGTCGCTCTTCGGATGCGGGGGACGGCGGGAGGGCGTGGTTGGCTGATCGGAGGTGGCGTTTGGGAGCGTAGAAGTTGACTCGGCTGTTGAGGTAGCTCGGGAGCCAGTGAAGGTCTCTCAGATGTCCGGAGATGTGGCTGGATCGTGGGATGTCGAGGATGAGTCTGGCTGAGGCGTTTTGGATCCGCTGGAGTCTCTTCTGGAGCTTGGCGGTGGTACCGGCGTAGAGGGCGTTACCGTAGTCCAGTCGGCTGGTGACGAGGGCCTGGGTGACGGTCTTCCTGGTCTCTGTGGGGATCCACCAGAAGATCTTCCGTAGCATGCGTAGGATGTTGAAGCACGCCGAGGAGACGTTGTTGACTTGCCTGGTCATGGAGAGGGAGGAGTCCAGGATGAAGCCCAGGTTTCGTGCATGGTCTGTCGGTTTGGGTGCGGTGCCCAGGGCGGGAGGCCACCAGGAGTCATCCCAGGCGGAGGGTGAGGAGCCCAGGATGAGGACCTCCGTCTTGTCCGAGTTCAGTTTCAGGCGGCTGGTCGTCATCCACTCGGCTACCTCTTTCATCCCTTCGTGCAGGTTGGCTCTGGCGGCGGCGGGGTCGTTGGTCAGGGAGAGGATCAGCTGGGTGTCGTCGGCGTAGGAGATAATGCTGAGGTGGTGTTTGCGTACGATGGCCGCGAGGGGGCTCATGTAGACGTTGAAGAGGGTGGGGCTCAGGGATGATCCTTGGGGGACGCCGCAGATGACTTCGGAGGCCTCTGACTTGTACGGTGGTAGGCGGACTCTCTGTGTTCTTCCGTCGAGGAAGGAGATGATCCATTCCAGCGCCTTGTCCTGGATTCCGATGTTGCTGAGGCGCCGTACTAGGGTGCGGTGGCAGACTGTGTCGAATGCCGCGGAGAGGTCTAGGAGGATGAGGGCCGCTGTTTCTCCATTGTCCATCAGGGCTCGGATGTCATCGGTGGCGGCGATGAGGGCGGTCTCGGTGCTGTGTTTGGCTCGGAAGCCGGACTGTGAGGGGTCGAGGGATCCGTTCGTCTCGAGGAAGGCGGCCATCTGCTTGTTGACGGTCTTCTCGATGACTTTGGCTGGAAACGGGAGAAGCGAGATGGGGCGGTAATTCTTGAGGTCGGTGGGGTCCGCTGTTGGTTTCTTGAGTAGAGCGCTGAGTTCGGCGTGTTTCCAGCTCTCAGGGAAGATGGCGGTGTCGAAGGAGGTGTTGATGATGTCTCGCAGGTGGGGTGCGATGACAGCGTCGGCCCTGTTGAAGACGTGGTGAGGGCAGGGGTCGGTCGGTGATCCGGAGTGGATGGAGTTCATCGTGCGGATGGTGTCTTCGGTGCTGATCGGGGTCCAGGCGTGGAGGGTGGTGGTGGGGGGGGTGGTTGGTCGGTCATGGTGTGCGTTGGTTGGTTGTTGAAACTGCTGTGTATGTCCGTGATCTTGTTGTGGAAGTATGAGGCGAGGGAGTTGCAGAGGTCTTGCGATGGGGTGATGTTGTTGTTTCCTGCGCTGGGGTTGGAAAGCTCTTTCACGATGTTGAAGAGTTCCTTGCAGTTGTGTGCGTTGTTGTCCAACCGGTCCTTGAATGCTGTTTTCTTGGCGGCGCGGATCAGCTGGTGGTGTTTCCGGGTGGCAAGTTTGTAGGAGGTCCTGTTGTCCGGTGTCGGTTCCCTTTTCCAGACCAGACCAGACTTGAAGGTATATACCTCGCTCCACCTATTGGAGCCCAGCCTAGATCGAGCTGCATCTTTCAGGTGTGTCTCCTGTAGGAGGCAAATGTCAGCTGCATGTCTGGTAAGATATGACTCTGCAAGCCTTGCTTTTCTATGGTCAGTCAGACCACGTACGTTCCAGGTATTGCAGTTTAGCTTTGACATCTATACACTTTTATATCGACATATACTGCTGTAGAAGTGACTCTGAACTAGTGCGTACTTATACTTGAAGTGGGAACATTAGCAGCTGTAGGATGTTTGGCAAGTGGTCTGGTAATAGTGTGTGGATTATGTGCGGTGTAGGGCTAGCAAGGACATATATATTGCATACTGCGGTGAACAACAATTAACAACAACTTCCCCTTCCCTCCCCCACCCACACCAACCCTCCAATCAGGTTGGGTTTCCAAGGTAAACATCCCCTCCAAAACATGTGCCCTTGAATCCTAGGGCCAGAGGGAATCATCCCAGGTGGGAGTGTGGAGTTGCAGGCATACTGCCCTCTCACTTAGGAGCAGGGTGGCCGAGCATACTGTGTACTATCAGTAGTTTAGGAAAACATTACTTTTTAAAATAAAATTAAAAGGAAGGGGGAGGGACGCCAAGAACGTGTATATCTCACAACTCAGAGGACGTGGCGGCCTAGGAAAACAAACTGAAATGCACCACTTACCATGATACGTGCCGCAACGCGCTGGGCCCCACTGCCCAGTGTCACAACTCCAGTAAATGAGGCGGCAACTGCTCGGGCCTATAGTTGTTATTTAGTCATTATCACTTAGCTGGCTGTCCACTGCATTATCCATCACTCCATCCCTGTTGTGTTGCTTCCTTGGTGATTGCCTGGCACATTTTAGAGCGGTGCTTGCGTTTGTAAAGATCCTGGGCTCGCCCCTAGTCTGCACCTGGAGCATGGTGGGGTAAAGCATTGTGTATTTGATACCAGCTTTTTGGAACATTTTTTTAGCTGGGATGAAGTCTCTGTGTGCCGCTTGTACTGTCTGACTAAAATCTGGGTACAGTACGATGGCTGTTCCTTGATATTGCACTTCTTGTTTATGGGCCATCCGTAACAGTGTCCCTATAATTTAATAATCTGACTATGAACGGGTGAGGCTAGGCACCAAGAGGCGGCCTGGGACCCAGAGTGCGATGGACATGAAACATGGCAGATAAGTCAGAGCCAAACAGGTCTTCAAGGAGCCGTTCTACACACTGTTCCATGTTTGTTATGTTCGTGAACTCTGGAATTCCAGTGATGCGAATGTTATTTTGCCGTGATCTCGCTTCAAGATCTTCATTCAGTGCCCTTATCATGTCCAGAACTATGTCCATTCGAAGAAGTAGTTCCTGTGCCTCTGTTTTGTCGGTCGTCGTAGTCTGACACTCGAGTCTCAAGTGGATCAAATCTATTTTCATGTTTCTCTACCTTTTGCTAGAGATGATCCATTCACACCGCCAGCGAGTCCAATTTGGAATCAATCGCCCGTAGACTGAATTTCACCTCATGCAGCATGCCCTTGATGGCATCTTCCTGGTGAGATTCCATCTGGGTTTCTGGCACTATTGTTTGCGGTGCCGATTCAATGTCATGTTGTCTAGTGGCGCGTTTGTCAAAGCTTAACTTTGTCTGCTTCTATCTGTATTGCCCATTATGCTTCTTAGTGTTGTGCACTGCAGTGGAAATCACACCTCTCATCTCCAGTGCAGCCGGCCCAGCTGTGCACGGCCTGAGCGCTCCACCAAATAACAATGGTGCAGCACTTTGTCTCACTTATTTATTAGCGCAGGCTTCAACCGTGGTGACACCTGTAGTAGGGGGGGGTTTGCTTTTATCTCCCGCTGCCCTAACGCACTAACGTTTGTGGTCCCAATACACAGTGCACACAAGACACACACACAATGTTCTCCTGGGGGCTGTTTCAGTGTAGCTTGTGTGCTGGGTTGATTTATGGCCCGGTGCAGCACCAGCTTTTGTCGTAGCAGGGGCCGCTAATCATGATGGGCTGTGAGGGTTCTAAGTCTGATTTGAAACCATCATCCTGGCCTCCGTACCTGATGGGTGTAGCAATGCCGAGGAAGCCACAGCAGGGGACGCATCCGCCCCCCACAGATTTGGAATCTCCGCTGCGGTTGTCGCGGCAGGTTCCTTCCACCTCCCAGATATGAGGGCATGTACCGCTACCGCTTCGCCACTCACCAAGACTTCTGGCTGTTGGATCTTCCTGGCATCCGCTGCATATTGCGCTCTCCTCCGGCTTCACAGGGAATTTGCACCAAGATCTATGGTCACTCTCACACCTCCGCAGCAGAACGCAGCAAGGAGGTACGTGTCTGCAGCGCAGCTCACTTCGCTCTTGTGGTGCCCTGGTCACAGTTACTGCGACGTGCACTCACAGGGATATGTTTTCCAGACTGGGTAGACCGCTAGGCCACAGCAGTAGGTATCAATGCATCGCTGCTCCAATGGACACAGTCTCACTGGTGCTGCCTCAGCTCTCAGTATACAGACACTGGCACTGCATCCCCCACAGCAGGGGTGTTGGTCTCACAGCTCGGCTAATCTAGGTGGCGATGTAATCTGCACCAGTCCTCCAGAGCTGGAGCCATAGATGCCGCATGGGCCTTTGTCACAGTTCGTCTACCCAGGCCCAAAGTAGGCTACACGAAGTCGGCTGTAGCGGCAATAGGCAACGTTTGTCTATTGCAGGTGTATCAGTGTGTGCCCCTGACGTAGGCACACACAATGTCCTCCTCGCACCCCTGTGTTTGTTGGTAGAACGTCGGATAATTGCCAAATAGTGTACTCGTTCAGCAGAGCCTCTTTACCAAGCGGCCATGTTGCAGCTTGGCTTGGCCATGCCCCCTGGTTGGTAGTGTTAAAGTGTACGGAGTACTACAGTCAACAAAATTAATATAGCAAAATAGGAGTGAAGACAAAAAGTTTGGGGGAAAGCCAAACTAAGTATGTCAGGACTAACACCTTTGAATATTTACCTTTGTTAGCCTCTCACATAACTGATCTTGCGTTCCATGGTAGTGGCCTTAATAACGCATGTGTACATCACTCCATTCCAACAAGCTATATTTAGTTTTTCACATCACTCTAAAATATCACGAGGTGCTAACAATTAATTAGACTCATGATGTAAAGTGGGTATCGTGCAAAACCGAGATGGTTGAATACATATTTAGAAGTGCCAATATTATTTCATTGAAAATATGTACACAACTTATGTGTCAGATAGGCAGAAAGTCTAAAATGTACTCTCCAAGTGAAATGATTGAACGAAAAATTAGAAGAGCCTATATTTCCTATTGAAAGTACTACAAAGCAACCGGAAAGTGCAGGTGTACTATAATTATAATGATTGATTCATAGTTCGAATATTTACTATTCTCCAATTGAAATGAATGCACACTTTTCGAAAAGTGACATACTATCCTTCAGCTAGAATTATTGCACCCACTACACAACTATTAATACCTGCTAGTATTCTACATTTAAAATAATTGCAACCATACTTAGCAGTGCCTTTTTTCTGCAATTAAAACTAGTACACAACTGCTAAGAAGTTGTGGTATTCTATATTTGTAGTGTTCGCACACATACCTCAAAGTGTCAGCATTTTATGATCGATTTCATTGCACCCATACTCAGAAGTTCCGGTAATTCTCTAATTGCAATGTTTTCTTCCATTTTTACAACTGAATGAATTGCACCTATGCGGAAAGGTCAGAATTCTAATATCACGATGTTGTCTTGGAATACATAGCTGTGCTGGCATTCTACAATTGAATTCATTGAACCCATGCTGAAAGGTCGGTATTGCATAACTGCAATGTGTTCCCCCATGCATGTTAATGCCAATATTCTACACCCGAACTCACTGCAACCATGCAAAAAGGACGGTAGTCTATAAGTGCATTGTTTTTGTCTACACTAAAAAGTGCCAGTATTCTTGAACTGAATTTATGGTAAGGATGCTGAAAGGCCAGAATTAAATCATTTCAATGGGACTTATTTATGAGCCCTTGCGTCCCTTTTGCGCGGCCGGTGCAACACTTTTTGTGACGCACCAGCAGCGCAAAAATAAATGCACCATGTTGCGTCATATTTACAAAGTGACGCATCTAGGTGGATGCGCCACTTTGTAAACCTCTGCGCCACATTATACCTGCGCCAGGTATAATGTTTGCAGGGTGGGTGTTCCGACGCAAGTAAGCCTCGTTGAAGTGACGCAGTGAAATCTATGAGATTTCACTCCACCACTTCGAGGACGCAAATGCATCAATATCTTATGCCTGCCTCACAGCAGGCGTAAGACTGATGCAGGCACATTGAAATGGGACATGCCCATGTTAAATGACCAATTGCTGAAGTTAAGTCATTTTTGTGACACACTCCAGCAATGCATCATTTTTGTGCCCACAGATTCGTCAGAAATACTGACGTATCTGTAACTCTTTGTGAAATGATGCGTCATATTGTAAATATAGCGCATCCAGCATGTCGCAAGGAGAGCGCAATAAAAAGTGATGCATCGCTGTTTTCACGCAACGATATGTCACTTTTCATAAATGAGGCCCTATGTTATTTTTGCACACCTAGAAGTAAATTCAGTGTACCTGTGCCTAAAAAATGTGGGCTTTTGTTCACAATTATTAAGTCCACAATTTTCTTTTTACATGAGAACCAAGTACATCATGGTAAAACTTGACTCTGTCAGAGTAGTGAATCAAAGCAGAACCAGGCTTACTCAAGAGAAATGGTATAGCCTAGTAACCCAGCCCGCTAATATGCAACAATAACACTCAATAAACCATTGTCTGGTGAAGGATTGTTCTTTTCAGAAGAATAAGTATTGTTATTACACACATGCTTCTAGGCACTAAGGGGGTCATTACGATGGTGGTCCGACGAGCGTACGACCGCCATTATTGTGGGATTGGGACCGGCCGACAAGTAGTCAGCAGTCCCATCCAACATATTAGGATACAACCGCTGTGTAAGCGGTTTTAAACATCCCTTTTACAATCACATCTTGTGCTGCAGGCCGGATAAGGGTTGCAGCACAAGCTGCAATTGAAAAAGGGATGTTTTTAAACGTCCATGCACCATTTGCCAGGTACCATGTGGTGCCTGGCACACAGTGCATGGATGTTTGGGAGGGCACCACTTGTTCCCCCCAGGGCACATAGTGGAGGCAGAGGGGGCACGGGGGTCCTGCTAAGGACCCCAGAGTCACTTTTCAGCTCCCTGTTCATTGCGGTGGGACCACCATGAAAAGGCAGTCGAAAAGGGAAATCATAATCCCTACAGCTGTGCCTACACAGGCATTGCTCTCATTGTAGGGATTGGGAACCTGCCCGCCATCCGGCCAGGATCTTTGATACTGTCGGAGGCAGCGGTTCTAACCCCCACTGCCCTAGATGGTGGGCGAACTGCCACCAATGGCCGATCTGTGGCAGTCCTCCTGCAACCGTAATGAGGGTCAATGTATTGAATTACAAATATGAACATCAGGTAAATGGAAATACATTAGATGATCCCCTTATATTACATTACACCTCTTGTGGGTTTTGACTCCTATAACCACAATAAAACCCTCCTATATAAGATGTAACATCACAATAGAAGAGAGTGCCATTTTAAATAATTTAAATAAGGTAAGCCTACTGCATTTGTCAGGGTGCCATCACATTAGTAAAAACAGCCACATGTCATGTTTCCATACTGTACCAGTATTAAAAACAATGGAAACAATACAAATAGATATAAGCATTCATTATAGTACAGTCAACATTTACATTTTAAATAAATCATTACAATTGCAACCAAGTGTGTCAGCATCTTTTATTAATATTATTAGACTACCACTGCAGTCATGGGACCAACTACAAGCGGTTCCCACACTTCTGAGCCTGAGAGCAAAAGCTCCAGCTCATGGAGTGCTTAAAAATAATGTAAATCTCTCCCCCCCAGTCAGGAAGTTAATTCATTGGCTAAGGTGGGAGAAACTATTTCCTGGACTGCTGTGCGCCTCTTGCAGTCCCCATAATACCTTGTCAAATATGTTGGTGTTCTTGTACCTCCTTGGGGCACCACAAGTCATGATATTCAATTTCCAGCTCCCTCCCAGATCAATATGGGTCACACTAGGCCTGAATTCCTGAATTGAATATGACCGTCTTATCTGTACTCCATTTTCTGTGCCAATGTGGCCTTGCTCTTCAGAGTCACCCAGATCCACCCTGGACACCCATATAGAGCAGGAATAGTTGGGGACATGGGTTGGGCCACAAGGCCCCTATGTCCCCACCAGCTTCCCACATGCAGAACTGTTCAACCTGGTGGTATGCGGGAGCCAGTAAGCATTTCTGCCTCCCGCTCATGGTCAGTGCAGATGGAGAAATGGTGGCGATGTTGTCCTGCTTCCCCAGACACAGGCAAGTGGAGTGGGGATGGCTACACAGCTTCAGGGTGCAGCACATTGGTGCTCAGGTAGTCTGTTTTTGTGTCTAGGGGAATAGGGTCTTGGGACCTTGGTGCTTGTGTCAGACTCCGGGGAATGTGGTCTAAAGGTGGCTCAGGGAGAGCCCCCACTCACATTCCCTGCCTATTACAAATGTTTTTAAAAAAGAAACATTGTGCTGACACCTAGGGTCTCGGTCCTCCCCAAGGGTATTTTTACAAAATCCAGCAGAAACCCGGAAGATCGCCATGCGCAACAACCTGATAGGTAACAGGGTTCTGATACTAGTCCTTCTTGTTCCTTTCCGGACTCAACAAATAAAGTTGAAAAGACAGGAGGACGTTCTGAACGGAGACAAGATGAGTATGTCAAACCGAAAAAGGACTCATAATGCTCATGTGATGTGAAGATAAAAAAGGAAGATAAGCTTCTGCAACCGAAATCCAAATTTCAGAAAAAGAAAGCTGCAGGTATTACCGCAAGATATGCTACAAACTACTGAAGAGTAGGTGGGCGGTGACTCTCCTGGACATCACTATAGTGCTCTAGAATCTCCAGGAGTTTCTAGTGGGGAAAACAACTGATAAACTCATTGAAGTTGAGAGTGAGACCCCAGATCGGCGCATTAGCCCTCTAGACAGATTACAAAATATGGATATATAAATTGAGGGTGGCATGCAGTGCACCATATGGGTACAATTCTAAGGAAATTTAATATGATTATATGAGATTCTCATGGCGGATGTCTATTGGCCCCCGGAGTTTGTAAGATCATCCCCCAAGGAGGATGTGATGCTGCCATTGTTTTTTTTCACTTGTCTCTGACGAGGTCAAATAAGCTTATTCACCAGAATGAGCTCTTACACAAGCCCCTATGTTGTACAGCAAACATGTCAGCTGGGATAAGGACTTCCCTTACCAGATCATAACAGTCAGGCCCGCAAGTGTAACCACAATACCCAATTAAGCGGGATGTTAAAGCACCTTTTAGAAAAATACTCTCACAATTAGACTACCAGGGAGTCATTGAACCCTGTGTCCCCCCATGAATATTCCTCTTTTTACAGTGCTTGAACCAGACCACTCATTCGAACAGCCATAAACTATCGACATTTATAAAGCCATACACACATTTGCAATACAAAATACACGTAGTCCTTCACTTATTATTTATATAGTCCATAAAAATATAAGACATCCTTTGATCTTTTCAATGTTTTTTTCTGCCAGAATAGAGGGGCATATTATCAAGGGGGTTTATCTCCGCTTTTTTGGCTTTAAAAGCCAAGAAAGCGGAGATAAAATTATCTCCCTATTACCTAGCTGCCGCTAACACCAGTTAGCGACAGCTAGTAGGAGATAGCGACCATCTTGGACCCCACTTTGCATGTCAGTGATATTTATCACTAATGAGATGCAAAGTGGGCGTGCCAAGATGTTAGCAACTGAAAACAGTCGCTAACATCTCTATCTCCTATTACCAACTTTTGGAGATATTCGCGCTACGCGGGAATATCTCCAAAAGCTAACACCTGCCCTGAGCAGTTCTTAGCCATGTTATCCAATGGAAGGTGGATAACATGGCTAAGAGCATTAGCTCGCTAATGCATGAATATCGCGGACTTTTCAGCGATATTCATGCTTTGCGACGATTTTTACCGCATTTGCGTTAAACCTTGGTAATACCAAGGTTTATTTGCGGTAAAAATCGCCGCAGCTCAGCGGTAAATTTTTGTCTCTAACCAAGCAATAGCGATAATTATCGCTATTGCTTGGTAATATGCCCCAGAGTGCCTAAAATAAGAGATTGTACTGCATTCTCAACCCTGGGCTCTCAAAGTTGCTTTTGCTGACTCTCCATGTGAGATAATAACAGTCCAAGACTGTTTGCTGAACGCATTGTGTCAATTTTACATGATATTTACCCAGACACATTGTCCTATGTAGATCATATTTACCTTACAAATGATGATTTAAAACACACATTTAGCCAGAGATGATCACAAAATATTGACATTTATCAGCCTGATTCATCAAGCTGATTTGCGCTCGCAAAGGGCCAGATTCTAAAAATCTGGCCCTTTGCGAGTGCGATTTTTGCATTTGGGATTCATCATCCCAAATGCAAAAATCGCTGTTACCGAAAATGCATATTTGCGAGGAATTGGATTTAAGGAATCTCTAATAGAGATTCCTTAAATCCAATTCATCAACCAATTAGAAAATGCGAATTCGCAATATTTGGTCGCAATTTACCACCAAGTCTGACTTGGTGGTAAATTGCGAAAAAACGAGTAAAAAGCACTTTAGTGCATTTTTTTCTTTTGCATGTTACACACACACATGTCCTTTGGACATGTGTGTGCGCAACACCTGTTCAAATGTGCATTTGAGGGGTGCTACAGGGTGTCCTTTGGACACTACTGGCACCCTTCAAATCGCTATCTTATTTGCTATTAGCAAATTGCTCATCGCAAATAAGGAATACTCCCCATTCATTCCTATGGGCCTTTTGGCCCATAGGAATGAATGGGGAGTTTTTCCTTATTTGCGATTAGCAATTTGCTAATCGCAAATAAGGAATTTGTAGGAATCGCATTTTATTTTGCGATTCCTAAATGAATACCGTTTTGCGAGTCTCTAATAGCGATTCCTTATGATTCTCTATTAGAGACTCGCAAAACGGTACCTTGATGAATCAGGCTGTATGGAACATGCAGCCTGATTCATCAAGCTGATTTGCGCTCGCAAAGGGCCAGATTCTGAGAATCTGGCCCTTTGCGAGTGCGATTTTTGCATTTGGGATTCATCATCCCAAATGCAAAAATCGCTGTTACCGAAATCGCATATTTGCGAGGAATTGGATTTAAGGAATCTCTAATAGAGATTCCTTAAATCCAATCCATCAACCAATTAGAAAATGCGAATTCGCAATATTTGGTCGCAATTTACCACCAAGTCTGACTTGGTGGTAAATTGCGAAAAAAGAGTAAAAAGCACTTTAGTGCATTTTTTTCTTTTGCATGTTACACACACACATGTCCTTTTGACATGTGTGTGCGCAACACCTGTTCAAATGTGCATTTGAGGGGTGCTACAGGGTGTCCTTTGGACACTACTGGCACCCTTCAAATCGCTATCTTATTTGCTATTAGCAAATTGCTAATCGCAAATAAGGAATACTCCCCATTCATTCCTATGGGCCTTTTGGCCCATAGGAATGAATGGGAAGTTTTTCCTTATTTGCGATTAGCAATTTGCTAATCGCAAATGAGGAATTTGTAGGAATCGCATTTTATTTTGCGATTCCTACATGAATACCGTTTTGCGAGTCTCTAATAGCGATTCCTTATGATTCTCTATTAGAGACTCGCAAAACGGTACCTTGATGAATCAGGCTGATGGTTACTAATTCAACTATAAAAAAATGCAAAGTAGCTTTTCTAAGTGTCCTATTTCTTTGATACAAACTTCCCAATGAGGGAAAGAACCTTGCACCTCACTTCCCAGAGAGTGTGCTCTGCTACAACCATCAAATAAACTTAAGAAATTGCAATCCTTATCAGGATTCCTTAATTTTGGCAGAATATACAGTCCAGATTATGGTCAACATATCAAACCATTGAATGAATTAATACATCATGGCTTTTTCAACTTACATTGGGCATCACACCATACAGACATACTATGATCACTACAATCTGACGTACTTGCTACACTACACCTACACACACGTCAATACCACAAAACAGCTCATCCGTATAGTGTGGGTGCCACAGGCTTTATATACGTCACCTTTAATGAAGACCATGCTGAATGCATATATATCGCACAGATATTCCAATGTAAAAATGCTTTTTACATCCACTGAAAAAACACTAACTGTGGTTCAGATGGCTGTCATTAAGGAACGATAGGAATGAATGGGGAGTTTTTCCTTATTTGCGATTAGCAATTTGCTAATCGCAAATAAGGAATTTGTAGGAATCGCATTTTATTTTGCGATTCCTAAATGAATACCGTTTTGCGAGTCTCTAATAGCGATTCCTTATGATTCTCTATTAGAGACTCGCAAAACGGTACCTTGATGAATCAGGCTGTATGGAACATGCAGCCTGATTCATCAAGCTGATTTGCGCTCGCAAAGGGCCAGATTCTGAGAATCTGGCCCTTTGCGAGTGCGATTTTTGCATTTGGGATTCATCATCCCAAATGCAAAAATCGCTGTTACCGAAATCGCATATTTGCGAGGAATTGGATTTAAGGAATCTCTAATAGAGATTCCTTAAATCCAATCCATCAACCAATTAGAAAATGCGAATTCGCAATATTTGGTCGCAATTTACCACCAAGTCTGACTTGGTGGTAAATTGCGAAAAAAGAGTAAAAAGCACTTTAGTGCATTTTTTTCTTTTGCATGTTACACACACACATGTCCTTTTGACATGTGTGTGCGCAACACCTGTTCAAATGTGCATTTGAGGGGTGCTACAGGGTGTCCTTTGGACACTACTGGCACCCTTCAAATCGCTATCTTATTTGCTATTAGCAAATTGCTAATCGCAAAAAAGGAATACTCCCCATTCATTCCTATGGGCCTTTTGGCCCATAGGAATGAATGGGAAGTTTTTCCTTATTTGCGATTAGCAATTTGCTAATCGCAAATGAGGAATTTGTAGGAATCGCATTTTATTTTGCGATTCCTACATGAATACCGTTTTGCGAGTCTCTAATAGCGATTCCTTATGATTCTCTATTAGAGACTCGCAAAACGGTACCTTGATGAATCAGGCTGATGGTTACTAATTCAACTATAAAAAAATGCAAAGTAGCTTTTCTAAGTGTCCTATTTCTTTGATACAAACTTCCCAATGAGGGAAAGAACCTTGCACCTCACTTCCCAGAGAGTGTGCTCTGCTACAACCATCAAATAAACTTAAGAAATTGCAATCCTTATCAGGATTCCTTAACTTTGGCAGAATATACAGTCCAGATTATGGTCAACATATCAAACCATTGAATGAATTAATACATCATGGCTTTTTCAACTTACATTGGGCATCACACCATACAGACATACTATGATCACTACAATCTGACGTACTTGCTACACTACACCTACACACACGTCAATACCACAAAACAGGTCATCCGTATAGTGTGGGTGCCACAGGCTTTATATACGTCACCTTTAATGAAGACCATGCTGAATGCATATATATCGCACAGATATTCCAATGTAAAAATGCTTTTTACATCCACTGAAAAAACACTAACTGTGGTTCAGATGGCTGTCATTAAGGAACAGCCAATTGCACAGGGGAAAGGAATTATTGTTGTTACTCCTACTCTAGCCATAGAGGTTGTCACAAAGCGAGCATTCCTACTGCAAAAACCCTACATCCCCGTTGGATACAATAGACAACATCCTTAACAGCTAAGGACGCAGGCTTTGTCTTTGACCCATCTTTACAAACACATGAATATCTCCAATATGAGCCTGTAAATGCTATGCCCAGCAATTTTTTGTCTCTTGATCAGTATAAAAATGTTGTTTATACTGATGGCTCAGTCCAGCCTGCTATAGGCACCAAGCACCAATATTCTGCAGTCTGCACATCAGTTCATGGATAGTAAATTTCAACCACACAAAACTCGCACATAGTCCTTAGGTGACTGTACTGCACAGTTGGTTGAACTGTAAGCATTATTTCTTGCACTGGAAAATGTGAATCCTGAATTCACTGCACTTATAGTGTGTGAGTCGTAATATTGTTTCCAGTTCTCTAATGATAATTTGCATTATTGGCTTCTTAATGGATTCAGCGATTCATATAATGGAATAGCATACATTTCATTGGGTAAAAGTGGCAGGCCTTAAAGACAGGTCACCATTGGCTCATGTTATTCATACATTGAGCCATCAGTGTGTTGAAACACACATTTTAGGGAATTCTTTGGCTGATAAACCTGCCAAATCTGCACTTTTGACTTCAACAGTTGCTGAGATTACTTGTTCCTATAGAAGGGTAAATGATGATATACTGGCTGCCATAAATGTAACACGCAATGGCACCCCTTTGCCCAGGGGCTTTCCAGCTAAATATGCATACCATTTAAGTGAACAAAATGTTCCCTTACAACAATTCCAGGAATTGTGGATTGTGTGATTCCCAATCAAGACCACAAGCTAGCCTTAGTGATTGCTGCCATGAAGGTGCTGCTTATGCACATGCAGGTTTAGCTGCCACAAAATTAGTGGCATGGATTATACAAACTGGCCAAGAAATATGTCCTTTGTTGTGACAATTGTCAACATATTAAGAGGTTCACTTATATGGGGTAGAAAGAGCTCTTAATAATCTCCCTAAAAGCTCCATGGGTGGCTTGATCCCATGTGAGATCCTATTAGGCATCAAACTGTATGTTTCAGACCTTGACGGACCAGACATCATGGCGACAACCATGCCCTCTGACGTAAATGATCATTCTGCTGGCTTCCAGAATTAGCAACACTTTTGCGACAGCCAAGCTAATAAACATTTAAAGGCATCTGCCTATGCCAACATCAAGGAGCAGCCAGCTTCTTCCCGCTGGATTCCAGAAGTTGGAGATAATATTCATGGAATGCTTGCAGTGAAGAAAGAATTTGACCTATCATACAGTGCACCAGTGTCAGTCCTTGGCACTCAAGGTACAAGAACCATGATATTGCCACTCTGTGTTGGTTGTAATAAAATATGTTTGTCCTATTGATCAAGCAAAATTACATCTTGTGGCCGATTGTAAACAGTCTGCCATGAGGACTCCTTGGTCGTTCTCTAACTCCTCTCGCTACCACACAGGAATTTCCTCTACAGCAGTGAGCAACTATGAAGCTGTTTCTCCCCACCTAGGGGGCGGTGGCTGAACAACAATTGATTCCTGATTCCACTAGAAACGCCAGCCGCACGATAGAAGTATACACTGTACTTGTTACTGCTTCTCCTGCATTTGAAGTTGTTTATGATTAACTGTCTTTTGAACTATCTTCCAGCTCTCTTTCTACACCAATGGCTCCTGGTATTCAAGAAACCGTTTCTGGTTATTTCAAAGTACTAGATGATTTTCATCTAAATTTGTTTACACTTCCACAATTCTAGACACTATGCCTACATGGGCTTGTGTTTTCCTTTCATGGCTAAAATGCACTTATATGGTCCATCCTTGGATATATGCTTCGATAACATTTACCTTGGTTTTTCCATTTTTTTTTTATTGAATTTGTGGTTTCCTTTTTGCTAATAAATGGACATTACTGTCCAGAAATACTCTGCTACAGAACTGGTGGATGAGGTTTTAAAGTCTCACTGCTCTTCACATAAAGTGAGGAGAGACCTGACACTTGTGAACATTTCAGCTGTCGGAGTAACTGATGGAAGTGTTTGTGATAAGGTTGCCTATGACATTTTTGGTCCTGCAGAAATTCTGCAGATTCCTTAAACATTTAAAGTTGCAATGGGTGATGTTATTATACCTGGGTTACATTCTGATGACTGGGATGTCGAAACTGTTAACTCCATTCTCTCAGGACTCTAAATAGGGTACTATTTTTGAAAATGAAGATCTGTACCTTAATTCTACCAATTATGGTGAAGTGTTCTGCTATCATCATTACGCACATCATTATTTGTGTAGCGCTAGTGTTCAACGCACACCCTTTAATTACACTAGGAACATTGTTTAAACCCCTATAAAAGGAGTTCATACAAGTATAGGTATAAATTCACATATTTTTCAGACCATGATTCATTAGACCCAAAATCTTTTTATTTTAAACTTGTCCCCACACCACCAAAGAAATATATTCTGATGCAAACCAAGCACATACATACAGATGTCTTTGTCACACAATTGACCTTACAGAGGCTATGAGTATTGGAAAGATACCATTGAAGTGAAATCAATTTGGGGAACAACATATTGGCAGGTTCAGGGAACAGACACATTATTTAGAGTGTGCTTTATTTCAACACAAATGAATTCCCTAAATGACACAGTTCAACAGACTACATATATGAGACTTGCTAAAATTAAAGACACAGATTCACCAAATGCTCCTTCCTTGCCCGATTGGACATTTGGCAACATTTGACAAATTATAGCAAAGAACAGCTCAATAGTATTGGGCAGAATGGTACATTCAACCCCACAGGTCCCAACCAGTGGTTATTGTAGCCAGTGAACACAAATGGTTGCAATACTCATTCTTTTTTTTATTTCCCACTGGGGTTTAAGGCAAGCACACCAGACCCTTGTTATTTCAAGTCTAAACACTTAGGAATAGTCATAACCTATTCAGTAGGAAAATTGTGCCGCATTGATTGGAACATTCCACACTGTATGCAGATGACATCGATCTACCAGATTTTCTACTGTGTTCCAAAAGATTCATTTTTGTCACTTACAATAAGATTTGGAAATTGTCACAGATAGAAGCAGCTGAACCTTTAAGGCAAATTGATCAAGGTCATTTGGATAAAGTGCCTGCTTTTGTTGATAAAAGCAATATTTCATTGTCTTCTCACATTTACAATTTCAATAACATTATGCTGGCTGTAATTGATATTATGTAAAATGACATGTTTTTATTTTATCATTTAAAAAGCCAGCTTAAATCTATTATGCAGTTTAGTTGGACACTTCATATAATACAATCAGGGGTGGACGGAACTCATGGAGTTTGACTCTGCAGAATTCCGTGGAGTTAAAAAAACTACGCTAGATTCCGCGGAGTTTTGCCCCCCTTTAGCTTCACTCTCAGTTAGACTTAAAGCCCATAAACTTGATGTAGCGCTGGCCGAAGACCAATCACTCTGTCAAAAGCACTGAAGGTGCTGCATTCCGGATCGGTTTTACTGTTTTTAGGCAGACATCTGTGGTAAATGAAACAACTGTCCGGTCTAGCTGAGCAAGCATGGACACATTTATCACATTACTTTATGAGACAAATTAAAGAAATCAAGAAGTTTCTTTTTTTGCATTTTGTAAAACATGACTTGGCAGCTGCGTTATCTAAAGAAGAAAAATGTGTTTGAGTGTGTGTGCTAGGTGTACCATTTCAGCTTTCCTTCTAGCCTTAAAATGAGCATTATCTGTGTGCTCTCTGTGCTGTCATACGACAGACTCATATCAAATGATTATAATCAGATGTCACCTCATTCGCACTTTCTAAGCACAGGAACGCCAAACACTACCTGAAGTTTTGATGACCAACAGGTGCTCCTGTGTGTGTGATAGTAATTTGTGAACACATAGAAGTGTGGCAGCCATTGTTCTGTTCCGCCGGGGCACTTTGATCTCCGGCAGCGGGGGCGACTTGGCAGGATGTACGATTCACTGCCCTGCCTGCTGCGTCATGGCCCAATCAGCCACGAATCGGCAATCTATATGGTTTACAACTGCTTCAGTTCTTTTTAATCATGACTCATTAAACTACAACAACCGCAAAATTGTGTAACAAATTTACCAAGCAAAAATCGATAACTCTCCTTGAGCGGTGGTAATGAACTATATTGAGTCCGCAACCACACATAGATATTTACATGATTTGTAATATTATTATGCACCAATCAGGTCCATTTGCAGATTAAAGGCTACAACAACAAAGAAAACACATGCGCTCACTTATCAGATGTGGTAAGGTAATTTCATAGATGTAGTTTCTGTTTGCAAATCCAGTGCTGCGAATAAGCGTATATCTGCTTGAGCTGCCCTGACTAGAAATTACTAATTAATAACAATTTTCTACATATTGTAAAGTAAAATGCTTTTTCTTTCAGGTGGCCTCTGTCACCATACGCTCCTCCCTCTTCTCTCACTGAAGCGATTGCAATGCTGCAATAAGGAGATGCTCTCACAGGCTAGGGGAAGGGCACAAAGTCGAGTGGCATTTGCCATGTGCATATTCACAGAGGAGAAGAGCCAAGAACGCTGTATGCACTCCAAGCAGAGAGCAGAGTGGCAAAACTCTGCCAGCGGAAAAGAATTTGCTGCTCAGCCCTAATATAACTCTAACTGAGCTGCAAGGGGTTCTTTGAACTCCATGCAACTATTCTTGCGTTTGAACCTGACATGTAAAAAGAGACTCATGGCAACAAAAAAAAAATGATACTACTTATAAATAAATTAAACTTTTCATCTCCGATAACAATTTCATCTGTAAGCAGGAGTGATCACAAGTCTAAAGATACTGGAAATTCCCTTGATGAACTGCATATGGCCCCATGGAGTAATACTCCATTAAGCACACTGGAACAAGCAATCAGGGTTCTGAACTTTCAATCAGATAAAATGGAAGTCCAGTTTGACCTTATAAACTTAATTGCTGGTCACATTGCAGGTATAAATACCAAGCTGGACTCAATTACTTCGCTGGTAATGCGAAGGGTATCCTCAGAACTACAACCAAACAATCACAACCAGAAGCTCAATTGCGGCTGTGGTAAAATAATGGATACATTGGCAAAACTGCCTGAAATATTAAGTGATATCCTATGGGCAGTGCAATTAACAACAAATCTCAAACAAAATGGAGCAACCCTAAGAGATGACGAGGGAAAGGACGAGGTCAAAGGAAATAACACATCCAAGGCGATACAAGTTACGGACAAAGGAGAAACAGAACAAGAGGAAACAGAGGAATCTGAAATAAGGGGCCCGCAAATCGAAGTGACATAGAGCTCTATTAATACCTCAAAAATTACAAAACTACAAAAGACAAAAAAAACGTGCTAAAAAGGGTAGGGTAAAACATAATATTCAATCAACCACAAAATTAGAGAATAACTTCCCCATCTTCACAAATCAAAAAACACAAAGGAAAGAAAATAAAGCATTGATAGTAGGTATAACGGAAGATCCAATACTGGGCCCAGTCCAACCAAATCATACAATGGATTGTAACAAACTTAATACAAAGCAAAATGCACCAAGAATTCTATCCGCGACTTCCAAAGAGAATGCAAAACAGACGCTGTATATAACATCTAACTATCGGCCGACTGCAGAATCTGCGCCAACCCCCGGAAGTTCAAAAAGGCAACTAGACCAGACCCAACACACTGAAAAGGGAGAAGGGGTAGAAAAAACATGGCAGGTCCAAACAAGAGCTAGACCTAATGAGGAAGGAGGTTCAGAAAATGGAACCCAAGCTAACAGCAGGGAAAAGGAGGACAAAGCATTGCAACCAAAACAAATCCAAAATACTAAAAAGATAGAAGTGGTCGAAAATACATCCCAAGTTCAGTCTAGGATTATAACCAAAGACGAGAGAGGCAACAGACCAGAGAACGGATGGCAAACAGCTAAGAGGGAAAAGGGAGCTAAAAACAAGAACAATCGGAAAGAAGGGAAATAACACCAGGCAACAAGCGTATGAGACAACAGACAATAAAGGACATAGTAGCCAAATTTTTATAAAAATCACAATAAACAAAAAAGGAAGATTATGAAAGATGCCCTCTATCGACCAGCAAAGCGAGCCAAAAGGGCCAGCAATACATATAGAAGCTGGAAAACTGGAGCAAGGGTAAAAAGAAGGAAAAAAGCCTGAAACTTTGCAGGAACAGTTCAGCAAAGAACAAAGAAGTCAAAAAAGACATATTGATAATGAAATCACAAATACCAAAAATATTCAGGTAGGAAAAGAGAACAGTTCGGGAATTGTCAGCTGCTCTGAAAATAACCGGAGGGAGAACACTTCCAAGTAGACCTTTGTACCAGAATATTGCACAAAAGGAAGTCAAGATACCCTAAATAGAGAGAATATTTTAAGGTTGTTTAAAAAAATGCCTGAACTAAAAAGAATACCATCACAAGACCTTTTAGCCGTGAAATTTAAGAATTCCCCAGAAAACCCAGACATAGAAGAGACCTTGACTACCTGGTCCTCAAAGGATTTAGTAGGCAGGATATATGCAACCAGAACAACTTTCAAACTCTGGGGAATCATACTGAGGCCGCATAATCACACAAGGTATCTTTACCCCTCTTAATAAACCAGAAGATTAAAAAATTGGAAGACGCATCTGCAAAAAAGCAAAAAACATGCTTACACGGCCCGATCAACCACGCCACCGGGGCCAACAAATTCAAAAGAGTGCAACGGAGCAGCGAGGCAGTCAAAATACCTTACAGTTGACGGCATGGACTGGTCTTGGGTGCCAAAAGCACTAAGCCATACGCGTACCTAATGAACAGTTAAAGTCCCTTACGATTGACGAAAGGTACGGGCAGATAGTTCAGGCCAAAGAGCAGGCCGTGAGCTGAAGGATTGAAGTCAGAACAAGATAAAGATCTATTCATGGAATGTCCACGGATTTAAAAACATGGGTCATGACTACAAAACGTTGTCCTTCTTCGAACAAAAAGATATAATACTGCTCCAAGGAACTTGGATAATGAAACCGACAGCAATATCTGGTTACTTAGAACATCACATCATAGCAGTAAAATTCGCAAGATTTGGTCTCCCGAAGGGAGGCTTATCAACATATATATCACAAAAACATGGATGGTGAACAGAAGAGTTAGATGCCGGGGCCAACTGGCTCCAAGTTACAAAAGTTATCAGAAAGCAAAATACAATTAAAATAGACTGACAACTAATTTTAGTCAACATATATGTTCACCATGCAAAAAATCAGAAGGAAAAATTCACAATACTAATAAATCTGATAATCGTATTGCAAAAGTCACACAAATTCTGCCCATTGATCATTTCAGGAGATTTCAATTGTAACCTACTAAAACAAAATAAAATAAAGAGGCAGGAGGACTGTTGATATCTAATCATAATGCAAGAGTTAGAAAGGTACGGCCTGTCAATCCTGAATGGTAACACTGCAGGGGATAGACCTTCAGCCATAACGCACTCCAATGGAGAAAGTGATCTACAATAGATTTTACCATCATCAGCAGTAACCTAGTCCCAAGATAAGATTCATTCCAAATCCTCACACGTATAGAAAGTGACCATCACCCACAAATTACAAAGCTTAATATAAAGCTAGCCTGGCCGCAAAAAAATAAACATGCTGGGACAACATGTAGAAAAGTTTAATCTGTGGAAACTAAAATGGCAAGAAACAAATATGGCAAATATAATGGCTACCCTCAAAGAACATGTTTTCTCGAACCGGGCCACAGATAGAAGAAAATCGAATAAAAACTTGGGAAGATCTATGCCTCTTCCTTACCCGAAGATTTCCGGCCACTAACAGAAACACAAAAAGAATAGATATCAGAAAGGATCCATGGTTTAACCTCTCCCTGCGAGATGAAAAGAGAAGGATGGCAAAAGAGGCTCGAATTCAAGCCATGGAGGTCAAAATGGGTAAGAAAGGAGAAAAGGACACACTAAAGGAGTTAGAGAATAATTACAAGAAGATGCTGAGGGAAGCCCAGGCAGAATATGAAGAAAGAATCTGGACAAAACTATTGTGGGCAAGCATTTTGCCAAACAGCAGGGAATTCTGGGGCATCATAAATAATATGACCAACGGTAGATTACAACAAGAAGCAGGCATTTTGTGAAAAAACCTGGATGGAGCACATACATAATAAGTACAGCAGTGCAAGGAATGATAAGCACGCAAGGGCAAAACCCCTAAAGGACCTAAAACCGGAAGTAGTAGAATATACCGGTCAAGCAGAGAGTACCAATGACTCATACAATCTGATGGACATAAAACAATTGAGAGGAATAATAAAAAGGTTGAAAACGAATTGCCCAATGCACCATTCAAACAGACACCAGACTTTTGGGCCTATAACCTCGCGCCATTATTTAACCTGATCTACAGTGAGAACAAGGTCCCCAAATCTTGGAAAGGGAATATTATCCACCCAATATTCAAACAGGGAGACCACAATAAACCAGAAAAGTACAGACTGATATCACTGATTGATGTTGAGGCCAAAGTATACGGATCATGCCTATTACTTCACCTTCGAGATTGGATGGACGAGACAAGTATAATTCCAAAGTTTCAAACTGGTTTTAGATGGGTACCTTGACAAACCTGGCCACGTTGGCACTCCTAATTGAAAAAGCAAGAAAAAAGAAAACTCGATTATTTGCATGTTTTCACGATTTGAAAGCCGCATTCGACAAAGTAAGCAGAAATCGCCTCTGGGAAAAATTAAGGGCATGGGGCTGCCAAGCAAATTACTGGATGCAATAATAGCCCTGCACAGCGAAACCTGGGCTAGAGTGAAACTAGGCAATGGACTTAACACCACCAGCAGTATCCACACAGAGCAAGGGCTAAAACAAGGCTGTGTCCTAGCCCCAAGCCTATTTAATTTATGGCAGATGTCAGTAAACACATTCAATCAGCCGACTGCCATCCACCAAATCTAGTCAATGAGCCAATACCCTTCCTACAGTACGCAGACGATATTGTGGTACTGAGCCAAAGCCCCATCATGCTACAAAGAGTGATCAACAACTTAGTCATCTATTGGGACAGAGATTGCTTGGAAATAAATAAAGACAAAACCAAGGTTGTACGTCTTGCTGACCCAAAATAAAACAAGTTTAAATGGTACATAAAAGGGACTCCAATAGAAGAACAAGTGGCCTACAAAATACCTCGGTTTAAAACTAGGGTGAGGCTCAACACACAAAGAACACAAAACGGACTTAAAGGAAGGCAAAAGGACAATCGTTAATCTTTGCGTACAGACTCCTGAATAGAAAACTGGGCTGCCCGAGTCATGCACATTTTCTAAAAGTGATGGCAGCACAAATTGTACCGACATTGTCATACGCCCTAGTAGTTTGGTGCGGCAAAGAGGTGGAACTGCTAACCGATCTTCAGACAAAGGTCTACAAAGCTGTTTTTAATTTACCAAGGTCCGCCGGTCCAGCTCAGGTCGGGCTGGAATTCGGCCTTCAGAATCAGAAATTCCGGAGCATGAGCGGCTTCGTGAAACTATGCCACAAATTTTGCGCTTCTGAACAGGGGTCATTGAACAATACATGCTAATCCAGATTGACCAAGACATTCCACATTCATGGGGAGCATACCTATGATAATCATTAGCTGAATTTGACATACAAAAACATGGGACAGCCAGTTAGAGAGGGTAGCTTTTGGTAAATTGGTAAATAAAACATCAAAGAAGAAGTCTTTCCTAGAAGACAAAATAACCTTGAAACGCAGACATGGGTGGACCGTGATTAACTATTATATATCAATAAAGCATCAGGCATACTTATTAACACATTTCAGTACCGAGCTGAAAAAGAGTTTCACAAACTATCGTTTGGGCATGCATGATTCTAAAGAGCTACAATCGTCTTGGCAAAGCAACCATCAAGCAGCATGCGACTATGCGGCTCCTGTAGCGAAACACTAACACACCTGCAGTGTGCTTGCCCAACAGTTAAGGATATAAGGAGGGGGCTTTTAAAACCAATTTGTAACAAACTGAATATTCACACTTGCATGCAAGCAGTGATACGTTGGCTTTTAATAGAACCCGCACAGATCGTTCAAATTGTTAGATAACATTTTATGTGTATTATAATGTTATTCTGATTTTAAAATCTTGGTAACCATGACACTGAAAAGTAGTATTCAATGGAAGATGAAGTTTAATACTTTTTAAAGTGTAAATTGTAACGATTTTTAGTAATCATATACAATAAACTATTTGACTTGACTTGACTTGATACTACTTACATAATGCTACACATGGAGAAGTTAGAACAACTGCCTTTTTCATTGTCTGAAACACATTCAATTGTGTGGTTATACATAGCACAATAGCTTTGCCAATTTCAACATTCCAGTTTACATCTTGCAAGAAACATTTCCCAGTAGGCAGAGATTAACTCTTGGGAGGGAACTTTATTCATGAGTTGTGTTCACTTCCTTTTACCAACAGATGTGAAAGTGTGGACGGAGAGGTATTCCTTACTGGAAATGAATGTGACTCTTCCATCGGCCACTCACTTGTTTGTAAACATATTACAAATCAAATTTGGCTTGTTTAAAAAAAAAATACAACCCCTTTCGATTCTTCCCCTCATTACTGTGCTTTACAATGGTAGTCATTAGATGTTAAATGGAGAATATTTTTGTGGGATGAGAGCCGGTGTCCTGTATGTCCTCTCTGAGCCGGTGTCCTGTATGTCCTCTCTGTCTCTCACATACTAACTGGCTGTAATAATGTGCTTTTCCCTCCAACACACAAGGTTTCTAATATTTCCTTGTCGCCTTCTATTCCAACTTATGCTGATTTCTAGAAGAGAAGCAGACTAAGCACTCATATCTGCCCAGTAACCCTTTGAATTGCAGGTTGCAAGGATGTCCAGCGAAATACAATCACTTTTCAGCACAAATCTCCCAGAGTATTTTGGTGAGCGTGTGCATCGCTTTTTAAACGCTCCCAATACAGCCAGCAAAATACACTATTTTCAAGCAAAACTGACTGGCTTAGTAAGTACCTTTCAAGAAAACTTTGGAGCTATACCATCACCATACATTTTCTCTTTTCAAATGTGTTTGAGGCATACCCTTGGCATTACAGCTGATTTGCAGAAGCTGGGTTCTTTGTTTGCTGTTCTGCAATGGATGTTCTGTTTCGAAGCCCACTGGATGTGCCATGAACGCATGATAAGATTTTTCGGAGCCCTTCAGCTCCAGGAACTGAACACAAACTTGTCATTGTCTTCTAGACCCGCCTGGTTTACTTGCGTGCAACCGGTGTTTCAATGTCTATGGTGTTCCTTTGAGTGGGCATTCGGTGCTTGTCTCGCAATGCAATTGACTGTTCCTATGGACATGGATCTGCTGAAGAGTCCAATAATGACCAATTTTCTGAGTTTTCCTATGAATTTGCGGTTGCTTCAAGAGGCAAGTTATGAGCTACTGGCTTCTTGGGAGATGGATGCTTTCGGCTCCTAGACTTTCGAACTTGAGCTCTGATGACACGGATCTAGGACAAGAGAATGCCTCAAAGGTATCGGCTGTTATAATGAGGATTATATCTGTTCTTTGGAGCTTTTAAATGGGACTATTGCAGAACAATTGTCTGCGAATGTCAAATCCATTCCTAATTTGGAAAACATTGACCTTGTCTGTGACATCTTGGGTGCTTCTGGTACACATTAATGTGGCCCCCTTCTTTACATTCTCAGAAATCAGTTTAATTTATTTTTATTAATATATGTATTTTTTTTATAAATAATAACATGGCATCACATTTGCTTACCCTATGAATTTTATTATTTTTTAGAAGCTGAGTTCTTTTCACGGCCATGGAGGGGGTGTAGCGAATACCCGTTTGGGCCAATTTTGGTTCTCCCTAAGTTTGGCATTTCTTTCCACTGTTGCGCATGGTCACATATAATGCACTTTTTTTTGACACATTGTTCTGGTAATATGCTGTACATGTTGCTTGTTATTCAGGGACTCTTCCTGGGTTTTTGTCTACACATATTGTAAAAAGTTGCTCTGAATACATAATAACATAGTGTACTGTTTCTCTCGCTCGTTCAGAAACAGTTTATAATGTTAGACACAACACGGTCGCACAGCTGTATTTTCCAACACAGAAGTTTTATCATATATACTGTGCCCTGTCCCCTTGTGGGGAAGAGAGGAGGATTCTGGCATAGAGGACTCTTCTGGAATGATTGCAGTGCATGACATTCATCCCTGCGTAAGCTAAGTTTACACTTAAGATACGGACAACCTAACTACATACAGCAGGAGCACCTTTTGGGTTCTGAAAGTCAATTGCCTCAAACCCCACTTTGAGAGGGCAAAGGTTACTCACACCCTGGTCATGGATAATAGAGTTTAGGAGGAGAGTGAAGCTCTTCCCGATCTACTTTCTTCCAAGGAGCAGGCTGGGTCAGTGGACGGTGTCAAACTCTCCCTTACCTTGACCCAGGAGCAACAGGGGGTCTGTTGCCAAGTGTGGGGTCTGTTCCCTCTCTCCTCTCCCTAACCCCAGGGCTCGCTATATGGTGTGCCCATGATATTGACACTGGGAACAGTATGCCTGTGAAGAATAAGATCCACCAGGAATCTGACAAGGTGAGAGTCTGCGTAAAGGCGAAAGTCTACAAAATGCTGCAGCTAGGAGTAATTGAGCCCTCCAGCAGCGCTTGTTCCAGCCCAGTGATGCTGGTCCCCAGGGCTGTTCCTCCAGGTACCAGCCTGAACTCCTTATCTGTGTGGATTATGGGGGGCTCAATGCAGTCACTAAGACTAATGCACACCACATTCCCATGGCTGATGAGCTCATTGATAATTTGTGGGCTGCTAAATTCCTCACCATGTTTAATCTGATGTCTGGACCCTGACAGATTGCCCTAACTGAGGGAGGAAAACAGATGTCTGTGTTTTGTATCCCAGAAGGCCACTTCCAGATTTTAGGTGAAGCCCTTTGGGTTGCAAAACATTCACACCACCTTCCAGAGGTTGGTCAATCAGGTTGTGGCTAGTTTGGAGAATTTCAATGCGACATACATAGACAATATTGAGGTCCCCAGTACTAGCTGGAAAGATCACCTGTGCCACCTCAGAGAAGTGATTCAGGCTATGGAGAGAGCAGGCTTGACTATCAAGGCCAGTAAGAGCAAGATAAGGCAGGGTTCAACGGTCTCTTTGGGTCAACAAGTTGGTGGAGACAAAGTACAGCCTCTCCATACCAAGATTCAAGCCATTTGGGAACCTTCAAAGATGCCCAGATGTGGGTCCCTTGCTCACTTTGCCACTGGATTCAAGCTAGGCTGGCTGATGAAGGGTGTTAACCAGAAACCAGTCCCAGGGTGCTTGTTTCCGGTTTAGGGAATACCTGGCTTGGCAGTTCGGGCTGGACTGTTTCATGTGAGGCACAGGGTCAAGACTGATTTGCATATAGCTGGGTCTGAACTAAGGTGGCAAAGTGAGCTAAAGAATGATGATGGGATGGGCGTGGCCAAGATGACGGAGTGAGAGGATGCTTCTTCTCGAGGATCCCAGGTCCGACTAGGCCAGAGCCCTGAAATTTAGCTCTTTCTCCCCCCTCCGGAGCTTAACGGCACGGGGAGAGGCAGAGGAACCTGCAGAGACAACGCTGGTCGAGTCCTAGCCTCCGTTTAGCCTCAGGACAGCCCGTCGGACGGTGCTGAAGGTCCGGCCCGGGAAGCGCGAAGAGCAGGAGGCCGACCCCAGAGCACATCGGCCGGACGCACGCCGCGCCCAGTGCCGCTTGGAGTGAGCAGCCGGAAGAGACACCGCAACGCCTCGACCGAGAGGTCCTGGGAACTTAGAGGGACCATCGTAGCGGCCCCGTGAGAGCAGCAGAGTGAGGCGCTTGAGTCCCAGCATACGCATCTGGCCGCCCACGGGAGGGCATCGAAGCGACAAAGGTGCGGACCGGGGGCCTTGTGCGGAGCCTCCCCTCCCCAGCCCCTCCGGTGGCAAGACTCCACAACTTGGTGAACGCCGAGGCTCACAGCAACACCGGAGTCCTTGGCGGCCTCACAGCTTGTATGGTCGGACCTGGAGCGACTCTCGGCCATTAGCACTGTGACGCATGACGAATTTAGCCGAAGGCGGGAGGTGGCAGAATTGCCCTGAGGGAACTCTGTTGACGGTGACGGCTGGGGAGTCCTGCGCATCCCCGGAGGAATCCACAACGCCTCCCCCCTTGGGAGCGAACGGAGGCGGAAAGAGGGGACAGTCGCAGGTGATACTATTCTGGCCTAGTGGAGGCCGCGACAGTCGGAGGCTGGCGAGGCCTATAGGAGGAGTGCGCATCCCGCCATAGCTACCGTGTCTGGACCCTAACGTGACGGACCCAGAAGTGCTGTCCCCAGACGGTGCTTGGTGCAGTTGCCAGTGACGATCGCCAGTCCCTTATCTACCACGGGAAGGGAGACCTGGCCCGCACTCAATCCAAGATGGCGTCGGGCAGAGGCACCAAGTGGGGAGAACGCACTCTCCCTGACATGCTCAGCAGACCCCAGCAAAGGGGGGATAGGGGGCCGTTATCAGCAAGCCCGGCCGGAGGCTCGCAGAGTTCGAATGGAGGAGAACCACCGGTCACCAGATTGTTTCTCGAGTCGCTGTTTGGCACCCTTTCAGACATTGAAACAGGAGGTGGCGGGTGAGGTTCGGGAGGTACGCAGAGAAGTGGAAGAGATCGGGGAACGAGTAGCCACGGGGGAGGGCACGAACCACCGTATCGATGAGGAGTTAGTCCTGCTGCAACAGGAGGTGTTGCGCCTCAGAGAACAGCACCTAGATCTGCAAATGCACAACGAGGACCTTGAGAACCGCTCTCGGCGAAACAATATTCAAGTCCGGGGGGTTCCGTCCTCGGACGAAGGCACGGATGTGACTGGCTACCTGAGAGACCTGTTTCAAGCGATCCTAGGTGAACCGCCTGAATTCCCGGTCAGGATTGACAGGGCGCACCGAGTGGGCCCGCCACGGCGAGCATCAGCACCCCCCCCCGACATTTTAGCTTTCCTTCTGGACTTCCCACTAAAGGAACCCATCAAGGCTGAGGCCCGGAAACAATCTGGGTTCACTTTCCGTGGCCATTCTGTGGGACTGTATCAGGACTTGTCCGCCATCACTTTGCAAAAACGGAAATCATTCAAGATCGCCACGGACTTTTTGAGAGAGCATGAAACACCATATGCCTGGGGCCACCCCTTCCGCCTCATCTTTAGATGGAACGGCACGATGTATCAACTTAGATCGCTCCAGGACACCTGTGAAGTTCTAGGGATCACGGCGGAGGAGGAAGACACGAACACACCGAACCGGAGGCGCGGCCCCAGAGACGGATGGCAGGGGGTGTCACGGAGACGGGGATCGGCCAACCCCAGAAGGCCGGACTCGCCCACCATTAGAGCCAACATGGCGGATGCAGTCTCCGAGGCGGCCAGAAGCAACCCCTCTACCGGTGATGAGGCTCTTACAGCATAATGACGCTCCGGGGGGAGAACACTACAGCCTTACTGGAATAGCAGGTTTGGGTCTTGGAGGGCGGGGGGGTGGGGGGAAGTGAGGGATGGGGTAAGTGGCTGGACGTCCACATTGGTAACTCACCACAGACTTGCCCGAGGGCATGACTGGTACTGACATTTGTTTGAACTTCAGGGGTTTGTTGGGGGGTGTGGGGGGAGGTTGTTTGGTTGTTTGCATGAAGGGTTTGTTGGGGTGTGGAGGGTGTTGGTGGGAGGGGGAGGGGGAGGGGGAGGAGGGGCAGCTTGGGAGAGGCGTGGGGGGGTTCGGGGGGAATCACGGGGTCCGTCCAGTGCAACTATGCCACTCATCACAGCCTTGCTGTGCTTCTATACATCATCTACACCGCGCCCACCTGTCTTAGGCCGTGACACACTGCGTCTACCTTGGTCTTATCCACACAGATGACGGCTTTCACAGTAGTTACCCTTAATGTGAAGGGGTTAAATAATCCTATCAAAAGAAGGGCGGTTCTTTCCTTATTGGAGAATACCCACGCAGATATTTGTCTCCTACAGGAGACACATCTCCTAGCCAGAGACTGCCAAAGGATGCGCTCTCATAAGTTTCCCACTCAATTCTTCTCCTGCAATACCACTAAGACCGCTGGGGTCGCAATTTTGGTATCCCAAAAGCTTAAGGGAGAGATCCTCCATAAGTTTGCTGAGCAGAAGGGTAGGCTCCTGGCTTATAGGGTCAAGTACGGGGAACTGATCTTCACTGTTGGATCGATGTATAGCCCCAATGAACACCAAGAACGATTCCTACAATCGGTGGTGGTGGATATCACCGCCACACCAGATAGACACGTCATCATTGGGGGGGATCTGAATATGGTCTTCGACTCTTCCCTGGATAGGTCCGTGCAACGGCGCCCGCAGACTGGGGAGATCTCGCAGACGGGCAAACGCCAACTGGAGGACTCGGATCTCCATGACCTCTGGCGTTACTTGCATCCCACTACCCGGGATTATTCCTATTATTCACACGCCCACAAGACCTAGGCACGCCTCGATCATCTCCTGGTCGCCAAACCGGTCCGCGACTTAGCCATAGCATCAACAATAGGGGTTCTCTCTCTATCGGACCACGCCCCGGTTATGGGAACGTTTCAATTGCCACCGATGTCACCGAGGCGCGGGGTGTGGCGCCTCAGAGATACCTTGCTGCACAGACAGACGGTGGTAAAGCATATTCAAGACTCAATTCGGGAATACCAGGAGCACAATGATAACGGTGACACTTCCCTAGCAACGCAGTGGGCGGCATTGAAAGTGGTGCTTCGAGGGGAATTTATTGCCATCTCCTCAGCTGAGAATCGAAAGCGTCAACGGAAGCGGGAGGAACTCACAGGCAAGGTGCGAGAACTGGAACAGGTTCACCAGAGGACGGGGGCGCCCAGAGTCTGGAAGCAGCTTAAGGCAGCGAGGAAGCTGTTAGCAGCCTTGGACACGGACAGGGCGGAATATGCTGCATTGCGCCTGAAGCATGCATATTATACAGGTGGGGACAGGTGCGGGAATCTCCTGGCGCACAAACTTAGAGAAGCACACCAGAAGCACTTAGTGAAGGAGCTATCGACACCCCCCGGGGGGTCGGTAACGGAAGATGACCAAATAGCTGAAGGCTTCCACCGATTTTATGCTGACCTCTACAGGGGTGAACCCCCGTCAGCACAAGCAGAGGAGGCCTACCTGGCCTCGGTTGACCTTCTCTCCCTCGCTCCCTCGCAAGCAGAATGTCTCGAGAGAGATATTCGAGTGGAGGAAGTAATCACAGCCATCTCCAGGCTTAAACACGGGAAGGCCCCGGGCCCTGACGGTTATACTTCCCTCTTCTATAAGACTTTCTGTCCTAAGCTGGCCCCGATCCTCACGCGCCTGTTTAATTCCTTCTCCGAGCCTGGAGCTATCCCTCCGGATCTGCTTAGGGCAACGGTTTAGGTTATTCCCAAACCGGGGTAGGACCAGACGCAATGTGGCTCCTACAGGCCAATCTCTCTCTTGAATATTGACCTTAAGTTGTATTCTGGGATCTTGGCGGCCCGTTTGGCGCTTCACCTTCCGGGCCTGGTAGACTCGGATCAAGCCGGGTTCGTTCCGGGGAGGCAAACGGTGGACAACACCAAGAGCGTGGTTTATGTTCTGGAGAAGGCCTCCAGGATACCCGGAGAAAGGATGTTACTAGCAGTCGACGCGGAGAAAGCCTTCGACAGGGTGCACTGGCCATATCTAGAGAAAGTTCTGGCGAAAGTAGGTATTGGCGAGAAATTCCGCACTCTGGTGTTTAACTGCTACAAGTTTCCATCAGCAGTGGTACGGGTTAATGGCTGCAGCTCCCATCAATTCGCGATAGAAAGGGGTACCAGACAGGGGTGTCCATTATCCCCCCTCTTATTCGCACTCTATATGGAACCCCTGGCCCAAAGAACACGTCAGAATCCGAATGCCCTGGGTATTAAGATGGGGGAGTACACCCACACTGTCAGTCTGTATGCAGACGATATCATTCTGACACTGGAGGATCCGGGGAGGTCGCTCCCTGCTTGCATCGATGAGATGGAAGCCTTCGCTGCCAAAGCGGGCTTTAAGATGAATATGGGGAAATTGGCGGCCCTTGACGTCTCACTCACCGTGACCACCAGGACCGATTTGCAGAGGCGATTTCCCATGCACTGGTCGAAAGATCTGGTGCCCTACCTGGGCATTCTTCTGGCACCTACACTGCCCGCTATGGTGACTGCGAACTACACCGCCCTAGGTTCTAAAATTAAGGAGGAACTAGGTCGCTCGAGCAAGGGCACATTGTCCTGGCTGGGTAGAATTGCCGCGGTAAAAATGACCATCTTACCGCAGGCGCTTTACCTGTTCCGTGCCCTGCCGCTGCAGCCCCCGAAAGGATGGCTGCTTCAGGCTCAGGCGGACATTGCGCGCTTCATATGGCAGGGCCGTAAACCCAGACTAAGGAGGACCTTGGCCACTCTGGCACCCGAGGCGGGGGGACTAGGAATACCGGACCTCTGTAAATATTTTCAGGCGGCCCAGCTAAGGTATCTGGTAGAGTGGAGCAAATGGGAGACCGACAAACACTGGCTTTTTCAAGACCAGGCAGTTGCGGGCCGGACCCTGCAGGAAGTGCCCTTTTTGCGGCAGATACATCGCCCTCCCAATTTATATGCATCTTATATCACACGGGTCCTCATGAGGGTGTGGGACGCCACGAATTTGACTCACTCACTTACCACCTTCCCCTCTCCGTTCACGCCCTTGATCGATAACCCAGGCTTGGCACGGAACCGGGGGCTTTTGCGCGCTGGCGGGCTGCAGGGTGCAGGGCTCTTTTTCATCTATATGGCCCGGAGGGCATAATTCCGTTCCCAGAGTTCAGGAAAGAATACTGGCTGCCGGAGGTAGAAAGGTTGCGCTATATGCAGGTGCGCCACTGGGCACTGCAGCCACAGACACAAGAGTCGGCAGATCGGAAGCTTCTTCCATATGAGAAATGGCTTGTAACATGCACCTCAGACAAAAAACTCATTTCAGACTTGTACAAATTCTTGCAGCCCTCCCCTTTTGACATATATAACCCGGGTAGGGAACGATGGGAAAGAGAACTGGGGAGATACTTAAGCCGTAAGGAATAGGACAGCATCACATATAGGGCCCGACACTGCGCATATCACACTGGGCTAACGGAAACATTTACAAAAGTGTCCACATACTGGTATTACACGCCCCAAAGGTTACATGAGATGAATCACAACATTGACGCCACCTGCTGGCAAGCATGCGACCGGGCACCCTCAATGCCCGATTCTAGCCCCTTACTGGAAGGAGGTTTTAGACTTGATTGACTCCAACTTTGAGATTGAATTGCCCCGCTTTCCAGCATATGTTCTGTTGGGCTTGCCCAACAGACTGATTTATCCTCTGAAGTCTCGTAGAGGGAGGCAAATTGCGATAGCACTGGGTTCTGCTATACAAAATATACTCATTCATTGGCGCTCTACCACACTCCCCTCCACCACAGGGTGGTTGCATAGACTATGGCATGTCCTGGGAATGAAAAAATTGTCGCTCATGGTGGCGGGGGAGGTGGAGCAAATTAATGAACTATGGCAACCGTTTCACTCATTGCTTGTAGGGGAATTTACAGAGCTTACATGCCCCAGATATCTCCGCCTATTGAGGTTGACTACATTGGCAGACTCGGATGGCCAGCGAGCCTAGACTAGAGAGTACTGGAGGGGGAGGAGCGGTCTTTGGGGGGAGGGCGGGCGTTGTTCTAGGGCACTGGACGGGGCTGGGGTGAGGGGGCATGGTTGGGTTCGGGGAGGAGGGGGAGTTGTGGGGTTTGTTCACTGGGGAGCGCCTTGTGGTAGCATACGCACCAGCCATTGCATCTGAATGTACACTGCTCTTTACAGGACCCTAACACGCTGGTGCGCTATTATATGACTGTATCGGACGCTTTGCTCCTTTGTGTCAACTGTTTGTTTTTCTCTTTCTTTTGTGAATGCTCAATAAAATGCTTTAAACCTAAAGAATGAAGATGGATTCAACTCAGATCTGTGACTGGGGGTGAGTGTCTGACAAGTTTCAGTGCTCCATCTATCATCTCCTTGTGTTTGCAACCATCATCAGAAACCACAGATTAAACATGGTCTCCTTCGCCAACAACACCCAGTTAATTCTCTCCCTCACTGACGAACCTACAGACGCAACGGGTTGGAGGCAGTCCCCACGTGGATGAAGGACAGCTGCCTCAAACTTAACTCTGACAAAACCGAAGTCCTCATCTTGGAAAGCACCACTTTTGCCTAGGACAACTCCTGGTGGTCCGCAGCAATCGGAGCCCCCCCCACACCTCTGACCATGCTCTTAACCCCGGCATTATCTCTGATCCTCGCTCTCAATGAATTGCCAAATCAACACCATCTCAGCCTTGTGCCTCCACATGCTGTGCCTGCTTCAAAAGACTTTTGAATGGATCCCCACCAAGTCCAAATAAACGGTCACCCATGTGCTTGTCACTAGGCCTGTAAGGTGAACTCCACTCCGTTTGCAGATTTTTTTTGGACTTCGCACTCCACGGAGCATGCAGAGTTCCAAAAAACCAGAGTTTTTAACTTGCTTACACTCGCCAACAGGAAGTTGGCAAGCGCAAGTGAGGAAAATCCAACGCAAGACCCCTTCCCAGTGAATTTTCTCAACGTGGGCATTCATAGATGTTCCTTTTGTGCTATGCGTGATATAATTTGTACTTATTTTACAGAAAAGGACAATAAGTGAATGGTGTGAGGTAACACACTCTGCCACTTGGGAAACTCCACATAGCTTGACAGAGTTTTTTGTTACTTCAAGGAGTTCTGCATAGCACAACGCGGCAAACTGCACCCAGGCCTACTCATCCCACAAACTCGACTTTGGCAATGTACTCCTAGCCGGCACCACCCTGAAGCTACAAAAAATTGCAAAGAACCCGGAACGCCACCTCGAGACTTATCGTAGACATCCCGGTCACAGCTACATCGTTGATCAACTGAGAAACCTCCACTGGCTCCCGATAAACAAAAGAATCACCTTCAAACTACTCACGCACTCCTACAAGGCTCGCCATATCGGACCTGCATGCCTCAACCACCGCCTCGCCTTCTACACTTCCACCAGACACCTCCCCTCCACCACCTGGCCGTGGCTACTATCCAATGGATCTGTAAGACCACGACCGGAGGAAGATCCATCTCCTACCTCACCGTAAAGACCTGGAACTCTCTTCCTCTACATCTGAAGCAGTCACCCTCACTGACTCAATTTAGGAAGGACCTCAAGACCTGGCTCTTAGACTGAACTGGCTATTCAACTGAAACTGCAAATCCCCCCCAGCACCTTGAGACTATAACAGGTGATTAGCTGAGCTCTTTAAGAAACTTGATTGATTGATTGATTACACATTGCCTCTAAGTTAAGATTGACTGCTTTGTGCCAAGCTACCACAGGGTTAAGTACTTGTAATTTGGGCTTTGCTTGCGCTGCACCCTGACAGAGATTGTGGTTGCTGCTGGAGTAGGGTTTTACCTCCCCAACTAGTAACTCAATATCCAACAGGTGCTATGTATCATACCCAATAAATAATGCACGCTGTGATATTGTTATTTAATCAGGTGCGATAAATAGAACCTATAATAGTAATCAGGCCCATAGAATTTAATTTATTATCATTTTGGGCTCAGAAAATTTATTGCACTTTACTATATTTTTCTAAATTGGTGTGGGGTTTTTCTTGAGTTGTGTTTCACTTTATTATTGTTTGAATTATGTATAAATACAGCCTGTCTGTGCCCGCCCATTCTTGGACCGCGCTCAGTGCCATGGACACCTACGGAGAAGTGCTGATATTCTACAGTTGTATTAATTGCAGTCTTAGTTACACATGTTGCTATTCTATAATTGCAGTGTTTTTATGCATAATTAGCCGAATTCAATGTAATATTATAGAATAATTTATTGCAACAAACTAAGAAGTGTCAGTGTACTACAATTGCAATGTATTTCACCCATACTTAAAACTGAATTCATTGCACTCGTGCTGAAAGGTTAGCGTTCCAAAATTGCAAAGCTTTTTCACATACTTCAAGGTGCAGGTATTGTCCATTTTAATTATTTCTGCCGGTACTATGAAGTGCTGGTATTCTTTAATTGCAATGTGTTTACCAATACCTTGAAGGGAATTCATTGCACCCAAACTGAGTAGTGCTGGTATTATGTAATTGTGAAGTTTTCACCCATAGCTAGAAGTGAATTCAATGTATCCGCATGAAAATGTATATTTGCCATGTTTTCTTCAATAATTCGAAGTCCCAGTATTTTTTTTTTAAACATTTTTATTTATGGGTGGCACAAGCAAGTTAAACACATACAGACTATTTCATTTAACAAAACTTCCAACATCTGCGTAAATATTACAAGAAGCAGTAAAAGAAGAAAAGACAAAAGAATAGAATGAGTAAAAAGAATTACAAAATAGTAAAATAAAACAGGGCTTCATTTCACATTAGTTCAATTCACCGGTAGGAAACAAGCAACCCCAGATTCTATCTATTTTGATCAGTGCTTTAGCACCTCTTTTCCTAGCTAACAATAGTTCCATATGATGTATCTCTGTCACCAAGCACCACCATTCGTTTACATGAGGTGCTTGTTCCGCTATCCATGCTCCAGCTAAGACCAGCCTTGCACATGCTAGTATAATAAAAATTAAGTCTTGAAATAGAGAAGTGTTAGGTTGCAAGCCTAAGAGAATCATATCTGATGATAATGGTACCTCAATTAGTTGTTTCGATCCCAGAATATTTTCTATACTGTCCCAAAATGGAGCAAGAACAGGGCATAGAACCAGCATATGTTCTAAGTCAGCAGCCTGAATATGGCACTTTGGACATTTAGTGCGATCATTGAAAACGTTGTTGGGGGCCCATTTACTTATTTGTAAAGGGGTATAGTAAAGTTGACATATCGTTTTATATGCTTGGAGTTTTAAGCTTGAAGAGTGGACTAATGTATCAATTTTGTTTAAAAAAGAAGAAATTTCATTTGAACAAATACCGGTCGTAAACCGTAGAGCCCATTTCTGTGCTAATTTGGGACAGTCATCTATCTTCCTTTCAATAAAGCATTTGTATCCTTGGCTGATGGTAGTTTTCTTATTCCCCACTCCTTTATACATACATAACCAAAAATCTCAGTCCACAATCTCTTTAAGGTTTAATTTCCCTATAAGGAAGTCGTGTATTTGTATATACTTAAAATAAGTGTTTGCTGGTAGTTTATATAGTAGCCTAAGTGTATCAAAGTCAAGGAAGCCTGATGACCCATACAGGTCCCCCAATCTAATTATGCCTCGGTTCGCCAATATCTTACATCCTGAGTCACTAAAAATAATTGGTAATCCCGGGTTATTCCAAAGGCTTAAAAGAGAATGGTAGAATGATGCTTTTTTCTGAGTCATTAATATCTTCCATATACCGACTATGTCTTTCGCGGTCTTGAACTTAACTCTTTTAAAATAGTTCGGGTCATTATTTCTGGCCAAGAATTGTAAGGAATCTGATCCTAACATAAATTGGTGGAAAAAATATGCATTTTTCTAGAATTAAACAAACTCTGTAACCGCCCCAGAAATGAGGCAAAGTAGTACATTATGAAATCTGGAAAGTTAAGCCCTCCTTTAATGAAAGGTAATTTCAGGGAAGAAAGTGCTCTACGATTCTTTTTAAAGCCCATATAAAACTGCCCAATATGCCGTCAAGTTTCCTAAAAAATATTTTATTTATCTTCAAAGGAATGCATCTAAATAAGTATAAAAATGTTGGCAAAATATTCATTTTAATAAGATTAATTCGCCCAATAAGGTTTAAAGGCACCTTATGCCATTTTTTAAGGGGAGCCTGAGTATCTTTTAGTAGAACATCATAGTTCAATGCCATTATATCCTTAATGTTAGATGTTACCTTGATACCTAGATAAGTAGCAGCGTAACATATACCCGTTACTTGTATCTGTGGTTTATAATTGGCTATAATTTGAGTCTTGCCTAGATTTAACTTGTATCCTGAAACTTCGCTGAATGCATCTGCTTCTTTGATAATTCCTGCCATAGCTTCAATCACATCAATTGTATAAACTGCCAAAGCGTCCGCGTAAGCAGTCATTTTAAGCGAGTTTGTCCCAGAAGTAAATGGTTTTATCATCGCCTGCGCTTGTATAGCATTAATAAAAGGTTCCATGGCAAGAGCAAATAATAAAGGTGATAGCGGGCATCCCTGACGGGTCCCTCTCAAAATTGAAAATTTAGAAGAAAGTAAACAATCGTACCCAATTACAGCATTAGGGCAGTCATAAAGTGCTTGAGTTTTCGTTAGAAACTTAGTTTTAAACCCAGATTTCTTTAAGAATTGCCCAGAGATAATCCCACCCCACTCGGTCGAAAGCTTTTTCAGCGTCGAGTAATATCATTCCGAGTGGGGAGGGATTAATGGCTGCCATGTCAAACAAGGTAATAGCCGTATTTACATGTTGAGTTGTATCTCTGCCTACTACAAAGCCACGCTGATGTTCACTAACCAACTTAGGCATGAGGGGGGAAAGTCTTGTGGCAATTAATTTAGCGAATACCTTGGCATCCGCATTAATCAAGGAGATTGGTCGATAAGACCCGCACTCCGTAGGTGGTTTATTCTTTTTTTTTTTTAATAATTTTAGCAGTGTTCCAAGAGGCTGGGGCCCTATCTGTTATACTTAACTGATTGATAACTGAACAAAATACAGGAAGAAGTTCCTCGCAGCAGATTTTATAGATTTCAATCGGCAAGGTGTCATCCCCCGCAGCCTTCCCAGAGGGAAGAGAGAAAATAGCTAATTTTAGTTCTTCCTTAGTAAAATCTTTTTCCAATTCTTCCATATCTACTATATCCTTCTCTAGCCGCCAATTGTTTCTAATGTAATTTTCCACTAGCTCCGTAGGGGGCACACCCTCAGGGGTGTACAATTTGGTATAGTATTCTAAAAATTGTTGCAATATCTGATCTGGGCGAGTGTGATTAGTACCGTTTGCACCTTTTATGCTCTTAATTAAGGAAGTGGCTCTATCGTCTGCAATTATATAAGCGAGAATTTGACCTATTCTGTCGCCACTCTCATATTGAGAGACATTATATTTATGTAGTTTAGTGGTGACTTTGTCTCTTAAAAATTTCTTGGTCTCACACCGTAACGTTGTCAACTTAAGTTCTAGTTTAGCTTTGTTTAGGTTATGAGAAGCCACCACTCCTTCTTTTCTAGTAATTTCAGCCAAATGTTCTTCTAACCCCCTTATCCTTGATGTGATACAGCGGATCTCTTCCTTACGATAGGCATTCTGTTGTATAATAATAATAAAGGGGTTTATAAAGCGCCTGGTGACGCCCTCCCGGCGTGTCCCCACGCTGTGGAGAGAGAGTCAGAGATAAGAGAAAGTAGAAACTAGAGGGAAAATAGGTAGGTTTTCAAAAGTTTTCTGAATTTAGTTTCAGTGTCCGCTAGCCTAATGCTCGTAGGGAGAGAGTTCCATTTGTTGGCTGCCAACACACGAAAGGAGCGGCCTCCCATTCTGGCTTTTTTTATGCGGGGAATTTTGAGCAAGCCTGTTCCCCTAGAGCGAAGGGTTCTATTAGGCTCGTAGGGGATGGCCAGATCTGTCAGGTAGGGGGGAGCTTTATGCGAGGTGATCCTATAACACATGAGAAGCGCTTTAAATAGGATTCTCTTTTTTACAGGCAGCCAATGGAGAGTGGCCAGGGTAGGTTTGGAGGCTGCTCTTTTGGGTAGTCTGAGGACTAGACGTGCTGCCGTGTTTTGGAGCACCTGCAGTCTCCTGATGTTCTTTTCCGTAGTTCCTAGGAGTAGCACATTGCCGTAGTCTATTCGTGAGGTCACTAGGGCTTGAGTCATGGTTCGTCTGGCCTCAAGAGGAAGGAGGTCCAGAGTGCGGTTGAGGGTCTTCATAACCCCGAAGCATTTCCCTACAACTTTATGGACATGGCTATCGAAAGAAAGTCTGGGATCAACCCAGATACCCAGGTTCTTTGCTTCCTTACAAGGAGTGGGTAACGGCCCAAGACAGGATGGCCATCATTCTTTGGTCCAGCTGGCATCCTTACCTCCTATTACTAAAACCTCAGTTTTAGAGCCATTTAACTTCAGGTAGTGTTGGGTCATCCAACCTGCAAGATCCTGCATACAGGTTTTAAAGTTGTCAGCAGCTGTGGTGGGAGCTTGGGACAGGGAGATAAGCAGTTGGGTATCGTTGGCGTAGGAGACTAATTCTATGCCGTACGATTGAACCACCTCTGCCAGCTGGGCCATATAAAGGTTGATTAGGGTGGGACTCAGGACAGAGCCCTGAGGTACCCCCTGTTCTAAGGCTATGCTGTCTGAGAGGTGAGTGCCTCTCTGAACCTGAAAGCAGCGATCGGTGAGGAACGCTTTCAACCAACCCAGTGGCGCCTTGGTGACCCCGGCTTTGTTTAGACACTGTAGCAGGATGGAATGTGCTACAGTGTCAAACATGTGTAAAAACAACAGGAGATAACCCATAGACCTCGTTGGGATGGGTGTGTCGTGTAAGCAGAAACAATTCCCAACAGGTATCATATAAAGACAGTTTCAATAATGTATGCAATGTGCATTACAAAAAGGAAGAAACAAGGAGTCACTTGAATGTTTTGAAAAAAGGCAGTATTATTCACCAAGAAGCAAAAGGGAATGGTCTTTCACATGACAATACAGTTAAAACAGCACTGTACAGAGCAGATCATGTGACAACCCAGTGGCACTTGGTGCAAGGTGCTATATACAATTGGTGATAGTGAAGGTGCAAGTGCTAAAGTGAACAGCACGATCGACGCATGAACTAAAGTATTTACATCAAATAATGGCTCCACAAAAACAAGTTGTAATCACTTAAAACAAGATTGTGAAAATTTGAACAGGAGCACAGAACGTGATATGCGTCATATGATTCAAGCTGTAAAGTTGATGGCGTTTCGATCCCCTTTAGTCGGGATCGTGATCAGGACAGGGTTGTCGATGGAATCAGTGCTGTGGGCAAGAGAAGGGAAATTTGAGCGGAGGACCGAGAACTAGGGCATGGAGAGGGGTGGGTAGGTGGGTGGGTGAGTGATCAGGTATAAATATCAGAACAGTGAAAGTCTAGATGTGGATGTGGCGTGATAGGAGTGGGGGCCGGAGCGGGGAGTAGGTCAATCAGGTTGTGGCTAGTTTGGAGAATTTCAATGCGACATACATAGACAATATTGAGGTCCTCAGTTCTAGCTGGGAAGATCACCTGTGTCACCTCAGAGAAGTGATTCAGGCTATGGAGAGAGCAGGCTTGACTATCAAGGCCAGTAAGTGCTAGATAAGGCAGGGTTCAACGGTCTCTTTGGGCCACCAAGATGGAGGAGACAAAGTACAGCCTCTCCATACCAAGATTCAAGCCATTTGGGAACCTTCAAAGATGCCCAGATGTAGGTCCCTTGCTCACTTTGCCACTGGATTCAAGCTAGGCTGGCTGATGAAGGGTGTTAACCAGAAACCTGTCCCAGGGTACTTGTTTCCGGTTTAGGGAATACCTGGCTTGCAGTTCGGGCTGGACTGTTTCACGTGAGGCACAGGGTCAAGACTGATTTGCATGTAGCTGGGTCTGAACTAAGGTGGCAAAGTGAGCTAAAGAATGATGATGGATTCGACTCAGATCTGTGACTGGGGGTTAGTGTCTGACAAGTTTCAGTGCTCCGTCTATCATCTCCTTGTGTTTGCAACCATCATCAGAAACCACAGATTAAACATTGTCTCCTTCGCCAACAACAACCAACTAATTCTCTCCCTCACTGACGAACCTACAGATGCAACGGGTTGGAGGCAGTCCCCACGTGGATAAAGCACAGCTGCCTCAAACTTAACTCTGACAAAACCAAAGTCCTCATCTTGGAAACCACCACCTCTGCCTAGGACAACTCCTGGTGGTCCGCAGCAATCGGAGCCCCCCCCCCCCACACCTCTGACCATGCTCTTAACCCCGGCATCATCTCTGATCCTCGCTCTCAATGAACTGCCAAATCAACACCATCTCAGCCTTGTGCCTCCACATGCTGTGCCTGCTTCAAAAGACTTTTGAATGGATCCCCACCAAGTCCAAATGAAGGGTCACCCAGGTGCTCGTCACTAGGCCTGTAAGGTGACCTCCACTCCGTTTGCAGAGTTTTTTTGGACTTCGCACTCCACGGAGCATGCAGAGTTACAAAAACCTGAGTTTTTAACTTGCTTACACTCGCCAACAGGAAGTTGGCAAGCGCAAGTGAAGAAAATCCAACGCAAGACCCCTTCCCAGTGAATTTTCCCAACATGGGCATTCATAGATGTCCCTTTTGTGCTATGCGTGATATAATTTGTACTGATTTTACAGAAAAGGACAATAAGTGAATGGTGTGAGGTAACACACTCTGCCACTTGAGAAACTCCACATAGCTTGACAGGGTTTTTTGTTACTTCAAGGAGTTCTGTATAGCACAACGCCGCAAACTGCACCCAGGCCTACTCGTCCCACAACTCGACTTTGACAATGTACTCCTCGCCGGCACCACCCTGAAGCTACAAGAAATTGCAAAGAACCCGGTACGCACCTCGAGACTTATCCTGGACATCCCCCGTCACAGCTACATCGTTGATCAACTGAGAAACCTCCACTGGCTCCCGATAAACAAAAGAATCACCTTCAAACTACTCACGCACTCCTACAAGGCTCGCCATATCGGACCTGCATGCCTCAACCACCACCTCGCCTTCTACACTTCCACCAGACACCTCTGCTCTACCACCTGGCCGTGGCTACTATCCAATGGATCCGCAAGACCACGACCGGAGGAAGATCCATCTCCTACCTCACCGTAAAGACCTCGAACTCTCTTCCTCTACATCTGAAGCAATCACCCTCACTGACTCAATTGAGGAAGGACCTCAAAACCTGGCTCTTCGACTAAAGCGGCTATTCAACTGAACTGCAAATCCCCCCCAGCACCTTGAGACTCTAACAGGTGATTAGCTGAGCTCTTTAAGAATCTTGATTGATTAATTGATTACACATTGCCTCTAAGTTAAGATTGACTGCTTTGTGACAAGCTACCACAGGGTTAAGTACTTATAATTTGGGCTTTGCTTGTGCTGCCCCCTGACAGAGATTGTGGTTGCTGCTAGAGTAGGGTTTTACCTCCCCAACTAGTAGCTCAATATCCAACAGGTGCTATGTATCATACCCAATAAATAATGCACGCTGTGATATTGTTATTTAATCAGGTGCGATAAATAGAACCTATAATAGTAATCAGGACCGTAGAATTTAATTTATTATCATTTTGGGCTCAGAAAATGTATTGCACTTTACCATATTTTTCTAAATTGGTGTGGGATTTTTCTTGAGTTGTGTTTCACTTTATTATTGTTTAAATTATGTATAAATACAGCCTGTCTGTGCCCACCCATTCTTGGACCGCGCTCAGTGCCATGGACACTGGTCCCCGTGCCTACGGAGAAGTGCTGATATTCTACAATTGTATTAATTGCAGTCTTAGTTACACGTGTTGCTATTCTATAGTTGCAGTGTTTCTATGCATAATTAGCCGAATTCAATGTAATATTATAGAATAATTTATTGCAACAATACTGAGAAGTGTCAGTGTACTATAATTGCAATGTATTTCACCCATACTTAAAACTGAATTCATTGCACTCGGGCTGAAAGGCTAGCGTTCCAAAATTGCAAAGCTTTTTCACATACTTCAAGGTGCAGGTATTGTCCATTTTAATGAATTCTGCCGGTACTAGTGTAGCAGGGTTTCCGTTCTCCCACAGAACTGTGCATAGAGATCTAGAACCTCAGTGAGTTAGGATGATCCAAAAACTCATCTCAGTGTCAGAAATCTCCTTACCTAGCTAGCTACAGTGTCTCATGGATCATTATGGAATGATCCATGTCTTAGACAAACCAGAACATGATCTTTAGAATACCTCAGGAGTCGTGGAACACATGAATACTCTTTCGTTATATAATCATTTCAAACCAAAACTGAGAGTCAAAGAACACAAGTGCAAGTTTGAAATATTTATTATTCAATGCAAAGTTCTCAAACGCAGTATCTTGTATAATACCAAAATGCAGATTATAAAAATCAGAGTCAGCAGCATAGTCACTAATCCATAGTAAGCAAAAGGTGCTAGCATGTTATAATGCAATTTCTATAGAAATCTATATCACCTATATTTCGCGCACCCTATCTAGCATATTATATTATATCTAAGAAGGTCTCATTTGGGCTTTAGCAGGGCGGCCCCATACCTCTCAATGTCAGTAGGAGCAGTTCACATCAACAGCTACCAGCTCTCTTCATGCGCAGCACCAAGTGTCTACGTTCATTCCGTGTAACTCTATCTTAAACCCGCGTAGAGCCCAAAATGTTGGCATCAACATTATTTGTGTTATGTCTAATGTGGTGCGAGGATCAAGCCTCCCAGCAACCTTGTGTTAGGTTAATTTTAGAGTGTGCAGCTCTCAGTGTGCAGACAGTTGTACCAAGTGTACCAGGCAAAGCTGATAGCATAGAAATAACATATTATTCTCAAATAAACCACCTCACCGCTTCTAGGGTGAAGGCGACAACAACCAGTATGTGTCGTGTGCAAAACTGAAGCCGAAGGAAAAAAGGCTGTTTAAACGTGTAATGCACTCATGCTAACTTAACGCAATATATGTAACGAAGTATCCATATGACACCCCCCCATTGGTCCGAGCACCGTCAAACATAAGGGAAAAGGCAATACTAAATCAGACACAACAATTGAAAGCAAAGTTCAATAATCTTGAGCAAAAATAAGCTAAAAATATGTATGAATGAATATGTATGAATGCCTACAGTGGCCTCAAAGCTAAAAATAAAAACAAAACTCTTGAACCAAAAGTCATCCGCCAGGTCTCAAAAATATGAATATGTAGGACCAGGTCGCATCAATTCAAATGTTTGCAAATTGAAAAAATAAGGCACTTATCCGATCTCCAAAGTCATGTGCCACATTGACGTAATCTTCAGCGACATCACGTGATTGAACTCTCCATCAGCTGAACACAGTCCATCCCTCCAATTCAGCGAGGGGAAAGTCATATTTCACAACAAAGCACTCCTTCAGGCATGTCATGATTGGAAAGTATATGCAAAGAAAGTTGCAACAGCCTCCAGTATGAAATCACTGCCATCATCCGAAAATAGTTCAGCAATCCAATTCAGCAATGGGAAAGAACATACGTGCTCCTCCAGCATCGGATCCTCCTGTAACGTCAGAGGACAACTCGGTGGGTTCACCAGATCGCTGTGTGTCAGAAAGGCGTCCGCCGCTGCAGAGATCTCCCATTGGCCCAGAACTCCATTTATCGCTGCCAAGGCCATAACTCTTTCGCCAGAACAGATCAGCTCATGAGCCACCACGGGACGCATTAGTTGATCAAAATCGACGTCAGGAGCAGTCCTCAAGCATAGGCACAAATCAATGGCCCAATCGAACTCGCAGCTCAGGCAGTGAAACACAGGTTGGACACACGTGAAGTCGGTGAACCGAAATGACAATCTATAGGCCGTGCTTAATGCTGCAAGCGGCAATGTTCCATAGTAATTGAGCATCCGATTACGGCACAGTGTCAGGAGGCGTTGAACGGCGTCTTGCGCAGGATGGGCATCCATGTTTTATGAAGAAAAACACCAACAGAATGCCTGCGGCTACAGCCAGTAACACAGGTAGTCCACCAAACAAACTCGAAAAAATAGTGTGGAAAAACGTGGGAATGATACCAAAAACCTTTTCAAACGTAGTCACGAGGCCACTGCTGACTAACTTGAAAAAATGTGCCAGCCCAGTCGTTGAAGAAGCATTAAATATCTGGTGTACCAGCTCGCAGAAATGAAACGGCAAATCAGTATTTAAAAGCGCCTGCACCTCTGTGCGGGTGTTGGCTATGTGAAGGACATAAGTTTCCCGGGCCGAACTCAGGGTCACTTGTTTTTGAGACAAAAGGGCCCTTATTCTGCTTAAACCATTGAATTTTGCTTCCAAGGTTGGAATCCGTGGCCAGATGGAGACATCTGAAGAACCATGCGTGGGTGGGTATAGAACATTTTTGCAGCACACTACACGCTCTGATACAGTTACCACATATGCCACACCAATTAATAAACCACAACATAATTCGTTGTTTAAAAGTAAATAACTACCATTAGCTAACAATGTGAATGTGGGAACCACTGCTGGAACTGGCGTGCCTTTTAAAACACATGCTAAATTTGGGCGGTCCTGATTACAAGAACCGTGTAACTGAATGTGTCTGCATATTAATGAATGGTCAGGTGACTGTGTGCATTCCTCACCATTAAGATTCACTTCTTTCCCATCCTTCAGACATCTGTATGTGTATGGTAATGACCATGCCTCATGTAGGAATGCATTGCCTAGTGGTTCATATCGTCCTATAGCAATATACCGCATACAGTTATTAAATTTATATAAAGGAAATGGTAATGTAATTAAACCATGAATAAGCCATGTGGCAGTAGTGGTTTCAGCAACAGAAAAAGGCAAGGATTCTAGCTTCTCAATATGTAACATAGAAAAGGATGCATCACGCATTGAAAGCATGCGCTGTTTTTCAGTAAGATTAAAAGGGGCGAAAAGGGATGAAACGTTCAATGAGGTCCAGGGAACTCGACCAGCCTTAATTGTCTGTAGAGTCCAGGCAAACTGCATTACAGAACGCAATTGATTTTGACCATGGTATAACGTGGACACCTCATCATGTACAATATCAACAACAGAAGAAACAATGTTATCCAATGTGTAAATTCTGGAAGAAAGCATGTTAATACTGTTATCGACCACTGCAAGCACTTTTTCCAAATTGGCTTGATCAATAGCCCTCAGGCGTTTAGCTGCTTTGACTTGTGAACATTTCCAAATTTCATTGTAAACAGCATAAATAAAGCGTTTAGACCTACCCATAGTCGGGCCTTTTATAAAATCATTTAGCTCTATATTCTCATTCAACTGTGATAGATGCAGTTTAACTGCAGCTAAAGTGGAATGTTGTAACCAGTTCTGACACAATTTGCCTACTGAATAAGTTGTAACAGTGTGATCTGTGTCAAACCTGGGATCTGGCCTGATGTGTGTAAAACCTTCAGACAAACCCAAAAAACGACGTTGGCAAGAATCAGAGCTTCTTTGCCATAAAAGCCACCCATCTGGATCAAAACTGGAAATATTAAAGGAGGAATTCTGCATAAGTGCTTGTATCTCACTTATGGATAATGTAGTGAAATTACTCCAACCTGAATATTCTTCCAAATCAGGGATAGTAGGGGTATTTAATTTTTTAGACATAGCCAATCCAAAACATGTTGTTTGGGAAACAGTCGAATTTAAAAACAACATGTGATTCGGGATGAGACATGCACGATGCAAAGCCTCAGTGCCTTGTACCTGCCAATCTTTGGTACCCCAAATCGATTTAAGGCCATCCACAGATAACCTTTCTAGAAAGGACTTTGAATACAGCAATTTTGTGTCAGTTAGCCTAACTTTGGGCATGAATTTCTGGTTCACTTTAAAATAAAAACGACTCAGGATTTGAATGATTAAAATCTGTAAAGTATGAGTATTTTCCCAGAAACGTACTTGAGCTCCCCTGTAAAGGAGTAGGGCAATGTTCCCACTGAGTGTAATTCACAGGAACCCGCCTGGAACTTGTCTTGTGCAAGAAATGATTTCCATAATGTTGGTAACAAAACAAATCACCATAATTGACAGAATCTAAATATAAATCCTCATCATCAAAGGCCGCATAATATTTCAAATCAGAGAACAATGTTTCTACGGCCTGAAGATCCCAATCATCAGAATGAATATTTTGCTTAATCACATCTCCCATGTTTACTCTAAGCACATTAGGAACATTAATAACCTCTGTGGGGCCATGTATCTGAAACCTAACCGCATCCCACACAATCCCATCAAGGACAGGCCAAGCAGTAATCTCTACTGAATGTAAGTCTCTCTTTAGTCTGTGTGCTGAATGTGAGGAGGAAAGAGGGGCCAATGTTCCATTAAGGTACCGAATTCCTGTTCTTTCTTTCACATAATGGCCATCAATCAGGTGGAAAAAATAAAACACAAAACCAATTGACATAAAAAGATAAAATGAAAATAGTATCAGCCAAATGTATGTCCAAGGTGGAACTAAAAAATGTTTTTTAAACAATGTGGCATATTTTGCAATAGTCGATGGTTTCTTTGAAAGTTCCGAATCAGAGTCAAAAGAGAATCTGGACTGGTTAGCCAAACGAGCATGTAAATCGGACATAGATAAATCAGCAGGATCTGCATAGGTCACCTCATCAATGTTAGTAACAGGAATAGTATTTAATAAAGGACTTGATATGGCAGGCATCTCGAGGGACACCTCCTGATCTGCACCAGATGTAATAGCCAGCACAGAGTGCCTCACCATGGAAGGACAGGATACAGCCGGTGTCATGCTATGAAGAATCGGCCACCCTGTGTGTCTTGACATTGTCAATAGAAATAAATCTGTTTTCTTTACGACCTGGAAGTGGTGGTAAAATGACTGTTCTTGTGCCCTTCACTCCAAGGACTCGAACCGGCGCTCGATATGAGGGACCAAACTCTTTCTTGTTATCGATCTTCTCTCGAACCAGTTCTCCAACTTGGGGTAGCCAGCCAACTACCGGGATCTGCAACGCATCATCCGACGTGGAGGGCAAGAGTTCCTTTGCAAGACTGTCTCTGGTCTTTTGTAGATCCTGTAAAACATTGCAATGTTCATCTACGTCAAAGGCCGCGGCCTGGCAGTCTGCACCATCAAGGTCAGGGACGTACATCTTGATACCAAAGAGCATTTCGTGTGGGGTCCGCCCACCCAGAGACCTTCTAGGGAGATTATTAAGCGCACGCTGCACGCCATAGAGGTGGGTCAGCCAGTTTCTACCAGTGCCTATAACACGGGCTGTCAAAGATTGCTTTAAGTCGCGGTTCATTCTTTCTACTACAGAATTGCCCTCAGGCCTGTAGGGACTTGAAAACTTCACCTGTACTCCCAACGAAACCATAGCATCCTTATACGCCTTAGAGGCGAAAGCCGGACCCTGGTCCGAATGGAAAGCACCACAAGCAAAGATTCCCACAAAGACACGCAAATCCTTAATGACAGTTCGCAAATCAGCGCTTCGATGCGGCCATACCCATACAAAGCGTGTGCATGAGTCAACTGCTACTAAGATGTATTTATACGCAGTATCAGAAGAGAAGGACCGCAGTGATCCAAATAAACACAACCAAGTGGTTTATTAGAGATGTACAACTGTGTCTGAGGCGGACGCGCAGCAGTAGAAGGCTTGATCTGCTGACAAATGTCACACATAAGGACATAATCGCGCGTCTGTTTGTACAGTCCCCGCCACCAGAACCTCTGTTGTAGCTGAGATACAGTGGCTGAGACGCCCGCATGCGCAGACGCCACACCTTCATGAGCCGCTGTAATCAGAGAAGCTCTGCGATCCGAGTTGGGAACTAGACGCTCTCCAACTTCAGGAATTTTCACATAAGGAACCTTATCGGGACTTAAGTGGTATGTGTACTTCGAAGGGAACCCCGCAGGATATTTACCTCCCTTCGCCGTGGCAGCAACAGCTGCCAAGATGTCATCATCTATTTTGCTTTTGGACCTCGTGACCGCTGCCACTAAGTATTTTGATACCGCTGATTTCGCTGCTTCATCAGCAAGCGAATTGCCAACAGCGTGGACTCCCACGCGCTGGTGGCCGAGAGTATGAATCACAAACACGAGCGGCAGTTTCTCTTTAAGTTCCGCCACTCGGACCCAGATCATTTTATGTTTTATTGTGCTACCCTTGGAATCACGAAAATCATTCTGAATCCAAAAGAACAAGTTCTCATTGTAAGACTGGACACAGTAGTAAGAATCACTTACGATTAAAGTCGTCACACTAGGATCAGCGTACTCCAATGCAAGCATCAGAGCACGCAGCTCAGCTAATTGTGCGGTGCAGTCCCCAAGCGTCTGCGTGTGCACGACGCTGGACTTGAACTCATCGTTCACCATGGCACCGACCACAATGGCGCAAGCGGAAACGTAGGCATGTTTAGAGCCATGCGCAACCTGCGCCGAACCATCCATGTAAATGATACAGTGGAAATCCTCCAACGGCCGCATTGCTAAAGGAGCAGGATGAACAAATTCATACTGTAAATACTCCTGCGACCGTAAAGCGGCGTCAAAAATAAACGTGACATCCTGAGATGTCAAGGATGTAGCCCACTGAATCCACCGAGGGTGCAAAGCTTTAGAATTCGGTACACTGGCTTTCGTGACCGCCTCCAAGGCAGGACACGGGGTAACAACCAACATGCGCTTTCCCTGCGACAGGGCACGTTCTTTAAGAATTGCCATCTGCACAGCCGTTAAAACTTTCTCCACAGTGGAAAAACGCAGTTCAGCCGAAGTGTACAAGTGTGACTTGTAAGCAATAGGTACAGTATCCCCCTCATTAAAAGTCAGGTACGTGAAACCCACCGTCCCAGGGATAATTCTTATCACCAGGTTGGTCTGGTTATCACGGGTCTGTAAGTAGTCAGAAGTGAGCAAATCAGCCTGCAAAGACTGCAGAATGGCTGAATGCTCAGGCAGCCAGCATGATTTGGAAAAAGATGGTTGTACCAAAGCATATAAAGGCTTGATACGCTGGGCATATTCCGGAATGTATGTCCTCCCGAAATTTAAAAAACCCAGTAAAGACTGTAATTTTTTCAGCGTTGTCGGAGAGCGCAACTGCGCGCACTTCTCCAGGAAGTGAGGAGCCAATCCCTTTCCTTCATGGTTAAGTTCATAACCTAGAAACAACACTGTGTACTCCGCAATGTGTGATTTTGCAAAGTTAAACTTGTAACCCATGTCTGCAAAGTTACAAATTATGCTGTTTACACGACACAGATGCACCCAAAGTTCGTCGTCTGTGAGATAAATGTCATCCACATACGAACATGCAACTGGATCGAAACTCTCCAAAAGAGAGACTATGCGGGCGGAAAACACTCCAGGACTATTTTTATATCCCATTGGGGGTCGTTTAAACATTTTTTGTACGCCGCCGCACGTAAAACTGGTCCATTGGGAACTTAGACCATCTAATCTATGTGCATAAAAACCATTGGAAATGTCAAGCGTGGTTTTGAACCGTTTACGCTCAAGACTATTCACTAGGGCAGAGCCGTGAGTATTCTGTACTGCACAGTTACGGCAATGCGAGTTCAAATGCCGGTAATCCAAAACCAGACGATATGAGCCGTCTGGCTTGTTAACAGTAAAAAGGGGATTATTCATTGGTGACACACACGTTTCAATTACACCTTGATATTCCAATTGTTCAAGGATAGCCGCGACCGAAGCTTTAGCTTCACGCCGTATGGGATACTGGGGTTGTGGCTGCGGCTGTGACCGTAAAGGAATCTCATGGCTAGGGGACAATTTATCCCAGCCACACTGATTCCGGTACACAGCCGGCGCAAGCGCCAGAGCCCACTCTTCTGCAAAATGCAGCGCTTCCACTCTCGGCACAGTGTGCGCGAAACTGGGGAGGATTACCTCCTCCCCTCGCGGAGCTGCGAGAACAAAAGGTGGGGGCCAGTCAGCCTCCGAAAGCAAAATGTCATACGTATCCGAAAGATTCTCCCAAAATACCCCTTTTACAGTTCGCTGCATGTCACCTTCAATCAACAGGACAATTTCAAAAAGTCTTTCAGGGGGAGCAACATGTGTATCAGCTGTTTCAATTACAATAAAAGTCTCAGTCGCTGTCACCTTCAACAGTGGACGGAGGGCCTCTCTCACTATGGTAATCTCCGCCGCGCTGTCCAGCAAGGTCAGAGCCCACGTCAGATTCCGAAGCCGCGTTCTCACTATCTGGGGCATATCGATGCGCCGTTAAGGCAGCGACTTTCTTCTTGGCAAACTGCGGTCTCTTAGGCGTAGAGTCGTCCCGCTGATCCCCTTCACTTCGCGTGCGGGGCTGGCCACGTCCTTGCTGGCCACCCCTGCCCCTGCCGCCCCCTCCACCACCGGTTGACGGAGCCGATGAGTCCTGAAATGAACGAGGAGAGCGTTGGTCAGAAGCCTGATATCTCTCTGGCGTTTTAATCATCGCGCGATCGCGCAAATCATAAACACGTTCTGACTGCGCAGGCTGCGAAGGTGCAGGACCAGAAACCTGTGTCTGCTGTTGTTGTTGCTTACCCTGCTTCTGCTTTTTAGGCCAATTTTGTTTTTTGGACTTGGGCTGTCCACCTGTTTCCGAAGACTGTCCCTGGGGCTGCTTCTTTTCTTTTTCAAGAAAAACCTTTGCACCCTTAGAATTGCGGCCAACCGTTTTATAAGCCGCCACAATAATTCTTGCCAGCTGACGGGGTTTCTCGGCATCAAACTCCGTGCTGCCAAGCGTCTATAGGTACTTCCAGTGCCCTGTACGGAGCATAAGCCGCCGGTACATCCGTGGCAGTGTATGAATGGTAGACACCTGAATTAGCGTCCAAAGCCGGAAATGTTACCCAGGAATAGAACAATTCGTACGGGTACGCATGTTCCGCACTCACCACTAGAACCACAGCCAAGCCTTCCGCGGGTACATTATAACCCCGCAAGTGGTCGCGAACCGCGACGCGGCTATGCTGCGCTATGTCCACGGCCATGTTAGCACAGGAAGTGAAAAAAGACAAAGAACACGATGTAGCACAACTGGGTAGTAATTCAAAGAAACCGTTTTCAGAAGAATTCAAGCTTGAAAAGACCTATCTCAAAAATAGGTAGGTTTTCCGACACCACCGTTTACCGGAAACGGGAATGAAGGTGTTAAGGTCTGAATGATATACTACTCGAGTGTCATGAAATACGGCCAACCAATCCGTTGGGCGCCATGTAGCAGGGTTTCTGTTCTCCCACAGAACTGTGCATAGAGATCTAGAACCTCAGTGAGTTAGGATGATCCAAAAACTCATCTCAGTGTCAGAAATCTCCTTACCTAGCTAGCTACAGTGTCTCATGGATCATTATGGAATGATCCATGTCTTAGACAAACCATAACATGATCTTTAGAATACCTCAGGAGTCGTGGAACACATGAACACTCTTTCGTTATATAATCATTTCAAACCAAAACTGAGAGTCAAAGAACACAAGTGCAAGTTTGAAATATTTATTATTCAATGCAAAGTTCTCAAACGCAGTATCTTGTATAATACCAAAATGCAGATTATAAAAATCAGAGTCAGCAGCATAGTCACTAATCCATAGTAAGCAAAAGGTGCTAGCATGTTATAATGCAATTTCTATAGAAATCTATATCACCTATATTTCGCGCACCCTATCTAGCATATTATATTATATCTAAGAAGGTCTCATTTGGGCTTTAGCAGGGCGGCCCCATACCTCTCAATGTCAGTAGGAGCAGTTCACATCAACAGCTACCAGCTCTCTTCATGCGCAGCACCAAGTGTCTACGTTCATTCCGTGTAACTCTATCTTAAACCCGCGTAGAGCCCAAAATGTTGGCATCAACATTATTTGTGTTATGTCTAATGTGGTGCAAGGATCAAGCCTCCCAGCAACCTTGTGTTAGGTTAATTTTAGAGTGTGCAGCTCTCAGTGTGCAGACAGTTGTACCAAGTGTACCAGGCAAAGCTGATAGCATAGAAATAACATATTATTCTCAAATAAACCACCTCACCGCTTCTAGGGTGAAGGCGACAACAACCAGTATGTGTCGTGTGCAAAACTGAAGCCGAAGGAAAAAAGGCTGTTTAAACGTGTAATGCACTCATGCTAACTTAACGCAATATATGTAACGAAGTATCCATATGACACTAGGAAGTGCTGGTATTCTTTAATTGCAATGTTTTTACCAATACTTGGAAGGGAATTCATTGCACCCAAACTGAGTAGTGCTGGTATTATGTAATTGTGAAGTTTTCACCCATAGCTAGAAGTGAATTCAATGCATCCACATGAAAATGTATATTTGCCATGTTTTCTTCAATAATTCGAAGTCCCAGTATTGTAAAATTTTATTTGTTTCACTCATTTTGAGAAGTGCAGTGTTAGACCTGACAGCCTTAGGGTGGTCTTTCCCCCCAAAGTTTTTGCCTTCCTCCTTTTTTGCAGGCCCTTGGACTCAATGCACTCTACTAATGCTAACCAGTGCTAAAGTGGATGTGTTCACTCCATAAAGCATATTAAAATTGATTTATCCCAATTAGAATATTTAATTTACTAATAAGTGCCTCGTAAAGTGATAATGCAAATACCCAGGGCCTGTAAATCAAATGCAACAAGTGGGTCTACCGCACTTAAGCATTTATTGTGCCATCCACTTAAGTAGTCCTTTAAACATGTACCAGCCTCTGGCTTGCCATTGCAGCCTTTGTGTGCAGTTTTTAACTGCCATTTAAACCTGTCAAAATAAACCTTTTGCAAGACCAACATCTTCCTTTTTACTGCATAGAAGTCACTCGTAGGGAAGGTCATTGACAGCCCAAGGGCTGGGGGCAGTGCATTTAATATTTATATATTCTGCTAAAGAAAAACTCTTAAATTTGTTTTTCTCTACTGCAAGGCCATCCTCTCCCATAGGAGAACATTAGAGTTAACTTATTACATTTAATAAGTTGTAATTTACCAATTGGAACATATATTCAGTTCATATTTGGTGTCTTTGGAATTGGAATGATAAATCCTGACTTATAGGGAAGTCAGATTTTAAGTTGTAATTTTGAAGATGGCACTTTTAAAAAGTTGGCATTTTCCTGCCTTAGCCATTTAGTGCCTGTAACCTATCTATTTGCCACATGACTCTGTGTAATGAAAGTTGGTTGTTGTGCATTCCTACTAGACAGCTACACACAAGATGTTTTGTTTTATCTAGGACCCCGATCAATATTGTGACCTCATGCCTCTATACGGCTATAATCAATACATATCCCTATACTGGCATAACAATCAGAGCCATATTTCAGTAACTCGCCTCTGCAGTCCATGACAGTCCATGACGCAGCAGAAGCCACTTCCTTAGATTCCTAGATAGCACACCGAGTTCTTTGGACATCCCAAACCCCCAGCAACCTGGGAAAGCCCCGCTTGCTTTGTTTTGATTAGTAATAGAATTCCTGCGAGCACTGTAAGAACGACCAGTTCTTAGTGACATCTTTATTGACGTCTTATGTCCAAAAACTTACGTCAAACTCGGCACCTTTCAGGTATAAATATACCAACGTTGCCTTAAGCAAGCACACGGTGGTGGTGAATACAGGAGCAGAACAGCTGTCCCCTTGCAGAGCCCAGCAGATGCGAGAAGCCCACAGACGCTGCCCCTCCTCCTTGACGCACTGGGAAAGACGCTGTCTTTTCTCCTGCCGAGAAATTCCAGCTCCGGCGTTTCCAGCCTACCCTTGCGGGTGACGGGGATATCTGGTCCTGACAGGAGATACCAGACCTCCCGCATTCTATTCCAGAGGTACAGTGCTGACTAAACCCTTAGAGAGAATTCTTGAAACAAACTCTTGGCAAAACCAACTTAACTTAAACTGCTACTTATTCCCTCCCATGTATTAGGCTTAGGTCAGGTACACCGGGGTAGGCATAGTTAGAAGCACCAGTTGAGGTCGTTAGCTAATGTATATATGAATGTATATATTTTATTCATTTTAACTATCTCATGGCTAGGAAACCATATCAATGGTTTTACAGTATTATTTCGTAATACTCATTTTACTGTACCCACTTTTCATAATAACGAGTCTTGCAATTGTGGCAATTCATTTCTCTTGCATGAGAAGGAAGACTGCTCAATAAATAATATCTTTTATTGAAAACGCCTGTCTCTCTATTCTCTGCATCCTGGTGAAAGTAAATCTGCACAACTGACTGAGTGAAATAGCTGTCTATTGTTTCACACGACTCTAGAGATTGACTCTTATTCTGAGGAGCAAAGTTGTCATGTTTATGCGGTTGTCGGAAGCAGAATCCCTTCTTGTCTGAGCCAGGGAAGCTGATCACTTCCTAATCAGTCAAGAAAGTTTCCTGTGACCTCTGAGCTAGCTGGCGCAAACCTAAATTAAGTCTAACATAGTCAGTAGAGACCTAGAAGACCGCAGTCCTACGTCTACACTGCTGTTTATGTTATTCCAATGCGCAGGGCCTATAGGGAAAATAGGAACTACACTACATGGCGCCCAACATTTGGTAAGGTGATAAAACTAACGCAAGACGTTAGAGTAACTCAGTCGTGCTTTTTCACACAGACCCTTTCCCCCGTAAATACTCCAATAGACGTCTGGAGTGGGTGAAAAGTTAAAATACACCGGAACTTAGTAGGAAGAGATTCCTATGTAAAGTTTCTGGTTTAGTCAACGTTGAAGGATACAGTGTTCCAAAATATTGTGAACCTAATCTTTGTTTCCTTGGAAATCTGCTCTGCAAACCTTCATTAATACAATGTCAGAAAATGGCAATAACAACGGAACCAATGAAGTCGCAGTAGACGCGAATCAACAGGGTCCCGATGTTACAGGGATTAATGAACCAGGTGCGATTATCATCCCGGCAAAAATAAGAAAATCTATAACTTCAAAACTTATAGAAAACGGACTGACATCACAAGGTGGTACAGTCATTTTCGTGATAGAGGCACACGAATATTGGCAGACAGAGGTATTCTATTCTTGGATAAACTTTCCAGCGGCAAACGCTACAACACATGAGTTCCACTATTACAAAATAGAGGATCCACCGGAAGAGTACGCTCCTTTCGAGGAGATTGAAATACCATTAAAATACCAAGAGCACCTGCTCTGGTTTAAAGGCGCCCTAAAGCATAATGATCACATTACCAGGCTAGGTCCACTAGGTAGACCAGGAGCAACGTGGCCGGTTCTAGCCAGCTACACACCACATCCAGTTATCGAAAAAATGTCAAGAGAAGAACTTTTAGCACAGCTAAAAGTATTAATTAAAATACACAGACAGTTAGTCCAATATGTAATGCGGACTGCAACAGTCCAAACAGCTGTTAATATTCCACAGATAACCCCTCATCAGGGAAACACAAATAAAATGACACCACGGAACAAACAATCATGTCTTGGAAAAACTCCCGCAAAACGGGAACAAATTCCTTTCTGGTTAGCACAGAAAATTACTCAAATAGAGGCAGTATTCCTATATACTACCCCTATTGAGAAACACAGAATTCTGACTATCTGCCTTCCAATGGGGGTCGCACCACATGTGGAGGACTGTGATACTTCGGGTACAGTCTTTGCTTCCATTTACACAAAAACACATGGTGTTCCGTCCATGGCGGTAATACCGGATGTGCTAAAATAAATTCAGAATGAATACGGTCCAGAACCTGCTTTAACTCTTGGCATGAAATTACTGAAAGACTTCAAGCAGGTCTCGGCTATATTACTAGCCAACATAAAAGGAGAAGCAGCATCTGTGGCGATCCGCCAGAAATTGAAAGAAACAGATATAACAGATCAACCAATTGAGTTTGCCAGAATTATAGAAAAATTCTATTAAGAATTAGGGAGAGATAGTTTGGGTGGGAAACCTGTAAAACCCCAACTACTCGAAAATCCTGAAAAATGATTTATTAAAAATAATCTAAACACTCCTAAAAAGAGCTGGGATGGAAATAAACAGTCCACTCCCAAAGAAAAAGTTCAGAGGAAGGTCTCCTCGGCGGAGGGAAAGGACTCCGACTCGAGAATACCAGTCTCCCCAGAGGGAACACTCTGAGAAAAGATATAACCTTAGAAATAGGGATAACTTGAAAAAGCCTGATAGATATCAAAGTATTGATACACGTCCCTCTCAATCTTTTTTGCAGAAATCGGAAAGAAGAGGACAGTCAGATCCAAGGGAAGAGCACACCAAGTCCAAAGACAAGGAACCTGCTCAAAGTAAAAAATTACAATTCCCAAGGAAGAAGGTAGCCAGTATTAGAGTAATCGAACATGCCGAGAATACTGAGGACACAGCTGAAAAACGGAGAGTGGGCACAGACAATGCTAGATAGTGCAGCAGAAATCAGCATAGCTCGGAGACAGTGGACACGAATGAATACATTCAGGTAGAAACTGCAGACACCAGAGTTAGCGAACCTCATAAGATATACGAAATAACACTGCGTATAGAGGGAGATAAGACTAGAAAAATAAGGGGTCTATTTTGGGATAACCTCTCAAAAGGTTATGATATCCTGTTAGCCGAGAAAGATTGGCCCCCAGAGTTTGTCAGGGAGTGGCCTCATGGCGAAGAAATGATTATGCCTGCCTTCTCAAATCACATTCCAATTCACTCTAAAATATATATGCAAGGAAATGGGCAGTAGCCCAGGCACCACCATTCTATAAGAATCATGTAGGATGGGATGAGGACTCTCCTCCTCACAGAATCCAGTTAAAAAGTCAACTGACTGCACAAAGGCAGTACCCAATTAAGCAAGAAGCTAAAAACATGCACCTCTCAAATGAACAATCCTTTGTTTCCTGTCTCCAAACCTGACGATTCGTATCGTCTAGTCTTGGACTACAGACACATTAACTCATGTTGCAAAACATTTGCGGTACAAAATTCGCACAGTGCGGCACTAATGAATAACATAGTTCGCAAAAAATACAAAACAACATTAGACATATCTAATGGGTTCTTTTGCCAAAATATTGCAGCAGAAAGCAGGTACTTAACCGCTTTCTCAATAATGGGGTCACAGAAAAATTTCTGTAGGCTCCCACAGGGATTCAAGAACAGCCCAGGACTATTCTCAGCCAGAGTAACAGAGGGGCATATTATCAAGGGGGTTTATCTCCGCTTTTTTGGCTTTAAAAGCCAAGAAAGCGGAGATAAAATTATCTCCCTATTACCAAGCTGTCGCTAACACCAGTTAGCGACAGCTAGTAGGAGATAGCGACCATCTTGGGCCCCACTTTGCATGTCAGTGATATTTATCACTAATGAGATGCAAAGTGGGCGTGCCAAGATGTTAGAGACTGAAAACAGTCGCTAACATCGCTATCTCCTATTACCAACTTTTGGAGATATTCGCGCTAAGCGGGAATATCTCCAAAAGCTAACACCTGCCCTGAGCAGTTCTTAGCCATGTTATCCAATGGGAGGTGGATAACATGGCTAAGAGCATTTGCTCGATAATGCATGAATATCGCTGACTTTTCAGCGATATTCATGCATTTCGGCCGTTTTTTATCGCATTTGCGATAAACCTTGTTAATAGCAAGGTTTATCTGTGATAAAAATCGCCGATGTGCGGCGATAAGTTTTGTCTCTAAACAAGTTAGAGACAAAAATTATCGCTAGTTGTTGGTAATATGCCCAAGAGTTACTACAAATATATGATGATGAGGCATTATCTTATGTCGATGACATCTATCTCACAGACGACTTGGATACTCACTTGAAAAGGGTGAACACCATAATACTTGAGTTCGCAGCAGAGGGTTACTAATTCAACTTTAAAAAGTCACGAATTGCCCATCTAACAGTCCTATTCTTAGGATACGAATTATCAAGTGAAGGAAAAAGCTTAGCGGACAACTTCTTAGAGAAGTGCGCTGTACTCCAAGCACCAAAAACGCTGAAGAACTTACAATCGATACTAGGCTTCCTGAATTTCGGAAGAACTTACATTCTAAACTACGCAGAGAGGATTAAACCTCTCTACGAATTAATTAAACCTGATTTTAAACCAATCAACTGGACTCAAAAACACACAGAAATTTTGAGATCATTGCAAACAGACATGTTAGCTAAAACAAAATTAGAAACACGTGACAATACAAGCAACCGTGTAATCTGGGTCATCACAGGAAGATGCGGATTCATGTACCTGACCTCTAATGAGGGAGAAACGGTACCAATAGCTTACAAATCACATTTGTACACACAAGCAGAAAAAACATTCAGTCTCACAGAAAATACTGTAAAGGCAGTGCAAACTGCTATAGCGAAAGAACGAGCACTAGCACAAGGCAAAATAATCACTGTTCTCACAGCAGAATCAGCCTTTGAGCCACTATTCAGCCAAGTAAACCTGCCTACAGTGTCACTGGATCAGAAATGGATACAGTGGGAAAATTCTCTTGCTGCAGAAGACGTGAAATACTATTTCGCCCCGCACATGAAAAAACTGAATGATTTAAAATATGAAAAAGAATATCCTCTGCCAATCAAAATTCTGCCCCTTGAACAGTACTCCTGTATAATCTATACAGACAGATTTGTACAGCATTACAATGTAGAAAATAAATCCTACGATGCAGCCTGCGCGATTGTTAAAGGTCTCTGGCTCTGCGGTAAATTCAGACCAAAAATAACAAAAACTGAATCATTGAGAAAATGTTCGGCTCAGCGAGCTGAAATCAGATCCTTAAAGATGGCGCTTGAAAATGCTGAATGTGAATTCCCGACACTAATCGTGTGCGATTCGCATTTTTGCATCAATTCTCACAATAATGATTTGCAGAGCTGGGTTCAAAATGATTACAAAGACGATACAGGTGCCACAATCAAGCATAAAATGCTTTGGAAACAAGTAGTTCTTTTACAGAAGGAACTACAAAAGACTCACATGATACACACTCTGAGTCATCAACGTGATGGCGTTCACGTTGCAGGGAATTCATTGGTTAATTCAGCCACAGCGGAAGCAACTAAACCGGCTTCCGTAGCCACAAAAAAGCGTTTAGAAAAATACATAGACGGGGAAACCATGCTGGCAGTAAAAACATCTTCAAAAGGCAACTGTGCAGCACTACCTGTGAATTATCCACTCAATTATACCTACGTAATTGATGCAAACTCCATTCCTTTTGCTCGAATCCCTTGAGTGGGGGATAGGGTAATTCCCAACACGAATCGGAGAAAGTTATTAATAGCAGACGCACACATGGGTGAAGGACCAAGGCACAAACAGATGAAGAATCTCTGACTGAATTACAATCAGTATACTGGTGGCCGGGGATGAGCCTGCATTATTATAAATTTGTAAAGAACTGCCCAGACTGCGACAGCGACCGCAGTAACGAGTCAAGTGGAGTAATGCCATGGCCATTTATGATGATAGCATAGAGCTATCTACACATGCAATCCAGCGTCCTATTAATTGTTTAAGACTACATTCACTTAAAAATGTGGCCCCAGCGCTCGGCTGACGCCAGAACTGTTATAAAAGATTTGCGAGTCTTTATCGGCACATACGCAATTGCCATGCTTCATTTGACCAGGGTCCTGCTTTTAGCTCTCGAGCTTATAAGGAGGCCATGACCAGCATGGGCATTGGATTGCGATTCTCTTGTCCCTTCCATCCTGAGGGAAACGGGGTAGTGGAAAGAAAAAAACGAGACATAAAGCAATCTATAACGGCAAAGGTATTAGTTTCGGGTGATGGGTGGGTCAAACATTTAATAAGTGTCCAACGTAGTCTTAACAACTTGCAAAGAAATTCTCTAAAAGGTTTCAGCCCGTACGAACTATTGTTCGGAACTAGAATGCATGTTCAGAACTTAGATAGTCTTGCTTCAGTGGTAGAAGATAAGAATAAAGACTTTGACATCAAAGATCGTTTGGCTGTTTTACAGCACTTAAATGAAACAAGAAAAGCCCTGAGCAACATAAAGTTAAAACAACAGCCAACCACCACTGAAGAAACACCACCTGTCCCAGCAAGACCTGTCTGGATTCCAAAGATTGGGGATCTGGTCAGAGAGAAAATAGCGGTGAAGAAGGAATTTGGGCCTTCTTACAGAAAAGCAGTACCTGTCTTAGCAATCAACGGAACAAGATCAGTAGTACTACTGCCCCTTGCTGGTAAAAAGGAGAACAGAGTTGTATCAATCGATCTGGTAAAACCACAATCATGTGGCCTATAATAAATAGTAGGCCCAGTGGACTCCCAAGAAGTAACAGAATACCCAAATTTTCTAGTATCCAAGAGGATCAAACTGAAAGACTAATCACATTTGATAAACCTGCAGTGAATAAAAAAGGACTATGCAGAAATGCCATGGAACTTGTGCCTCTTGAAACACAAATTGAAACAGTTTGTCATGAAACACCAGTCTACAATGATGTGGCATCAGAATGTGCTAATGAAAGCCAAATGGGAAAAACAATTCCAACAATCGACAGAACTGCATCTGGCTACTTCATCAATTTCGACAACTTTTCTGAAGATCAAAGCGACCCTGAAGTGACGCCAGAAACAAAGACTTTTAAAGAAAAAGCAACAGAACTCTTTCATTAAATCAAAGAAGCATATCTGAATGCACCATTGATTGAGCATTGGATTGTATCAGGGGTACTTATACTCCTACTATGCCTAATTTTAGTTTTAATTTTAGGAAAATGTATTACAGTTCAATGGACACAGCAAGTCAGAATATCAACTTAGTTCTGAAGCCTCACAAATCATCTCACATCGAGAAAAGAGAACTATCATCAGTAAATGTCACAGCCATTCCAATACCCGGCAGTGTAGTTTGGGACAAGACAGACTATGAAATATATGGCCCGGTTGAGATCTTGAAATATCCTCACCAGTTTAAGGTTTCATTAAGTGACTTTGTAAAACCAAGTACATTCTCTGATGATTGGGACTTTAAAAGTATAAATGATATGATGTCGGATTTAGTGTTGTCAGCAAAATTTACAGAACATGATTATTTACAAGGTTCATCTAATTATGAACAGATGTACTGTTTTTCACATTACGCAGACCACTATTTACATAAATCTGCTCAACCTAGAAATGTTTTTAAATATAACCAATGGGAACATTGTGCTACTTCACCTAAAAGCAGCTAAAAAACATTCTATGAGAAATTCCAATACTTCTCAGGGTTTAACACGAGTAATGCAGAAACATTTTATTATAAACTGTTGGATAAAACAGGGATGAAAACCATGCTGACGAATACTAAATTGATATATTCAGAAGCATTTTATGAAAAAATGATTACATTTGGTTTTGATTTCTGGAAAAATAACATTGAAACAAAAACCATCTGGGGTACAAAAGATTGGCAGGTACAAGGCCTAGAGGCATTATTTCGAGCCCGCATGATCCCAGAGCAAATAATGTTCTTGAATGACACAATTCAACAAACAACCTGACTTGGACTAGCCAAGATTAAAGACCTTAACAAACCGTCTATTCCAAAGCCAATACCTGATAATGCAACCACAGATATTGAAATAGACGTATCCAAAATTTTAAATGAAAACAGAACACATCCTGATTGGAAAAAGTGGTTAATCTGGCCTACTGACACGAATAACTGTCAAGATAGATTCCTGAACAAAATACAGGGGTTAAAAATGTCCAGACCAGACCATAGATACTCCCAGAGACAACATCCAGGGATAGTAACAACATACAGTGTAGGGAAACTATGCCTTGAATAGCTACAAACATCCACACTGGCACAAATTAAGCAACGCTTGTCTTTACTTAAAGATTGTGCTGACTTGCGCGATTTCATTATGGGACCACGCAAACAGCATCAAAAACGGTTCATAGCGGCCAGCATAAATGCGGCAAACAACGAGGCTTGGAAAGAAACTCAAATTGAAACAGCCGAGAAAATACGAGAAATTGATAGTCTGAATTTGGAAAATCACTTTCTGTTGTGGACAATGGGTTAATGACTCTGTCCTCCAGAATATATTCACTGGACAGTATTGTATCATCGATCTGCAATTGATATAATAGACCAGGACTTGCTAATGTTACAACATGATTCAGTAAAGGGGGTGGTGATGAACAGAGTATCTGAATTAAGCAGACCATTCTTACCCAGTCCAAAGATCAGGGCTTGATCCATCACCGTTATTTAGCTCACTGCACCATCCCAGCTCAGAACCTGGCTATATGCAAATCAGTCTGTCCCTGGACCAGTGCATCATGGGAACAGGGCAGACTAAACTACCAAGCCAATTCTTCACCAGAAAGGAGACAAGCTACCGGGGACCGGTTTCTGGCATTTCAGCCGTCGTCGGCCCGGCTTGCTTGAATCCTGATGGTGCAGTGAGCAAGGGACTCATGTCTGAGTATACCCTGCCACACCTATAGTGGCCAAAAACGATTCAGAAAAGGGGGTGGTGATGAACAGAGTGTCTGAATTAAGCAGACCACTCTTACCCAGTCCAAAGATCAGGGCTTGATCCATCACCGTTATTTAGCTCACTGCACCATCCCAGCTCAGAACCTGGCTATGGCTTGGTAGTTTGGTTTGCCCTGTTCCCATCATGCACTGGGACAGGAACAGACTAATTTGCATATAGCCAGGTTCTGAGCTGGGATGGTGCAGTGAGCTAAAAAAACAGTGTTGGATCTAGCCCTGATCTCTTGACTGGGTAGGAGTATTCTGCTTAATTCAGAAACTCTGTCCATCACCACCCCTTGTTGTTAAATATTTTGTTCACCCTAAGTGTGGAAGGGTATACTCAGATGTGAGTCCCTTGCTCATTGCACCATCAGGATTCAAGCAAGCCGGGCCGACAACGGCTGAAATAGCAGAAACCGGTCCCCGGAAGCTTGTTTCCTTCCCAGTTTAAGAATTGGCTTGGTAGTTTGGTTTGCCCTGTTCCCATCATGCACTGGGACAGGAACAGACTAATTTGCATATAGACAGGTACTGAGCTTGGATGGTGCAGTGAGCTAAAAAACAGTGTTGGATCTAGCCCTGATCTCTTGACTGGGTGAGAGTATTCTGCTTAATTCAGAAACTCTGTCCATCACCACCCCTTGTTGTTAAATAATCTTACAACATGGCCAGTCCCAATTGCGTTCTATTGTACAGCTAGGCTGGACGTTGCAAAATCTCAGTTCGTGCTATGTGCCGTGGCGTTTAATCAACACAACGTCATTGTTTTCCATCTTTAACCTTACTGATAAACAAATCAGTTTGGCACAGAAAGGAGCAGACTATACAATCCTGAGCATCGAAAAACTTGAGAGATTACCATTGACAATGTCAGAAAGACCTGTCATTGAATGGATAATACACGGGATTAGCACAATTCCTAAAACAACTTTTCAATTTCAAAATTGCCTTGAGTATATACCGGCAGGCCAGTATGAAAAGTTGGGTAAAGGATACATTAAGTCATCATGGAAATTACCTTATACACACACATGTTATAGTGACAACAACAAAAATGTATTTCTTAGTGGTAATGAGTGTAAACATTCACTAAGCGGTATACTTTTGTGCCAAGGTATTAACTTACATGGGGCCTGTGAGGGTACTTCAAACAACCTTTCATGCCACCAGCATGGCACACCTGCAGCACAAATAGAGCCATTCTTTAGGCAACTTTCTAACGGGAGTTACGTTCTAATAACGGATCACAGCTGTTGTGGCTTGGTGCCAGTGAAAGCATATCTCTTAACCGTGAGTTCCATGGTCACTTGCTGTATGCAAGCATTGTATCCCAACGGCCCTGGAGACTCAGTGGCTCCGAGTTGGCCTAGTTTGAATATCTCTTCTATACGAATTGAAACTTTAAGCAGAATGAAGTCTGTGCTTTTGCAGACAACAGTGCCCATCTCGTCATCAAAAGAGACGAATGATCTCCAAGTTGCAAGGACGGCGGCAGAGATACATACACTTTTATCAACAAATTGCCCGGTGCATTTCACAGAAATGCTCAGCCAAATCCTAAATATGTCGAATGCCAGTGGTATCTCGAATGTATTTAAGACAATTTTTTCGGGACTGTTAACACCATTTGAAGCAGTTCTGGGTATCTTTCCAAATTTTGTACATTCAATCTTAGGCGGCGTACCACTACTTTTGGGACTCGTAGCAGGTATTTTATTTTTGACTCTCCGTCTCCAATATGGCAAACCAAACTGCAGACATGACTGCAGCACGGATGGAAGAAACGATCCTAGCAATACGCTACCGGGACCGCATAACTAAAGTCCTTGGGATAGCCGGGCTACGAGATCTGAATATGACCTGGTTTCTTTCATTCAGGCCCAGCTCTACTCACAGTTGAATATGTTGTGTCCTGCCTCCCCACAAATAGCTGGATACACCCTGTAGTTGTTCTGTAGCCTGGATAAGGAAAGCAAGATGAAAGCGAGACCTGTTGCACACTTAAATATGAGTTCAAGCAAAAAAACATGTCACAATGGACATAAAGTTCACAATCCACAAACGAAGATATGGAACATCAGTATTTCGGTTCCTCTTTTATTATTCAGGTAAGCCAGCGGACACGTGTTTCGTCGCTAGAAAACACAGTTTCCGCGACTCCTCAGGGCTGTGGAAGTTGAATAGAAAGCCACAGGTCGCGTGACTGTCTGGATACATTCTACTTGTATCCAGACAGTCACGTTTACCTGGTCTCGAGTGGAGCCGGGTCGGAATTATCACCGGCACCGCGACCTGTGGCTTTCTATTCAACTTCCACAGCCCTGAGGAGTCGCGGAAACTGTGTTCTCTAGCGACGAAACACGTGTCGGCTGGCTTACTTGAATAATAAAAGAGGAACCGAAATACTGATGTTCCATATCTTCGTTTGTGGATTGTGAACTTTATGTCCATTGTGACATCTTTTTTTGCTTGAACTCATATTTAAGTGTGCAACAGGTCTCGCTTTCATTGTATTCAGTGTGTCTTTCCAAGCACATTTTGAGGGGTTCCAGGGACTTGCCCCTTACCTGCATGCACCTTCTGCATTACAGCATCTCTTCTACGTGTCACCTGAGCAGTGCGCCTAGTATTTCCCTCAGAACTAAAACCCTGTCCTTTTGTTGTAAGGAAAGCAAGATGCCTGAAAACTTCTATATGATTGTCTAGAAGGTTGTCACACTTCCCAGAGGAAGGAGAACCAGGTTTAAATATTGTACCCAAGACATCAACTCTTCAGTACACTTCAAGACCTGTGAATACTCTGCAAGGAAGAAGGACTGCTGTGCTGCTGAGAGGATTGCCACTCTGCTGGACTGCTGCTCTGAAAAACTGCTGACCTGCTGCTCTCATGCCTGGGTGAGAAATACCGGGTCTGCATCTCTGAACCCAGGAACCCAGAGTGACTCCAAGGGCTAGTTGACTGGCCTCCTGATCAGAGGTTTATGGGATATCACCGTCTTCCAACAACTTTGAACTCAGCACCTGCACCATCAGACTCCAATCTTCAGTACACCTATGTACCTGTGGAAAATCCAGAAGGACTGCTGCGCTTGTCTGTTGCAAGAAGCACTTCTACTTTGCTGCCCTGCTGTCAACTGCCCTCTTGCCTGGGTGAGAAGTACTTGACCTGCATCTGCTGGACCCAGGATTTCACAGTGACTCCAAGGACTAGTTGTCTGGCCTCCAGACTTGAGCTTTAAATACAAAAGGCTACGACAACCTTGTACCCAGCACTTGGACTCTGCTTTCTGTGAGTCTACCCTGCCAAGTAGTCCCATCCCAATCCTGTAACATTGGAAGTGGGCCTAAGGTGCACTGGCAGCCTCTATGGATCCAGCAGGAACAACACAGCTCCTTTGCTGGGCAGCACAACACTTGAGCAGAACTGACGCATTGCTGCTGCTGCATGGATCAGTGCCACCACAAAGACCCACATCACATTGCATCCCACCGCCCGATCTGAACCACTGCTGTGTGACCCATCCTTGGTGCAGGCCCAGGCATCCTTCATCACAAGCAGTCTCGAGGATGACACCGGGCTCCACATCGCAGCCTCGCAGCTCCTCGGAACTGATGCATCACCCCAACTGTGTGATACACTCTCGACGCTGGACTTCACATAGCATGCCCTCATTGATGGGATCCTTGACAGCGACGCAGAACCTCGTAGCACAGTCTTGCTGCATCTCAGAAGTTACACATCACTTCAGCTGACCGATGCATCTACGATGTTAATCCTTGCAAATGTTCTGAAAATACGGATTTAAGGTACACTGTTCAACGGGCCAGACTGGGTCCCTTTCTCCGGCGTGCACTCCAGTGTCATTGACCTGTCCTTGTGACTTTGTGACATTGTCCCAGTCTGCCTGGACCATATAGTTAAAGCTGGCACTTTGTACTTTTTGGCTCTATGTTTACTAAAACCTTTAAACCTGTATATCTCCAGTTCTAGTGATTGGAATTGTGTCATTTTGGTTGTGTTTTACTTATTACTAATTACTCTATTGTTCTATTGGCAGGATGTTTTGTGGTGTGTTTTCTCTGTGTTACTGTTTGATGTGTTGCACAAATACTTTACACATTTCCTCTGAGTTAAGCCTGATTGCTCTGTGCCAAGCTACCCGATGGTTGAACATGGGTTAATTTAGGGTCTGCTTGTGACTTCACATTGAGAATAATTGTGGTTGCTGCTTGAGAAGGGTTTCACCCCAATGAACCAGTAACTTAATTTCCTACATGCAGGTATTATGTAATTGCAATGGTTTCACCCATATTTAGAGTGGATTCATTTCACCTGTGCTGAAATGCTATTGTGCTGCCTTCTAAATGATTGTTCAGATACAGTAACGTGGAAGATACCTTCCTGTTTCAAGGTCTCAGAAGTGATGAGATGCATTTTAGGTCTTTCCAAAGATATTGCATGCGCTGTGTGTTGCAATAAATGTTGTTACCTTACAGTGGGCTTAGTGCCCACCCATTACTTACCATTGCTTGGCCAAAATTATGCTCTGGTTTGCTTCATTTAATTTATCATCTTCTGTAGGATTTCCTTGCTATTCCTGTGTTTCTCCCGACCTGGAGCATGGACACATTATAGTGTTCTTCCACTGCTCGCTATTTGAGGCAATACTTTTTTTGTGTCAGCACACAGCAGAAGTGCTTTTTTTTTAGGTTTCTCCCTCATTGCATTTGCCCCTTCGTGGTCCTCCCAACTCCCCTCCCTCCTATTCTCCCTTGTCCATGTGCTTTCCCTACTCCCGATTGAACACTCTCCTTTGTCCAGGTGCTTCTCCGTGGTCCTCCTATCCACCCTCCATTGGATGGCCGCTTCTCTATTTGCTCGTCCCAGCTGTTCCCAACAACTCTCCAATGTCTGTGTACTGCCCCAGCCTCTCCCACCCACCCTCCATTGTCCATGTTCTTTCCCCAGCCCCTCTCACCCACCCTCTGTTGTCTGTGTGTATCTTTGTTGGCGCACTCCAGCCCCTACCACCCACCCTGCATTGTCCTTGTGCTCGACACACCTCCACCTGTCCACCCTGGGCTGTCCATGTGCTTGCCCTAGCACCGCCCACCCAGTGCCTTGCGCCCCCTTTTATTGACAATATGCCCACATCCCCTCTCACCTGTCCTCTCCCACTACTCTAACACCCTCCCTCACTCTGGGTCGCCTCATCCCACAAACCAGTCCGCCATTTGCGTGTAGAGTGGGTTTTAGGATGAGTCATAGTAGAGAGGACGGGCAAGAGGAGGTCGGTCAGAAAAGGGCTGAACGGATATATATCTTTTTTTTAATATAAACTCTGTGACTCAGTCAGTCATATGATGCGTTATGTGCTTTTTAGAATTATCTTTAGCCACGCTGCTGTACAACAAAGCTAAAACTCATTGTCAAAGTCGCAATGCGCGTGCTGGACAGCAGACAAAAAAAATCACTAGCAGAGTAATAGGTGTCACAAGCGAGTCCTATTGGCTTTGCCCGTTGGAGACCACAAGCACAAGTGATGCCACTGACACTTTAGTGAACCAGTGTCTCTGGCTACTTATCACAGCAGGGTCGCTGGTATCCAGAGCTCCTCTGCTATCACAGCCCTACCGATTACATGTTCTATTCGTGGGTGTCGGAGTCCCTGGATTGACGAGTGCAGAACACAGAAGAGGCAATATCTCCGGAGGACGGCCATCCGGGCCGCGCTAATGCCGCGCCGTGACGGAATCCGACTCTGTAAAGCAGCTGCTTCTGGGAATTAACCGCAGGCGCTTGTTAATTACACTAAGCTGACGGCAGTCCAGCGGGTCGGTATTTTTAGAGCGTGTCCCTGCTCCGGCGTGCCCTCCCACAATCCCGCTTCATCACTTTGTTAAAGGTTCTAATAGAAGTCAATTTGCATGCTTTAAGCTGCTTTCATGTTCTTGGTGGATTGGTACAGACAGTGTAAATCCTTAAAGTGCTTATGTCTGCCCACTTGAAAAGTTATATTTTCCTGCAGTGATTTGTAATTAAGGACGAAAATCTGACTCAGCGCGCACAGAATAATTACTGCCATACATTATACATAGGAGGAAATCTAAGATCAGGAGTTTGGGACAGGTCGGCATGTTAAGTAATCCCATTTAATTGAAATGATAAATTTAGTTTTAGAGGCGAAGACAAATTGTGGCGCGATTAAGACACAAGACTTCTATGTAGTGTGAAATGTTAACAATTTAACGATGCTCTCGAGTCTCCCAATTTTTAAATCATCTTTTGAAGTCAGAGGTATCCCAGGTCCGCGCCTGAGTAGCTCTAGTCTCGTTTTTTCTTCGTATACTGTGATTTGAAGTCCTGTTTAGCTATCTCATTACACCACCACGACTACAAATCCCAGAATGCAAACAGTAAACCTGGACAGGGTGAGCTACTGAGGCATGGACGTGGCAAACTTGGGCGCTCTGTTAAAGTGTGCTCTAGAAAGACTTGATCGTCCAGACAAATAAATGTAAGGCTATTTCAGCAATGGTCTGAGCTCCCTACTTTTAACCACCAGACGCAATCGCCCTCTGATGGCTGGAGGTACCACCATTGCTGATTATACATTCCAACAGTTAATTTATAAATGCTGCGACGTGACATCAGTGGACTACCATCGGGATGACCTCATCCCTGACAATACAAATTGCAAGTAGTCTAATCAGGTCTGGCTCCATGGCGACCGGCGGTCCCACTCTACAGAAGGAGGAGACTATGGGGCCCAATACGATGTCGGGTGGATTGCCCCCGCCAGGCTGGTGGTAGCCACCGCCAGCCTGGCAGAGGCAATCCACCCAACATCCACACTCGTTTTCCCCCCCGCCATATTAGAATGGCGGGGGGGGGGGGGGCGGCTGTGACGCAGCAGTGGCGTAAAGCCAGCGCCCTGCTGCGGGGTATTTACAACTTGATGCATCTAAGGTGATGCAACACGTTGTAAAGCCCTGCGCCACATGAAACCTGCGTCAGGTTACATGTAGGCGTTCTGGCGCAGGAACGCCTCAGAAAAGTGGCTGAGTGAAATCTACAAGATTTCACTCAGTCACTTTTCCGACCCCCCTGCGTCAAAACCTTGCACCAACTTGAAGCAGGCATAAGGCTTGACGCACCATTTTAGACATGGGCAGGGTTGGCACAGTATTAGAGCTACGTTGCGCCCGCGACACAACTCCAGCACTGCACCAACGTTACGACAGAAGATGCGACACCCATCTGCATTTCCTTGCGCCATGATGCGCCGCATTGTAAATGCAGCGCATTTGCGGTGACGCAACCATTGAGATGTGTGTCATAAGTTTCCTGGCGCATCCCTGCAGTTTCCTGGCGCATCCCTGCTGATTTGCAGGGATGCGCCAGGAAACGTAAATCTGCCGGAAGTGTTTTGTTACAGTTCGTGCTGTATTATCTTTATAAATGAATAAGAAGCAAATGGAACCTGCATTTACCACATTCCGCGCTAGAATGGTCTGTGTACTTTTTTGAGCATTTTACTTCTAAAGTCTGCGTTCTTCATAGTTCATTGTTTTAAAGGAGTATAACCATGAGGTAAAGGCCTTTGACAACTACTTTCCTACATTTCTAAATTATGTGATGTGGAATGTGAACGATTTGCCGAAAAGAAGCACAAACTCATGGGACGTATCTAAGATTTGACAACCACTTTAGATTGGACAATGCATTAAAATACGTGGCCGTATTATTTAAAATAAGTCCATGGTTTACATGTGACAAGTCTAACTTGTTCACAACCACTAATGCATTTTTTGGCATTGCATGGGTGTAAAGTATCACGCGCACACACGCGCGCACACACACACAGACTATTAATAATTGATGAGTAAAAGTAAAACAATAGAGCAGGAGTGACAATAAGAAGTGTTAACGTACATGCAGGAATTGTTTCCGCTTCACAAACATATTTTACGCTTTCTTGCAATTCTCAAAATAGTCCTCATAGTACTGTTGGAAAACTCTGCCACTCGCAGGTGTCCAAGTGTACTACAACGAATGGAATGTGACATTTGCACCACTTGTTATTTCAACAATGTAGTATTGTCCATAGTATAAAGTGCTACACTGGGAAAATGTATTCTAATGTTCACATGAACATCCTTTTTTTTCTTCATGGGAAAAAAGTTTAGAGAAACTCCTTGCCTAACACTTCGATTAAATATGGGACTGATGCCCCCTTCCTACCTTGAAAGGGGAAGTACTCCAGCCCTTTGATGGCGTAACTCTCTTTCCATTTCCAGGGTGGTAAAGTAAAAGATAGGAGTTTATGAATGTTCATAAAAATAGAAGTTTGTGGGTTTTCCAAATTTACAAAGTTGAACATGACATGTTCCACCTACTTCTTATCCAATGGGAGTTACTCTGAGGATTTCTCCAAACTCATAGGAGAAAGATCGGAAGTAAAAATCATTCAAGCTTTCCAGATTTCAGTTAGGAGATTTAGCAATAAATATAGCTTCACAGCAAAACAATACCGCTCCAGGCTTAGAGTGCCACATAAATTGCAAAAAAGAAGCAGGAAGCGTTGGTTCGTTCCTAAGTTTAGGTGGAGAGCAGCTCCTTTACGTGGCACACCCTATAACACCACCAACACTGTAAATCTGCTTACTTCAAATGTCTGTTTTGTTTTTCTAGCAGAGTTTTTAAGCTTAGAATTAGCAAGGTGCCTTTCAAGCCCAGCTAAAAACTGACTAAGCGTTTTGCCATTTTTACATTAAGGGGCAGATTTATGTTAACTGGCGCATCCCTAGGGATGCGCCAGTTAACATGCGCCAGAGTGCGCCACAGCTCCGCCAGCCATGGTGCGCCGCATTTATAATGCGGCGCACCATGGTGCAAAAACGGCACAGATGCGTGACGCATCTGTGCCGGAAATGTGGCGCATTGCTGGAGTTGCGTCGCAAGCATGACGCAGCTCCAGCAAGGCTCGGGGGTGCCCCATTTTAACAATGCTGCGTCAAGACCTACGCCTGCTTCAAGCAGGCGCAGGCTTTTGATGCAGCATTGGCTTAAAAGTGACTGAGTGAAATCTCATAGATTTCACTCAGCCACTTTTGCGAGGCGCACCTGCCCCGGAACGCCCACCCTGCGCCGGAACGCCCACAAGCGGCGCAGGGCTTTACAACGTGACGCATCTGCCTAGATGCGCCACGTTGTAAATCGTTCGTAGGGATGCGCCACGTTTACGCCGCCTTGCGTGACGCAACAGCAGCGTAAATGTGGCGCAAGGGCCTCATAAATCTGCCCCTAAGTGCTTAAGCATAGGATTAGCTAATGTCATCCGCTGTCAGCAGAAAATTGACAAAAGTATTTGACCTCTCCAGGCACAGTATTATAGATTTGCATTGGTAAAATACCACCCAAGGCAACCTGTAATGAATAAAATCAAACCCTGACAAAGGTGTTTTGCTCTAATTAGAGCTCATCAGAAAAGTATAGTGTTAAAAAGATGAAACTCTGAGGCAGAAGAAGGTAGGAGTAGTCTTTATTCTGTCACTCATTCTCCAAGACTGCCAGAGTGATGCCAACATTCTAAGGCAAGCTCTGGCAGGACATACCAACAGGGGAGGGGGGAAAAGAGAAGGTATGTACCACATGAAGGTGTAAAACGGGAAGGAGGATTACAACACATCTCCCTACGCCAACAAAAGGAGAAAAGAAGGTTGACACGGGCGAGAAATCATCGTGCAGCCAGCTTACAAAGAATGATAAGTCATACAAAGTGGGAGCAGTCTTGCTATGGAACTAAAGGAAAGGGAAAAAAAGGTCGTCTCCACCACTAGCCAAAAGAGATGGGAGTGGAGAACAGCAAGCCACATGTACATAACATGCCCTAGGTACATGAAAATATTTTTCAACACTTAAGAGACAGGAAAGATATCTGAACAGGGTTGGCAAATAGCTCATTGGTTATATAAGTACAATTTAGGTATCATAGAGTTAGATTCCTAAACTTTGTTGAACTTTTACATATGCTTGAAAAGCAAATTACATATTTATCCGTAACTAAGGATACTGGTACACCTCTGGATTCCTTTATTCTGCTTACCTTTCCTCCCCTAGATATACTAATCCACCATACATTATCTGTTAAGACAGATCCTTGATCTTGAGTACTTCTACCCAGGCAAACTTGATCTTCATTATTAGGGTCAAGCATCATCCCTAGCTCTCTTAGATGGCGCCAACCTAATAGGTTTGACCCATCTTTTACAACATAGACCATACCACTGGTGGGCCTTCCCCTGAAATCTATACACATCTCTACCATGCACACTAGGTGTATGGGTTCTCCAGCATAAATTGTTGAAGATATGTCAGGTTCTAACACATTAAGACTAGAAGTACCAAAAAGATCCTCCATATCATGTTGATTAATCATCGTAAATGGAGAACAAGAATCGGCATAAACAAACAAAAGTTTTTTGTTCAAGAAAATGGTACATTCAGGATACTGATGTTATAAAGTATCACCCTTTTGTGGAAAAAAAAGGTAGGGCCGATGCTGATCGAGAACCTTTTTCAGTATTGCCTGGCGCTAACCGCCTCTCATACAACTCGAATCTTACAAACAAAGAGGCAGGCGCTGAAGACTGGAAGGCAGGAAACAGAAGTTTTATTCTGACGGAGCAGAACACGTCAACTCAGACAGCAGGGTATCTTCTCGAGGTGCTCTAACCGCATCTCTGGGGCCTGGCCTCTTATACACAGGTTTATGGCTTTATTGCATGAAACACATCTTTGTCAATACTTTGATGTACGGAAAGACATCCTCGGAATCCCCGCTCCAAGCCTGTTCCCACACATATTTACAGTAAGTCCCCACCCCCGGTCACAACAGGTGATGATTGTCACGCAGCTGGGCATTCCGCCGATTTCCGGAATGCGCGTGGTTGATCGGATCTCATGGGGTGGGGGGCTTTGATCAGTTTGTGGATCCTTTGATGGGGGAAGCTTCCTACTGTATGGGGGCAATAAACAGCATCCGCAGGGCCAGGTGGCGGCCTGGGAACGAGCAGGACAATCAGGCACAGAGGAAAGGGGGTTTTATCAAAGGGATACGGGATCATGAAAGGGGTGGAGGGAGGTGTTGAGCTGGGAAGAGGATGGGGTTCCGAGGCAGGGTTGCGCCGAAGAGGGGTTTTATGGCCCGAACATGTGAGAGCGGGGGCTGTCAGCGTGTGGGGGATGCTTGCAAGGTTAGGAGAGAGAGAGAGAGACTCGCTGGCTATCGGCAGTGGGCAGAGAGGCCATGGCATTCAAAATGGCTGCCGCTTACGCGCACAGATGAGCCTAGAATGGGACAAGATGGCGCCGATAATGTTGATGTCGCAAACTAGAGTTTAACAGTCCTCCCTTTTCAACATATCTAGCCAGCTTGTCTAATCGATATCTATCTTCATCAAATTCCTAACCTCGACATCGTACAATGCTCTCATGCGTTCTTTTTCGAAGTCCAGAGTATTAGGGCAGATACAATTCGCACACAGTCAACACAGAGGCGGCAGGCATTGGATTCCTAAGCAGAACCCACATATCACAACAACAGGTATCAGTATAACTGTAAATAACCTCCACCCCCAGTTCTTTACAGTACTCCAAAACCAACCACCAAGTGACCATTCTTCTTGTTCCTGGTGAACTTCTGAGGAAAGTCTGTGGAGATGTTCGATGGCTTTGTACACTGAGAGTGAATTGTCCGGTATATAGGTGCAGCAGCTGGACCCAATGATACGGCATGCTCCTCCACCATCCGCTAGAACCACATCTAGAACAAGGCGGTTCTGGAGAGCCACCAGGCGGACCGCTTGAAGCTCTGCTGTATTGTTCGCAAGGATGCCAGCTGTAATGTTCATTGTTGTTTCAACTGCCTGGGTCAAATGTCGGATGGCACGGCTGTTCGCCATCGGGCCCCAGAGTGGAACAAGTCCCTTCATTGCATCGAGCAACTGTGCTCCGGTGGAGTCGGCTTGCTCAATGTCCTTGGCTCGTTTTTGTCTGTGGTAATTCGCTGGAGCCACATAGGTCGGAGGAAGGATGAAGGCAATATAACAGGTGCCGCCCCAGCCTTTGGGGAGCCAGGTGTAAGCCTTTGTACCGCAAACAAAGTACATGTTCGGAGAAGAGACGAAAGAGGGTGGATCAGTGGAGTCCAAAGTTCTGGTGATGCGGCAAGCGCTGCAGCCTACCAGCTGTGTCCCAAGCCCTTCGATGCACATAAGGCCTGTGACGTTGATGATGGATAGGGCCACAGTCAGGGTGGCAGCTGTTCGTTTCCGGAGGTAGGAGAAGGTGGGTCTGGTCGGATTGTTAAACTCCTGCATTTCAATCCGTTATTTGACGGGGATGTCCATGTGAATAGAATCGTTGGAGGTCTGCGGGCAGAAGTGTGCAGCAGTTTTCTTCATTTTGTTCTGCCAGACCGAATGAAAGAAATGTGTCATAGTTCTGCTGGAGGTGGCATTATCCCTATAGCTTTCTTGCAAGAGGATCAGCCAAGCAAGGCAAGAGCCGTGAACTGAGAAGGGTGAAGGGATGAAGGGTATAGAATGTCCAGTGGCGTGGGGTAGCAACCCACAGATCCAGCAGTTGGTGGCATTGGTAGCAAGATTGTGCTGGTGCAGCAGTTGCACGAAGGAGTTGTTCCAAAACTCCTTACGCCTTTCTCGGAGTTGGGGTGAAAGAGAAACCAGATAATGTTCTTTCATTGTGGTAGGCTGTGCAGTGGTCAGGAATGTCTCATGAGCAGGTGCGCTCTCTTCCACACTCCAGAGGGTGGTCATGAGGAGGAGGCAAAAGAGAAGGGCGATAAAAAGTGCAATAGTCTTTGAACTGTGGATTTTGTCAGTCTTTGGGTTTCTGTAGTGAATCTTCGGATGTCCGGTTGCTTCCATCATCTTCGTGTCGGGTGCTTCCATCATCTTCTTATCGGGCGCTTCCATCATCTTCAAGGGGGCTCGATAGCGGGCAGAACCACAAACTTTGTCTGGCTTCTCTCCTGACAGCCTTAGTAGTGTTAGGCCACCGCTCTGAGAATTACGACTTAGTCAGTGGTCTGCTTAGCCGAAGCTCCCTCCTTTCGTCGCAGGTTATACCCTTCTCTGGATGGCACAGTGGGATCGGGAAATTTTGCTAATTCAAGTGTCTCTGTATCAGGATAGCAGTTCAGTGATGGTCGGTCTTTGTTCAGGAGCTCTTCCTGGGTAGCCACGTCTTCGGTCGTCATCAGAGTCGAGGTTATTTTCTTGCATTGTTGTGCATGCACCCAATTGCGCTTTCCTTCCACTCGAAGAGCTGTTCGGGTGGTGATCAGGACTTGCCAGGGGCCCGTCCACCGGGGCTCCAGACTCTTCGCACGCTGGAAGTTTCGAATCAATATGAAATCCCCAGGTTGGATGGTGTGCCCGGGACCCCTGGAAGCGTCGGGAATGGCATGCAGCACCTGTTGGTGGATAACAGACAATGTTTTAGTCAATTGGTACAAGTAATCAGACATTAGGACGTCCGGGACGTCATGAATGGATGTCGGCTTTGGTGCAGACCAGATGTTCATGGGCCGGCCGAAAAACGACTTCGTAAGGTGTCAAGTGGTGTTTGGTGGGGGTGGAACGCATTGAGAGCAATGCCAGTGGGAGAGCGTCTGGCCATTTCAGTCCTGTGGTAGCCACTATCTTAGCTAACTTGAGTTTCAAGGTGGCGTTATGTCGTTCAACTAGTCCAGCAGTTTGGGGGTGGAAGACTGCGTGGAACTTTTGTTTTACACCCAACCCCTTCAAGATGAGTTGGATAACTTTGGCTACGAAGTGGGGGCCATTGTCGCTCCACAAAATTCGACAAAGGCCGTAATGAGGGAAGAATTCCTTTAGTAGTACCTTTGCAGTGGCCATGGCAGTGTTGTCATGGGTTGGATAGGCTTCTACCCACCTGCTAAATGCGCACACCACAACAAGTACATACTTCAGGCCTTGGCATCTTTCTAGTTGGATGTAGTCCATCTGCAGGACTTCAAACGGATGATTTGGAACCCCAAACCCTCCCCGGGGGAACTACAGTTCCTTTCCCGGGGTTGTGTTGCAAGCAAGCATTGTTGAACCAGACGTCTGGCGGAGTCTGCGATCTTGTCATTGTGCCAAACTTTGGAGACAAGCTCGGTCATGGGGACTGATCCTATGTGTGCAGGGGAGTGTGCCATGGTCAGTAAGGGGATCAGGTATGAATCGGGTAGCAACCATTTGTTCGTGCCTTTTGTCCGCCAGCAGCCTTCATCGTCTTTCAGTCCCACCCGTGCCCATTCAGTCAATTCATGTTGTGAGCTGGCCATTTGGATGTCCCTAATAGTTTCCCTAGCGTCTGTCCATTTCTCTGCTTGTGACCTGGTCACATACATGCGTGTCGTCGTCCTATTCTCAGCTGTGGTTCGGGCAGTGATGTCGGCCAGTGCGTTTCCCTGTCCTATGATGTCTGTCACCTTTTTGTGAGCTTGGCATTTTATTACTGCGAGTTGTTTGGGAAGAAGGACTGCTTCAGTTAAGGAGGAGACTAGATCTCCGTGTAAGATGGGGGTGCCATGTGAGGTCAGGAATCCCCTCTCCTTCCAAAGGAGCCCAAAATGGTGAACCACCCCGAAGGCATACTGGCTGTCGGTGTAAATGTTTGCTGTGGTTCCTGCTGCCAGGATACAGGCTCGTGTGAGGGCAATCAGTTCTGCTGCCTGTGCAGATCGTTGTGTGATGCGGGCTGTCTCTACTACAGTTCGGGCTGTGGTAACTGCATAAGCAGCTGAGGTGGTGCCCTCGGGGAGTTTGATGCAAGAACCGTCCACCCATAGCTCTCCGTCGGGGTCAGGGAAAGCTGTGTCTCTGAGGTCGACCCTACTCCTAGTCTGTTCGTCCGTGAGGGTCACGCAGTCATGTACAGGAGACACATTGGGATCGTTCTCTGGTAGGGGTAACAAAGTTGCTGGGTTCAGTGTGGTGCATCTCTTCAGGGTGATGTGGGGTGCAAGCGGAGTCAATTCGTATCCAGTTAGTCGCGCACTCGTCAGTTGTTGCGTTTTAGTCTGGTTCAGGAGAGTGTCAACCGCATTGGGTACTAACACCATGAGGGAGTTCGAGAGCACGATCCCCTCACTTTGTCGGATAGAGATAGCAGCGGCAGCTACAGCTCGAAGGCAGGCAGGCAAAGCTCTGGCTACGGGGTCAAGAGTGGCAGAGAAGTAAGCGCATGGTCGTTGCTTTGGGCCAATGGACTGGGTCAAGGCAGACAAAGCACATCCCTCCCTTTCGTGAGTGTAGAGGGAGAAGGGCTTCGTGTAATCTGGGGTTCCTAGAACAGGGGCAGAGCAGAGGGCATTTCTTAGTTCTATGAATGAGGATTGGCATTCAGGGGTCCAAGGGAGTGGGAAAGTTACATCTTTAGCTAGCAGGGAAAGCAGCGGTTTCACAATGAGGCTGAAATTCGGTAACCACTGTCGGCAGAAGGAAGCGGACTTGTTTCTGGGTCTTAGGGACAGGGGTCTCTAGAATGGTTTGGATTCGGTCGGGAGTAAGTTTCCTTCCGTCTTTGGACAAGAGGTGGCCTAAGTAAGTGACCTGGGGTTGGCAGAATTGCAGCTTCTTTTTGGAGACCTTGTGGCCATTTTCCGCAAGGAAGTGCAGGAGTTGGATGGTGGCTGTGACTGCAAGTGGAGTGGTGTCGGCCGCCAGAAGGATGTCATCGACGTATTATATCAATACCACTCAGTCTGGTAACTGGGCTGCGTCCAGTTGTCTCTTGAGGGCCTGACTGTAGATGCTGGGGCTTTCAGTGTAGCCTTGGGGTGCTCGACAGAATCTATATGAGCGGGCTTTTAGGGTGAAGCTAAAGAGGTATTGGCTGTCTGGGTGAATGGGGATTGAGAAGAAAGCGTTCTTTAGATCAATGACAGTGAAGGTGGTGGCAGTGGAAGGAATCAGGGTCAGAATAGTGGTGATGTCTGAGACCACGGGGTACTGAGGTACAACTACTTTGTTGACTTCTCGTAGGTCGATGATGAGAGAGCGCAATTTGAATAAAACGTATATCCGAGCCATATTTAGAAGTATATAGCATAAACGTAGGAATGAAATGTATATCGTAACGTGAAGTGGATGCTTATAGCATAAAGTTAACAGATGTAACAAAAGTAATATTGGAAATGTAACTGTATTTACTCTTGAACATACATTAGATTTAGAAGGCCCGTATGCATAATGGGCTAATATAAGAAATGTGTAGAAATGCTTACGAAATGTAGAACGTGCAAAGTAGAATTCATGTACGTGTGTAACTTTAAATGGAGAAACGGCGTGAAATGTAACATGGAGAAATGTGCAGAGAGCATACACAGCGATGTAACAAATGAGAATATAAAGTTATACTCTATGTAATTTAAATTCTATGTACAATGTATTCACTTATACGTAAAGGATTTGCTAAATGCGATTGTATATAAATGTGTGTTAAAGGTTATACTGTGAAGAAGAAGTTTGTAGGAATGTTAGAAGAGTTTAGGTCATTTGTGATTTTAACCTGACTGACCAAGGGTTCGCAGGAGGGTAGTCCGCTGTTTGTAATTTAGTGGGCTCACAGGAGTCGTGAATAGCCTTGCTGTGAACGTGAGAGCCAAGGAGTCTAGTTCTTGTTAGATTTAAGGTGACAATGCTGGACGAAGTTTATTGCCTAAACGTGAGAGGAGACGCTTGGAATTTGAGTCTTGTTTTGAAATGTCCATTCACAGGACCAAGAAAGGTTATATACATAGTCATAAAGATTAAAGTTCTGCTGAGGTTATAGACTTTTTGATCTGAAATGTCAAATGAAGTCACCAACAAGAAGACGAAGATGGCGTTTGAGAAGAAGGGTCAACATAACGGACGACGCGAAGAGATGAAGCCATGAAAAAAGCTAGAAGATGACCTCACGGGGAAAGTCCGTGGTGGGCGTCGAAGGGGCGTTCCACCCACACTGTGATTGTGTATTTTAGGGACAGCACCCCGGGGAGAAGATAGCGAGAGAGAAAGCGAGAACAGCGAGGAGAGGCAAGTTAGGAGCTCAGACCAGATGACTTGAGCAGATGCGCTGAGAGAGATCAGAGCGCAAGAGAGCAGTAGGCCGAGGACCCTTAGAGAGCGGATGGGTAGGCAGCGAGGGTACTGCTTCTTAAACTTAAGTTACCTTTAGAGGCTAAGAGAGTTTGTACTTCCTTGGGAGTCAAACTGCTGACACCTTTTTAGGTTAGGAACTTGCGAAGTAGGGATGTCACTTAGTATAGAGTAGGGACAGATTTAACTTGATTATTTTTCTCTTTCTGTAGATGACGCAAAGGAACCACTTCATATCGATGTTTTTAATTTGCTGATTCTTGACTGACTTTAATTGTATTTGTTTGTAGACTGAGGTTCTTTAGGGAATATATGTTCCTTCTAGTTCCTGTATATTTGATGAACCTTATCCTGAGAGGATTGTATTTGCAACTTTTCTTAATTTTATATTAAATCTTTTAAACTTCATCAGTTGTAAGTGGTTCTTCAGAGTTGCGTCAGTTTATGGGGTTTATCTAACCTATGCGGGGTTTGTCTTTTACTCAATGACAGAAAATAAGCGATCCAAAATTGACGAATGAGATAAGTTATTAAATTGATCATAAAAAGATATTAAAATCTCATTCCCCGCAGTTGGTAGCAGAGAAAGATGGTTTTCTTCTTGAGGAAGACAACCTAGGTCAGGTTTAGTTTACCCCAAGGTCCCTAGTCATCGACGACCAGAAGAAGAATCCCTGCCGAAGACGGTGCTGACGGTGCGTCGAGAGAAAAGCAGCAGAGTCGGTCGAGAGTGAGTATAAGGGTCATGCGTTGTAAGATTGCGGTATTTTATGTTGTACTTGTGCTGTAATGTCAAGCGGAGTTGAATGCCTGTAGTGTGATTGAGGGAAGGTTGTGAGCGCGTGCAACCGGATAAAAATCTTAAGTTCAAGGAGAGCTTAAGTGGTTCGGGTGTATCGAACACCCAGAGTAATTTGTCTACCATTGAAAGGGGGTCATGAGGTACCATTGATCGCCCGACGGACCGATGATAGGGGGAGCGTAAGAGTGAGTGTATGAGTAACGGACGCTGGTCGTACGTTTACTGTGTGTAAGTAACCTATCAGTTGAGGCAAGCGTCTGATCGTCAGAGGGAAGACGTTTCGCCAGTTAAGGTAGCAATTACAGTTAGACTGTGGCCGTACAGTCAGAGAAAAGTGATCGCTTGGACGGAAGTAGTCATTTTTCGGTGTATGAATGAAACGCATGCAAGACCGTGAGACGAGTTGAGAAAGGAGGGGAACTGCTGCAGAAGGGACGAGTGACGTCAGCGTAGAGACGCGCTGAGATTGGTCGGTTGGCGTAGAACCGCACTGGGATAGGCTGATTAGCGAGAGTCGCACAGGGATTGGTGGTTGTCATCAGGACGTAAACAAGGAAGAGAGTTAATAAGAGAAAACCGTAGATTATCAAAAAATGAAGTGTTTTAAGAGTTTAAGAGCAATCTTTAGGAGGAATAGAAGAAACTTATATGCCGGAGAAGAAGCTCCACCAGAAGGCACACCAGCTTATCATATGGCAGTAAATGTAGGCTTACACTCGATACTATGGATCTCCGAGTGGAATAAGCTAACTGAAGGGAATAAGGAACTGACGTTTCCGAGATTCGGAACGTTTAAGCTAGACGTGTTGAACGAACTGAAAGCGGTAATGCTTGCAACGAGACCTCTACCGAGGCCAACACAGTTTGAAGCCCTTAGTGCATGGTTTAGAGCGGCACACGAAAAGAGCGTAAAGAGGCGCCAAGAAAGAGTGAGACGATCAGTAAAGGCAGTACAGGATGCCAAATGGGATGAGGAAGCTAAGAAGTGGAGAGTGCAAAAGATAGAAGCGGTCAAACTGTTCACAATGATAGAAGCCACGGGAGAAAAGAAACCTCTAGAGGAAGATGAGGAAAGCGAGACAGAGGAGGATCTGATAGAGAGGCTATTAACAGATAGACCACCTCCGTACAACAGCGAAACCGCAAGTCCCATACTACAGCAAGGGGATGGAGCTAGATGGGGGGAATATAAATCGATCCCAGTAACAGAGTGGGATACCAAGAAAGGTGAGGAAATACCTCAATCTAGTTCCGAACAGAGAGTAGTGGGAAGATTCGTGGTTCAGAAGGTGCCAGAAACGCAACATGCAAGGTCGTACCAAATGCCAGACGCTTTACAGGTACCTGTTACCATAGGCCCTATTGTGTCAATCTACAACCCAGAAGGGGTCCAGCAGGAGGAACAGGCACGATGGGATAAGGAAAGGGCAGAGATGGAGAACAGGAATACCATGATAAATCCTCAGAGGCAGATACTAGCACCGATGAGTCGGAGTACCCCATTAGATGCCGCAACAGGTCCCTGGGTAGAACAGGGGGGCCAAAGAGGGCCAATGGACTTAAGGGGACCAAAACCGAAATCCTATAAGGAATTAAGGGAATACCTGAAAGAATGGGATACTGCCGAAGAGATTCGGAATAAAAGTTTAGAAACAGGAGCAGAGTGGAGAGACCAGGATAACAGGATCCTCTCTCATTGTGGAGCTGGCGAAAGCAGCCCGGAGTGGGAGAGAGGGAGCCAGGAAAGCAGAGGAAATAATTGTCCTACTATTAGCGGCAATAGGCAAATGTGCGACGACAGGAGTGCAGGGTGTGGCGAAGTGCCTCGCGTCACCTTTAGTGAGGGGGAACGAAGGACGCAGGAGTACCGAAATACTTTCAGATGCACTCACCATACCCCGGGTGAAACGGTGCAACATTGGAATCACGGGAACATGGAGAGTCGCGAAGGGTCTCGCCATGCATCCGGTGATCGCGAGCGAAGTCATGAGAATATAGGGAGTCGCGAAACGTCTCGCCATACTTCTGGTGATCAGGAACGAGATCACGGGAGCATGGAGGGCCATGAAGGACCTTATCGTTTATTGAGCGACACCAGACAGCAAGCGAGTTACAGTGGTTTTGAACAGAACGGTGGATCCTATCTCGTATCTGGAGAAACCGAGCCGAAAAAATGGAATGTAGGGATGGGGGATGGAGCATTGTTCCACCACACCCCACGGGAAGATGGGAAGGCTTGGTATCTAGAGAGGTGGGAACAAAGAGATGGAAGAAGAACTCCTCATAACTCACCTATGTTTAGGCGTAGGGCACATAGTGGAGGTGAGAGGGGTGTGAGCGAACAACCTAGGATTGACATACTGAGAGCTGAAATAAAAGCAAGACGGATTGATGTAATGAGTTTAAAATCAGACTTGGATGAAATAATTGACGGCACAGTGGCAATAGAGAGATTAGAGCTGTACGCACCAGATGAAATATTGTTTTTATCCAAGGATGTTACTCGGAAAGCAAGGGCAGCTCATGAAAAACTATCCGAATTCGCAGAAAAGTATATGATAGACATGTCACGGACTAAAGCTTTACAGCCCAACCATAGGCTAAATTGCACAGATCGAGATCTAGACGAGCGGAGGACGATTGGGCTAAGAGTGCACATAAGGGAACTGATCATGTGTATCAGGATATGGAAAGACCTGGATAGATGGGAGGAAAAATGGTCTAAGAGGGGATCTGTCAGAAGAAGTACAATTGTGAAGTCCCAGGATACAGACCTAATGCGAATGGAAGCTTTCCCTTTGCGAGAAATCGCGAACGGAAACTACGTTCATGTACCCTGGAGTAGGGGGGATTTAGCAGCATTCACTAATTCTTTCCCGAAGCTTAGAGAAAACCCTGTGGAGTGGTACAAGCAGGTAGAGAGGTTCGTGAAGATCTCTAAGGTGCTGTGGATCGATTTGAACACATTGTTCGATATCGTAGTACCCGGAGATTTGTGGACGGCATGCAAACTTAGTATTGAATGGCCCACTTGTGAGCCTCCGAGAGATACCCGGACAAATGGTCCATCAGATAGAGTCATGGAAAAATACGAAAGAGTAATAACATGGCTAAAAGAGAAAGTGCCAGTGCAGGACATAGACTGGGTTAAGATAGATCGAACAACTCAGGAACCTAAAGAGACAGTTCACGAGTTCTATGAGAGGTTACTGAAAGCATTTAAACAATACAGTGGGTTAGACGTAATGGATCCTAAGGACATAGGACAGTTTGTGTCGAAGTTTGTTTTAGGATTGAGACCAGACATAAGCCTGATGATACAACAGCATTTGATCTGTTGGCAGAACAAACCTTTAGATGAGATTCTGAGGTATGCAAGGTACTGTAGCGATGAAATAGATTCGAAGGCAAAGAAACTCAAGGAAAAGCTAATGCTGGTACAAATGCAAGCAGCTGGAAAGGGTGGACAGCGGCAACAGGGAACAGGAACGCAAGCAAAGAAACAGAATAATCAGAGCAGAGATGAGGAGGAAAGACCGAGACCGAGAATAGATATTGCGACACTGAAAAAGACAACGAGGTGCCATCAGTGTAATGAGGTGGGACATTGGCGACGCGAGTGTCCTTACAATGTTGAGACAGGGGAATTAGAACAAGAGGAGGAAGAGGTACAGAACAGCGTGGTTAAGGGAGCCGCAGTCCCGAAGGGAAAGTTTATCAAAGGGGGGACTCAGACTCCTCAAGCCCCGTTTCCTCAACCACCTCGCATTACAAATGGAGGGAAAACCTATAGACAAATGCCATTGTTCGTAGGAGGAGAAGAATGCTACTACGTTGATCCTCTTACAGGGCAACGAGTGAATAGGGAGGAAGACTGTACTCTAGGAGCAGCCCTGGAAGTAGATCAGAGAGGACCATACGTAGAGGCTGAAGTAGCTGGATGTCCTACAACCTTTTTGGTGGACACGGGGGCCACTAGATCCACGTTGAGATCAGCGGTAGTCCCAGGTTTGCCAATATCGGGAGAGACGATTCAGGTGGTAGGAGTCGCAAACAAGAGGATGACGAATCCTCTGACCGAACCAGTGTCAGTAAAGATAGGGAATTACAGTGACGAACATCAGTTTGTGATCTGTGATTCTAGCCCTGTGTGTTTGCTAGGAAGAGATCTGTTGTGTAAACTGAATTGCACAATACATTGTACACCTGAAGGAGTAGAAGTGCAGACCAACGATGAGGATGCCGATTTTAAAGTTGTCAACTCGCAGGAGTGCGTGGAACTATATCCTACCTTAACAGTGGAGGAGCTTCCACAGGAGTTGAGGGAGAAAGTGTCAGCTGAGGTGTGGGATTTTACTGGAGAAGAAATAGGATTGATCAAAGGGGTAGAGCCAGTAAAGATCATGGTTAGACCCAATGCCGAGTATCCGAGGATACCACAATATAAGTTGACACCGGAGACGATTGCAGGAATAAAGCCTGTGATCGAATCCATGATTAAACAGGGAATACTGAAGGAGATCGTGGGTAGTCCATGTAACTCCCCGATTATGGGTTTGCAGAAGCCTAGTGGAAAATACAGAATAGTGCAGGATCTTCGAAAGATTAACAATATTGTTGTCTCATGTTGTCCAGTGGTACCGAATCCATCAGTAATATTATTTCAGATACCGTTCCAAGCTGAATGGTTTACCGTGATAGATTTGTGCCAGGCTTTCTTTTCGATTCCTTTAGATGAAGAGAGCCAGTATCTTTTCGCTTTTAAGCTGGAAGATCGCGTCTTAACATGGTGTCGTATCCCTCAGGGGTATACAGAAAGCCCATCGATTTTTAACCAGCTACTGAAGAGAAATCTTGAAAGTCTAGTACTGCCCAAGAACTCAGTTCTAGTCCAGTACATAGACGACCTCCTAGTTGCGTCAGAAACTGAGGAAGCTTGCAGAGTAGACACCATAACCTTGTTGAATCACTTGGCCGAGAACGGACACAAGGTGTCTCCAAGTAAATTGCAGTATTGTAAGACTGAAGTGCAATACTTGGGCCATAGGATTGAAAAGGGAAAGCGGAAGGTGTCTCCAGACAGAATAGAGGCGATCATGAAAATGAATGCGCCTACAACACAAAGAGAAGTCAGGATGTTTCTAGGCATGATCGGTTACTGTCGGCAGTGGATAGCTAACTTCTCACTGAAGGCAAAACCTTTATTACAACTGACGCACAAAGGAGTAAGTGATCCGGTACCATGGGACAAAGATTGTTTGATGGCGTTTTTGCAGCTGAGGGAGGACTTATGTCGCGCCCCGGCTTTAGGAATGCCTGATTACACAAAACCATTTTTGCTTTACTGCTGCGAAAGAGAGGGTTGCGCTTTAGCAGTTTTGGCCCAGATACACGGAGATGCGCGTAGGCCAGTTGCGTATTTTTCGGCTACATTAGATCCAGTAGCCGCAGCGTTGCCCGGATGTCTCAAATCCGTAGCTGCAACGGGTGTCAGCATTGAACGATGTGAAAGCGTGGTAATGGGACATCAGTTAGTGGTGTACGTACCGCATTCTGTAGAATTGTTAATGACCAGGACTAAGACTCAGCATCTGACAAATAGCAGGCTCACACGCTACGAGCAAGTCATACTGGCTGCCGAGAATGTGACCCTAAAGAGATGCTCCGTCTTGAATCCTGCGACTTTGATGCCACTTCCAAATGAGATTGATGATGAAATTTGTACAGATCATGACTGCCTTGATGTGACTGAACTATGCACCAAACCGAGACCTGATATCATAGATGAGCCTTTGACTGACCCCGATGAAATATTCTTTGTTGATGGTTCATGTGTAAGAGACGATATAGGTCAGCTGAGAGCAGCTTATGCAGTTTGCACAATTACGAGAGTAATAGAAGCAGCTTGCCTGGAAGGAGTACACTCCGCTCAGGTAGCTGAAATTGTTGCTTTGACGCGTGCTTGTTTAGCAGGCGACAAACTTCGAGTCACCATATACACCGATAGCCAGTATGGTTTCGGGGTAGTTCATGATTACGGGCAGTTATGGTCTCAAAGAGGTTACATGACCTCCTCGGGTTCTCCCATTAAGAATGGAGAATTCGTGAGACTATTGTTAGAGGCATTGCAAGGTCCGTCAGCCATAGCAGTTGTCAAATGTGCCGCGCACACGAAAAATGTAGATTTTGTGTCACAAGGCAACCGCTATGCGGATGAGGTAGCGCGTTACTGCGCAGAACAGGGATATTCTCACACTGATGTAAAAGTGGGGGGAATCCAAGAAAGAACGGAATTGACAATGTTGTTAGATACTGTAGATACGTGGGATGAGTTAAGGAGTGTTCAGGAAAATGCACCAGATGATGAGAAAAAGAGTTGGGAAACAGCGGGTTGTACTAGAAGTGAGATGAACTTTTGGATCTCTGCAGATGGGAGAGCAGTTTTACCAAATGAACTTGTTAGTCCAATGGCAAGGAAATTGCATGGATCAGCACACATAGGTAGAGATGCTATGGTGAGAGTATTCAGACAAACGTGGTTCAACCCGAAGTTCAGGGTAGCGGCAGAAGCAGTGTGTCAGCGATGTGCGATCTGTCAGCAACTAAACGTGGGAAAGAGAACACCAGTCACATTGAGTCACATTGGGAGGTCTGTGGGGCCTTTCAATAGAATGCAGCTTGACTTCATAGAAATGCCTAAATGCAATAGACTCAGATACGTTTTAGTGATTGTCTGCATATTTTCTAGATGGGTTGAAGCTTACCCTACACGTAGGTGCGATACACTTACAGTAGCAAAATTGCTACTTAGAGAGTTAATACCGAGGTTTGGGGTGCCATCCTCTTTGGAATCGGACAGAGGAACTCATTTTAACAGCGAAATAGTGAAGATGCTATGTTCAGCTTTGGGTATCGATCAGAAACTCCATTGCAGTTATCGACCAGAAGCTTCAGGGATCGTAGAGCAAATCAACAGCACGATAAAGTCCAGACTCGCCAAAGTTTGTTCATCAACATCCCTGAGTTGGCCAGACGCACTTCCAGTGGTTCTTATGAGCATACGTAGCACACCAGATAGAAAAGCAGGTCTCTCTCCACATGAAGTGCTAATGGGGAGAGCTATGAGATTGCCATCGGTTCCGACTGCAGCGCTAGTGAACATCACAGACGATTTGATCTTGGACTACTGCAAGGGACTATCTGATGCCATTAATTCTGTGTCCCTCCAGGTCCAGGCTGCAGAGGTTCCATCAGCACAAGACTTGTGCCATGACCTGTGTCCAGGGGACTGGGTTTTGGTGAAAAAACATGTCAGGAAGAACTGCTTAGACGTGCGCTGGAGAGGACCGTTTCAAGTCATACTTGTGACGAACACTGCAGTAAAGTGTGGAGGCCTGCCAAACTGGATACATGCCTCACACACCCGAAGAGTGCCAACACCTCTAGGAGAAACAGCTCCTCTCTCGGATGAGAAGTCAGCGGAAAGCGGAGAAGCTACAGAGGGGGAGAGCCAAGCTGTGGAGGTGATCGAAGAGGCTGAGACAGAGACGGAACAGGTCGACGAAGGTCAGGACACTAGTGGGACCGAAGTCGCCTCAGGAGAAGAGAGTAATTGGGAGATCGAATCAGATACTGAACAAGCAGAGAGTGATCAAGAGACAAGTCTAAGAACAAGGAGCAGGAGGACAAGGAGTGACGAAGCTAGTTGGCCGGAGAGAAGGAGAAGGCCAAGCGTAAAGGCACAACAAGAAGGAACTCTTGTCCCGATCGCTGAAGAATCGGATCAGGAAGAGGAAACTACAGACTCAGGAACTGAAAGTCCAAGAAGATCGAGAAGGGTACGCGTGCCCTGCCGAAGGTACGTCACCCCAGAGTGGACTTATCTAGCAGATGTCTTGGGGACAGAAATCTGGGAGAGTGAAGAAAGTGAAAGTAATCGATCACGATCCATTTGTGGCAGTGGAGATATGGATGTTGACGCCTGGACTCGAGACTGAGGGGTTACTGACTTTCACACTTCCCATACCCCCATATTTGAGTCAAATTAAAGATCTAGTGCTAAATCGATTACAGTTTCCAACTTTTGGTCATCAAATTCCAGAGGAAGAAGAAAAAGTCATTCGTTTTGAATTATTAGAACTTGTTGTGAAAGCTGCAGGTACGAGAATAATTGTTGATGCATAAAGACTTTTGTATATAAGCTATAAAGAAGAAGATAACCTAGCACCGAGTGGAAAGAAGAATAAAATTAGGGATTACATTTAGAGGACGGAGAAGGGTTAGGGTTGTCTGTTGCTAAAGAGAAAAAGACATTGGTTGCGAAAAAGAGACTTTTTGTTGATAAAGAGGTTGATAAAGAGCACTTTACAGACTGAGAAAGCAAATAAAGCAAACAAAGGCTGGAAAAGAAAAACTTTTTCGCAAAAGAAGGAGCTACGCTGTTTGATAACATGGAGAACGGCAACCCAAACCGAAAGGCTAAATGTATAGTAGGTACACTTATAACGGTAGTAATTTTTCTCATAATTACAGTAGTGACAATATCATACATAATAGGACATGAAAGCGATAAAGAAACAGCAGATGTAAAGCCTGTAACGACTTTGAGACCTGCTCTTGTGGGAAAGAAGGAGGAGAGCAATGTAATACGTGAAAAGGCGTTACTGGCAGATGAAGCTCGTAGATTACACGTAGACGAGTCACAGGGAAACTTTAGGTCAAATGCATATGCTAAATTATTGTATGAATATATCGATGCCATGGAGGCCAAGGATTGCTATGTTTGTATGCAATTACCGGCTTCTGTAGATGAAGGCATCAGATATCATCATCTCCCACTGACTTATGGGATAACATGTAGTTTACTGCTTAGTATATTTTATGGTAGGGAAGGGTTTGAGTACTACTTTTCAAATTATGATTCGGTATTGCCTGAAGTTCCGAATTATAAGCAAATGAATAAGTGGGACTATTACAAAAAGGAGGATAGACTAGCTAAATTCTTTCTTCCTTGGGATACATTAGATACATCATACGCACGCAGAAATAATCTAACTTGCAAAGTGTCAGAGGTTGAGAAAAGGTTCATAGGACAAGTAGATGACCGGTACAGAAGGCAGAAGATTCTAAAAATGTCAGGACAGTGGAAAACTGATTGGACCGAAGAAGAGAAGGCACATAAAAAGAAAGGTAGCAATGGTCCAATAGCTTTGGATAGGACGCAGAAAGGAAAGTTATGTTTAACTCGAAGCAAGACGTATTATGAGAGTGTATTTGTAGGTGAAGTAAATTGCGAACATGCTTTTAGATTAGAGTACTATACGAAAGATTTCATGAAAGGGATGCAAGCTATTCTGAATGTGTATTTTGTATGTGGAAGAAATGCCTATGTAAAACTGCCTGACAATTGGTATGGTTCGTGTTACTTGGCAATTGTCTTCCCCAAAATATATCATTCAAAAGATTTAGCGATCATAGAAGGAAAGGCTTCGACTAGAGCGAAAAGAGAAGTAGGAGATGCAGAAGTAGTAGGAGACGTATTTGGAGCGATGTTTCCTTTGTTAGGTTTAATACTTAACGATGTTAAGATCAGGAGACTAGCTACCGTTGTAGATAGATTGTCTGCAAGTACTGCAAGGTCATTAATGCTAGTAGAAGGCGAGATGCAATCGATTAGAGCAATGGTTCTTCAGAACAGACTTGCTTTAGATGTTCTATTAGCAAAAGAAGGCGGAGTTTGTAAGGTTTTGAAGGTTCAGGAATGTTGTACTTATATTCCTGATAATTCAAAACCACTTGAGAAAGTCATACAAAACATTACACAGATTGATCAAGAGATCGAAGATTTGTCAAAAATAAATGTTTGGGGAAAAGTAGGTCATGGAGTAGGAAAGGTTGGGAGTTGGTTTGCCAACCTTGGTAAAGGCATAGTATGGTATATATTAAAACCTGTGTTAATAGTATTAATTTGTATAATAACATTATTAGGATTAGTGAAACTATATAAATGGTATAGGTCGAACCAGTTACAACGATCAATGAGAGAACAAGAAAGGAGATTAGCTGCTTTACAAGATCAACAGTACAAAAGTTTGAGAGCACTCGAAACGATAAAAAGAGGGAATGTTGTAACTAGTTCTGTGTAAAGGAATTATTCAAATTGCATTTAGTGATGACTCCTAAAAGTCATCAAAGGGGGGAACTGAGAGAGCGCAATTTGAATAAAACGTATATCGGAGCCATATTTAGAAGTATATAGCATAAACGTAGGAATGAAATGTATATCGTAACGTGAAGTGGATGCTTATAGCATAAAGTTAACAGATGTAACAAAAGTAATATTGGAAATGTAACTGTATTTACTCTTGAACATACATTAGATTTAGAAGGCCCTTATGCATAATGGGCTAATATAAGAAATGTGTAGAAATGCTTACGAAATGTAGAACGTGCAAAGTAGAATTCATGTACGTGTGTAACTTTAAATGGAGAAACGGCGTGAAATGTAACATGGAGAAATGTGCAGAGAGCATACACGGCGATGTAACAAATGAGAATATAAAGTTATACTCTATGTAATTTATATTCTATGTACAATGTATTCACTTATACGTAAAGGATTTGCTAAATGCGATTGTATATAAATGTGTGTTAAAGGTTATACTGTGAAGAAGAAGTTTGTAGGAATGTTAGAAGAGTTTAGGTCATTTGTGATTTTAACCTGACTGACCAAGGGTTCGCAGGAGGGTAGTCCGCTGTTTGTAATTTAGTGGGCTCACAGGAGTCGTGAATAGCCTTGCTGTGAACGTGAGAGCCAAGGAGTCTAGTTCTTGTTAGATTTAAGGTGACAATGCTGGACGAAGTTTATTGCCTAAACGTGAGAGGAGACGCTTGGAATTTGAGTCTTGTTTTGAAATGTCCATTCACAGGACCAAGAAAGGTTATATACATAGTCATAAAGATTAAAGTTCTGCTGAGGTTATAGACTTTTTGATCTGAAATGTCAAATGAAGTCACCAACAAGAAGACAAAGATGGCGTTTGAGAAGAAGGGTCAACTTAACGGACGACGCGAAGAGATGAAGCCATGAAAAAAGCTAGAAGATGACCTCACGGGGAAAGTCCGTGGTGGGCGTCGAAGGGGCGTTCCACCCACACTGTGATTGTGTATTTTAGGGACAGCACCCCGGGGAGAAGATAGCGAGAGAGAAAGCGAGAACAGCGAGGAGAGGCAAGTTAGGAGCTCAGACCAGATGACTTGAGCAGATGCGCTGAGAGAGATCAGAGCGCAAGAGAGCAGTAGGCCGAGGACCCTTAGAGAGCGGATGGGTAGGCAGCGAGGGTACTGCTTCTTAAACTTAAGTTACCTTTAGAGGCTAAGAGAGTTTGTACTTCCTTGGGAGTCAAACTGCTGACACCTTTTTAGGTTAGGAACTTGCGAAGTAGGGATGTCACTTAGTATAGAGTAGGGACAGATTTAACTTGATTATTTTTCTCTTTCTGTAGATGACGCAAAGGAACCACTTCATATCGATGTTTTTAATTTGCTGATTCTTGACTGACTTTAATTGTATTCGTTTGTAGACTGAGGTTCTTTAGGGAATATATGTTCCTTCTAGTTCCTGTATATTTGATGAACCTTATCCTGAGAGGATTGTATTTGCAACTTTTCTTAATTTTATATTAAATCTTTTAAACTTCATCAGTTGTAAGTGGTTCTTCAGAGTTGCGTCAGTTTATGGGGTTTATCTAACCTATGCGGGGTTTGTCTTTTACTCAATGACAGAAAATAAGCGATCCAAAATTGACGAATGAGATAAGTTATTAAATTGATCATAAAAAGATATTAAAATCTCATTCCCCGCAATGATGAAGGGGTATGCTTTCTCATCTCCCTCTCCTTGCTTCTTAATGATGGGTAGGATAGGGCTGTTGCAAACATTGCTAACTACTTCCTCTACCACTCCTGCGTCTATCAGGGACTGAATAATCTTTACCAATGCCTTCTCGCCCTCGGGCGATATCTGATATTGTGGAAGTTTCGGGAGTATTGCGTCCTGTCGAACAGTTATGTGCACTGGGTCGATCATCATGCGTCCTACGTCCGAGTCAGTTTTGGCCCATAGATACGGAGGCAGAGTGTCAAGTAGGGATGAGTCAGCGTCAGTGATGGAAAACATGCATCGGGAAGGACAAAGTCTGAGCAGAGCCGGGTTGTCGTACAGAAAAACCCGAACTCCATCTTGCGAACACCTAATAGTGGCTCGGAAATGCTTCAGCAAGTCAAGTCCATAATGGCGTCAGGGGTATTTGAAGAAAGCAAAAACGTTGTGTCAGTGATGTTATTTTCTAAGTCAAAGGAGATCGGTGAGGACAAGGGGTTAGTGGAGGGCATCCCATCGAAACCTATCGATGTTACAAGTGAGCCAGACAAGGGTGCCCTTGGGATCAGTCGTTTAGATAACGCACTACGTGTCACGCCAGTGTCTACCAGAAATGGAGACTTCATACCCAGGACCTTAGCGGTGACATAAGGACCTTGCTGGTCAACATTGAGCTCGACTGGATCCCTCCCTTGCCCTAGGCAGTCCTATGCAAAGTCGTGGGCGTCGTTACAGTCAGACTGTTGGTACTGGTTCTGTCGGGGACGGTCAAATGTATTTGGTCTGCCTGATCTGTCGTTATTCGTATCATTCGTGGACCCTCGTTGCTGTCCTCTATTTCTCGGTCCACCCGCTACATCTTTGGCGTCCCTATTCTTGTTCATCTCCAACAGAACTGGACACTGGGATTTCCAATGGCCGAATCCCTTGCAAAATGCACACTGGTCCTCGCTAATGTCTTTACGTCCAGCATAGGGTGCGGGAATACGGTCTTTAGGGGGTGGATTCCTAGGGGCAGTCGTCTGGTAATTTCCCTTGTACTGCTCTCGTCCTATAGTCACCCCTTGCAATTGCGCAATCATCACCCTCTCCTTCAAGGCCTTTTTCTTCTTTTCAGTCGCCCTATCATTTTCGTTATTCTGATGTTCATAATATTGGGCCATCCGGAGGATAGCCGCGGGTTTGGAGGCTGCCCAACTACTTTCGCTGGCCTGCAGTTTCTGAGTGACCTCCTGCGACAGACCTTGTACATAATTCTGGACAAACAGATGGTGTCCGGTTGCAGTGGTCATGTCCTGGCCACTGTAATGGGAGAACACCGTTTCAAACCGGGAGAAATATTCTGATACATCTTCCTGGGGTTTCTGACAACAGGCCGTTACTATCGACCAGTCTACTTTCTTTTCTGGGATCAGGGTTTTTAGTTTCTGCACAATCTTGTCTGGGAGTTCTAAAATGGATTTCAAAGGCTTCTGTCCAGGTTCTCGTTGTCTAGTTATGCCATCGAGTTGTGACCAGGTATGTCCAAATAGCTCAAGGTGGTCGACTTCCTGGATTTGCTTCCACACATCAGCTGGTAGACATAACCCGAAAAACAAATCGATGTCAGCTAAGGTCATAATTGTTGAACCTAGGGCTGTACCTAGTTCAGTATAGAAGGCAGTGGGATTTTTACGAAAATCGGGCAGAGATTTCCGGAACGTCAGAATATCTTGCCGATCCCATGGTTGGTAGACCCAGTTATACACCACCCTCCCTCTTGCATCTTGGTGGTTGACGTCATCGTGTGTTCCTTGACCTCGTGGGGGAACCCAGTAGGGGGCAGCCTCTCTTATTGGCATCATGGTGCTAGCTTGTTCTACTCGTGGTTCGGTCGCTACGGAAGTCGTAGGTTTAGCTTCCAATCCTTGTTTAGTGAGGTGGCGGAAAACCTCAAGCGTACGCACATGGAGGTCCATCACATCACACTCGCCCTCATCCCCGATATCGACCTTTCTATACAGAGTCGTTAGGCTCTCGGGACCTTTGTCTCGGTACCGGTCCTCATACGCATTTAGAGCATGATAACATAATCGTACAACAAAGTGCCGTCTGTGGCTCCCAGCATATGAGTTGAACATATCCATGATGTGTTCCTCACTCTCCTTACGCTCCACTAGTGTTGTTACTACCTTGTCAATCCCTGCTCGCTCATCTTTGCTCAACCTGTTCGTTCTTGTGGACTCTGTCTTTCGGGCCTCAGGGTCATCTAACATTGTTGCTTGTGCTGCATCTAGTACAAGGGGTTCGGCCGGCGCAGAGGCCATGGGGACCGAAGCCCTGGCACTACTCTCGCCTGTGCTTGGGGGCAGCGGGTGCTGTGCTAAAGGTTGGGAAGGGGCATATGGAGGGGGCATGTAGATGATCGGAGGACCTAATAAGAGATCATCGTTGGCTCGCTGTTTCGAGGGTAATTCAGGTTAGAGCGTAGAGGGTGTTCTAACAGGACACTGACTCGATGTTTCAGATTCTTGTTTCCGTTTGGCTTCCTCTCTCTCCTTTATTTCTTCTTCTAATTTCAAGCAGCTAGGTGGGCTGCCTTTCGTAGCTCTTTCTCTAATCTAATTTCGTTTCACTTTTTACGTTGTTCCGTTTCTTTGAGCCACATGCCGAGACTATCAAGCATAGTGGGCGTTGTCTTATTGTTACAAAGGGCTGTCTCTAGCGTGCTTATCTTATCTTCATCGAAGGATCCTATCAGTGGCCACTGACTTTTCTGATCCTTTTTCGTATATTTATGCCATAGTTTGCTATAGGCTATGGCGATTAATCCATGCTTCATGAACATGTCCTTATTAGGGGTGCCTTCCAGTGGAGCTGGATGGTTCATCTCTAATAAGCGGTCCGGGCTGAACCAACTACCAATCAGTGGGGAGAAGATAGGCATGACAGATTACAACGGGGGACAAAGGTCCGCCCTACCTATCCTTTCACTACTTGCAAAGACTAGACAGAATATCTCCATTCTTCGTTATTTGCAAGCAGAGAATATCTCAAAGAACCAATATCGAACAGTCAATGTTCGGACAATCAAACAATCAGTGGGGAGAATGAAATAGGCATGACGGGTTACAACGGGGGACAAAAGTCTGTGTTACCTACCCCTCACTATCTGCAAAGGAAGAGAGTATTTCTATTCTTCCTCGTTTGTAGACAGAGAGAATCTCAAGAGAACAATCCTCGAACAAATAATGTTCTGGCAAACAATCAATCAGTGGGGGAGAGAAATAGGCACGACGGGTTACAATGGGGGACAAAAGTCCGCGTTACCTACCCTTCACTACCTGCAAAGGAAGAGAGAATCTTTCTATTCTTCTCCATTTGCAGACAGAGAATCTCCAAAGGGAACCAACAATTCAAAGAGTAATACTAGTATTTTACAAACAATCAAACAATCATTTCGCAATTTGTCGTGTTACACGACCTTACCCGGACCGCATGGACAGTTTCTTGTCTTCCGAATCCAGCGCCGATCGTGACTGTCGCGGCACTCCTGATGGTTCCCAGTCAGGACCGTAGATCACTCGAGAGAGGTCTGTTCAGAACCAGTGAAGTTCGGATGATCGGCTGTCAGACGAGGGTCTATCGGACAGGAGCTCTCCCGATCGTTGCAGTCGTTCACTCTGTCGTCAGGACCTCTCCCACTGGATCCACGTGTAACTGATGGTCCCCACGTTTGGAACGCCAATTGTTGAAAAAAAAGGTAGGGCCGATGCTGATCGAGAACCTTTTTTAGTATTGCCCGGCGCTAACCGCTTCTCATACCACTCGAATCTTACAAACAAAGAGGCAGGCGCTGGAGACTGGAAGGCAGGAAACAGAAGTTTTATTCCGACGGAGCAGAACACGACAACTTAGACAGCAGGGTATCTTCTCGAGGTGCTCTAACCGCATCTCTGAGGCCTGCCCTCTTATACACAGGTTTATGGCTTTATTGCATTAAACACATCTTTGTCAATACTTTGAAGTACAGAAAGACATCCTCGGAATCCCCGCTCCAAGCCCGTTCCCACACATATTTACAGTAAGTCCCCACCCCCGGTCACAACAGGTGATGATTGTCACGCAGCTGGGCATTCCGCCGATTCCCGGAATGCGCATGGTTGATCAGATCTCATGGGGTGGGGGGCCTTGATAAGTTTGTGGATCCTTTGATGGGGGAAGCTTCCTACTGTATGGGGGCAATAAACAGCATCCGCAGGGCCAGGTGGCGGCCTGGAACGAGCAGGACAATCAGGCACAGAGGAAAGGGGGTTTTATCAAAGGGATACGGGATCATGAAAGGGGTGGAGGGAGGTGTTGAGCTGGGAACAGGATGGGATTCCGAGGCAGGGTTGTGCCGAAGAGGGGTTTTATGGCCCGAACATGTGAGAGCGGGGGCTGTCAGCGTGTGGGGGATGCTTGCGAGGTTAGGAGAGAGAGAGAGAGACGTGCTGGCTATCGGCAGTGGGCAGAGAGGCCATGGCGTTCAAAATGGCTTCCGCTTACGCGCACGGATGAGCCTAGAATGGGACAAGATGGCGCCGATAATGTTGATGTCGCAAACTAGATTTTAACACTTTGATGTCTTTTCATCCCCATTTTTTACTTGAAATATGTACCGAGGAGAGTGTGTCTCTCCGCTGCAAACTACTTTTACCTGATCATTCTCCATCTCTCTGCACACTCTTGCAAAATGACCCTTCCTGTTGCACTTCATACATGTTGCATTGCAGGCAGTGCAATGAACATTGTTCGCAAGATGGTTGCTGCTGCCGCACCTAAAACATTTGAACCCTTCAGTTACGCTCACATGTTTTTCCATCTTGACTTCTCTTGCTCTGATCTTAAGAATCTCACTGTCATTGTTGTCATCACAATAACCTTTTGCATTTACTACACTACAGACCGGTTCTTTGGGTGGGTTCAATTCTAAAATGCACTTAGCAGTGTGTTCAATAGATTGTGTCATACTAATAGTTTCTTTCAAAGAAGGGTTTTTTGATAGGAGTTTCTCTCTTATACGGGGATTGTGGGTACACCTTACTAACTGATCCCTGATAAGGGATTCATTCAGCTCGCCAAACTCACATAATTGAGTTTGGCCTCTGAGTGCAGCTATATAATTGGTGACCGACTCTTGCTTGCCCTGTACTCGAGTAAAAAACGTGTGCTTCTCTAGGACAACATTTACCTTGTCACCAAAGTGAGTTTCCAATTTCAAAAGAGTGATTTTAAATACATCCATATCAACCTCATCATCTTCTAACTCGGGATCAGGTAGGGTATCATATATTATCCTGCCTTGATCACCAAGGTTGTGTAACAGTACATGTTGTTTACGTACAGCAGAGAACTTCCCCCCCCAATGGCAATCAGGTAGGAATTGAACAGGTTAATCCAAACATTCCAATGAATTTCTGGAGCCACAATTTCATTTAAAAATGAGGGTGGTTGGGTCATGGACGAGGCAGCCGTGGAGGAGCGAAAGAAACAAGAACAGTACTACACTGAATGCTATAGAGGATGGGGAGAAGGTACAAAGTAGATGTTCCTTAAATAAGGTTTCAATGACTATACAGTAGCACAACAATATGAACTAGAGATCCTCACAAGAAGTTAATACATCACTAAGGTACTTAACATGAGCAGAACAGAACATAGGTATCTGGAATGCTATGAGAGGATACACACAATGTAACAATCACTGGAATGCCCTTATAACGAATTCCAGAACTGATGTCAGCTTCTGTGCACAGGCATCGGGCACGCACCAAAAGTTCTCTTCGCAGATGCAGTCACATCAGGAATTCTCCAACGAACTTGTAGCAGCCCCACACCAAACTGGAGATTAGGAATCCAGAGAGTTGTTGTTGGTCGTATCATTCAGCTGTTTGCCTGCAGAGAGCGCCAGAGGGCTGAACGCCAGGACGCCATTCCGAGCAGGATCTCACAGCACGGCTGATCGCATTACCTTTCCCGCCGCTGTGGGGGACCGCTGCTTGAACCTCCTGTACCCCCTGGGCCCCCTGAACCCCTGCCGGAGTTTTACTGAGCTACCGGAGCTGCCTGTGGAAGCCTGCGGGAAAGATTCACCCGCCCTCGCCTCCCACACCTGTATCCATTCTGCACTTGCTCCTGCTCTGCTCACCACGATCACCGAGCTGCAGAGGCTCGCGGCAGCATCTCCTTCTCCGCGGCTCCAGTGCATCGGAAGCTGTATACAGTTGAGCCGTGTGAGCCAAGAAGGTGAGGGCGGGGGCCCGGCTCCAGTCTCGGCCCGGCTCGGTCACGTTCATAGCTCGTCACGGCTTGGCCCCTGCATGCTGAGGGATCTTATAATCTACCTCGAGCCTCCTGCGGGGGGCATTAGCACAAGCAAAAGTGACTGCTGGATGGCTGGGAGCGCCTAGAGAAACCTAAAACTCAACTGAGCACCCTCCCCAGTGACTCTGTGATTCGGGGTTTCGGGGGAGATACAGCAGCAGCTGCAGCAGATGAGCCTGGGATTACCATTGGAACCAGAGACTGGGCAACGTGCATCAGGAAGGCGAGGGGAAGGCGTGTCGCAATTCCCGCGAGCCGGGGGAACTGTGGAACTGTGGAACCACATTGGGACCCGCTGAGTCCCACGGAAACACCGGCTGCGACCCATGGAAAAGGATGCACGGGCTGTGAACCTTTCATAAAACCACAGCGGGAAACCAGCAAATCACCAGCTAAAAGGGGAGGTTAGTGGTTTCTCTTAATCCTCCCACCTACTGACATTCCATTACGTTCCACTCCCATCTTGCTCTAGACCAAAACCTATTAGCCATCAAATTACTATAGCCTGTTACAGCTTCACCAGTTCTTTGTGGCTCGCTAACTTACCAACTTGGACAGAACGATTCATGCCACACCCTGCCAGTTAGCCGGGAGCCAGGCACTCAGGTCAGGCCTGCAAGCCCAGCCCTCTAGTCCCTAGTCCCTAGTCTCCCAGTCTAAGCCTCAGCCTCAGCCTCAGGCTCAGCCTCAGTCCCAGCTTCAGCACCAGCCTCAGCCTCAGGCTCACCCTTAGCCTCAACCCTCAATTTCAGACCTTGAGGCTTAGCGAGCAAAGACCTTGCGCAGTAAGTTGGGTAGCAAGCAAGGACAAAGTCAAGCAACTCACAGGTCACCCAGCACTCAGCAACACAACATTCTGACCGCTTATTCCTCTTATATCACTGGGAGTGACTACCTCTGACAGTACCGCAGAGGCTTATCAAATTCAACATGAGGTCGGGTAAGAAAAGGGTCCACCTGGAAAGTAAGCCGAAACTCAAATCAAAAACCAAGTCAAAGGCAAATCTGGAGACCACATTAAGCATCACCGAAATAGAAAATGTCAAAGAAGTTAGCGGGAGCTGGGCAGTGACTCAAGGAGAACCTGGAGAACCTGGAGTGTCCAGCGATGAAGTCTCGCGGGCTGCGATCTCTCGTCCCAACCTGCGTCAGCCCAAAACTTAACTTCATGAAAGATCCTTTTTCCACTATTTTCTCGTCCAGCTGGAAAATTCAGGGCCTAAAGGATTCACTTCTTCCCCTATCCCCGGGGGACCCGCTTCTTGTTCAATCTCCGCAGCAAGTTAGCTGCACTTCATCTCACTCTCCCATATCGGCCAGTCAACAAGCTTTGAGTCCAGTGACAGCAGGGGCAACAGGGGCCTTGGTCGAGCGCGAGTCTTCCAACAAGGCCATTTCCAGATCTTCATCATCCCCAGCAGGAGACCGGGGGGCAACGTCTTTTTTCCATCTACTTTCCCCTGTTACGGTCCCAAATGCCACCCTGGCACCAGCAACCTTATCCCTATGTGCATCAAGTCAGACACATAATCCTTTCATGCACAATTCTTTCACCAGCAGCGGTGTGGAGCTCAACTAATGGTAAGAAGCCCTGAGCAGCGAAGACATAGGCAACCCAAACAACTTGCCGACAGTAGATAAAAGCCATCTGGCCCAAACGGATAATATAAGATCCCATTCACAGCCCCCAGAAGGCGCAGTAAAAGACCAGCTAGATCACAGTAAAGAGGACCAGCCGAACAGACCAAACCTAGCGAGCGACGGCCTCGTCAACACAACCTATTTGGGCTCGCATGAATGGGCCGATCTAGTTGCCACATATATTCCATCTACGCGTACGAATCCAGCTTCATCAAATAATATCCAGGACTTTATACTGAGTCCAACTCAGGAGGGTGCCCTCTCAAATTCAATCTCCTTGCCGAACTCCTCACTGTCTTTAACTCCCAACAAAAGGGACATCGACATGGGGCCACCAAAAAGTTCACAAGCAACAGAAGTGTCAAAAACGTGGGACATCCTGCTCAACACTATGCAACGAACTGTTGATACTCTCCATTTCCAATCAGACAAAATGGACCTACAGCTGTCTCTATTAGACACTCTTGCTGTCTTTGTAGGGCGGATAGAAGACAAACTCGGCCAGTTAAACTCGCTAACCAGTAGAGCTCAGCAGGATGCAAAGCTGGCATGTAGTTGCGGTCCCATTATTGACAAACTTGCAGCACTTCCAGAAATCGTATCCAGCCTATTAGAAGGGCTGCCAAAAGGGACAAACGCAAGGCCCCAGTGCACCAACCCGGGCGGAACAGCCTCTTACGTAGCACCAATAGGAGGATCAACTGCAGCAAGCACCACCGATAAAGTCTCACCGGAGTCGCCATCAGGGGGTTTGCCACTGGAACTGGCCGACACGGCAATTTGTTCCTCTTCTCCTCCAAACACCAGCAAGCCACCTCTCAATGCGAAAGGGCGGCGTCAGCTGAAAAGGAAAGGCCGGAAAAAACAAACATCAATAAGTATACCCGAAGTCTACCCACTCTTTCAATCAAGGAAAAAATCTGAACAGCTGGCCGGGAGTCCTAACGCAGCAAGCCCTATTAAAAAGGATCCACTCCCTATGGCCCCCGGACTTTCCCCCAATGGAGTATCCGAAAAAGCAAGTCCCACCGCTTCCACGTTGGAGGTTGGCAGAGTCGCATCCGACGGTAGAAACCGATCCCAACATAAGTCTGACAAACATTGTCTCTGCAATGTGACTAAGGAAAGCCCCCTTATTCTACCTCAGACATCTGATCCTGTAACAGCACAGCCAACTCAAATCTCGGATCCCGCGTGGGACGACTCATCCATCCCCACCTGTGTAAGCTTCCGTTCCCAAGAGCTGGCGGATCCACGGCTCCCGAGCCCTCAAACTAAGTCTTTACTCACCACAGCTAGTACTATCACAGATTTTTCTGTGCCCATTTCAACAACTCTCACCTTTGGAGAGAATCCCTTTGGAATCCAGCCTCACTCTGACCGCAACAATTTAAGTCCTCAAGCCCCGAATAATCATCTAATCCCTCTACTATGTTATCCAGAGGACCACTCTACCAGCATCCTCTTTACTCCGGAGTACCATTCAAAGGGCCCATTTGACATCCTGAACAGAGGGAATTTACTACGGCTACTCAGCACCATACCAGCACTTAAGGACTTATCTTCAGCGGACCTTAAGAATTCATAAGAACAGACAGGCTGGATGGGAATGAGGCGACAAAAGCTACATGGACTTCCCCTGAAATTGTCAACAAAATCCTTAAGGAGCAAGGTCTCCTTAAAGTATGGGGGATCAACATAGCTGCCCACCACAACACAGGATACCCACTGCCCCTGCTTGAGAGGCCCCAGCAGCACCCCAATACAATTGCAACGACACGGTCTGTGCTGAGGGGTGCATTGGGTTTCTCTGCGACAGTAGTGCAGGCGTCACCCATGGTAAACAGCTCAAGGCTGACAAATACACACCGTACGATTGAACATCGGCTCACCAGGATATGCAATTCACAAGCCAACCACCAATGACAATGACACCGAACAGAGAAAGATCTGCCCATGGAGGCACCGCACATGGATCTATGCTCATGGAATATCAACGGGCTCTAGAACAAAGTAGCGGACACTGACTTTCTAAAATATGTCAAATCGTTTGACATCATCCTTCTCCAGGAAACTTGGCTGGAAGAGCCGATTCATCTAGAGGGCTATACTTGCCATCATACCCCATCCACAAGGAAAAGCAAGTTTGGTCATCTGTTAGGAGGCCTAGCAACCTATCTTAAAATATCAACGATTGGTTATGCTCGGGCACTCAGCTCAAACTCCTTGGCCATAAATACAGTGGAGTTACTACTTAACTTCGGGGGCAAGAAGAAAGAGCTACAGCTGACCAACACCTACATCAACCCTAAAAATAAAAGACAGGAGGGGAATATCTTGATAGACCATCTACATAACGTTATGACTACTCGAACATCATCAAACCTAATTTTGTCTGGAGACTTTAACCAATGCATTTTAGGGTCTTCTGTTAACAGCGACATTCAGGCCCAGTCATTCCACTGGAACATACCAACCCAAGCATTCAGCAGCCAATGCAAGGCATCCAAGGCTGCAAAGGCATTACTGGACGACCTAGAACACATGGGCCTGAAGGTCTTAAACAGAAGATTCGCAGAGGACTCACCATCTGTGCCCTCATTCACCTCAGGCAAGACTACCTCTTCAATTGATTATACATTAGTATCCCTTACATTATTTCATTACGTTTTAGGATACAATTTAGGAGATATGGGTGACAGTGATCATCGCCCTCAAGAAGTCAGTCTAGGGGCTCTCCCTGAAGATATTCTTTTGAACGCAACAGGTCCGCAGGATAGTTACTCCATCAACCTCAAACGCATCAAAACTTCAGTAGCAAATACTGCTGAGGTACTTCAAGCTGCAAAAACTCAACTGAGCACTTCAAACTACCCTTCCGGCAACCCAGTAGCAGGCTGGGAACAATTCACGCTGGAGTTTGCAAACAACTACTCGACAACTGTACAGCACTTTTCAGCACCAGCACATGGTGTCACAAGGAAGATCTTGAGTACCCAGAAAATGGCTATGAAATCACACAAAAAAGCGATTAATAAAACTTTAAGACAGTTGAAGAAAAGCCAGAGGGATGGAATTCTTCTAGCAGAGATTCACAAACACCGTGTGGATCTCAAAAAACTGAAATGGGCAATTAAAAGAACAAATGAAGCAGACTTTTGGGCCAAACTCCACTACGCATCCAAGTGCAATAACAGTTCCCAGTTCTGGTCGATCATAAACAAAGTGTTAAACCCGAAAAACAATGGTATAACATCTTACATAACGAAATCGTCTTGGGAATCATTTCTCGATGAACATTTCAATCATCAGGACGGCAAAACAAGGGAGCCTTATAATCTTCTGGAGGGCCGAAAACTTCAAATAAGCTCAGCACGAGAAGATGCCATTTTGGTACCTTCCGTGGCCCAAATCACGAAATTAATTTCCAAAGGTAGAAAAGACGGCGCAGCTGGTCCAAACGGTATTCCTCCGGCCCTTTTCAAACTTGAACCAGAATACTGGGCTGACAAGCATTCCGCAGTAAAATCAAAGCTCAGCAGAAGAAACAGTAGTGCTAGTTATGCAACACTCGGCGCCCCGGTAAAACCGGCAACTCAGCATCCAGATTAGAACACTCTGGGAAATTCCTCCGAGCCCCAAACCAAGGAGGCCCTCTTACCAGACTCCAATAATCGATGACCATTTCCACTATGAATGACACACTGCAAATATCCTGGCAGGGGAAAATGCTTCTCACCATGGACGTCGGCAGGCAACAACAAACAGGAAGTAGAATTACGCGCACCAGCCAATCACGCAGGTTAGAGATATACTTCCTCATTGCCGAGGCTCATGGGATTTGTAGCCAATAAACAGTTAGGCAGCCGCAATACGATAAATACTGACAGAAACATTGGAAATGTCAAAAGTATTTAAATGAGTTTGCAGAGCTGTTGATATTGAAATATATTCATCAAGGAAAGTATCTGGTAAACAATATTGCAATTATAATGTCGAAAAGGGAATGACAGAATTCAGATGAATGAGTTGATGAACAAAGAGAATTCCCTTCTCCTTCCAATGTTTGTAGTAGAATGACTTACTTTTGTATTTGATGTATTTGTTGTACCAAATAGTAGAGGCTAAAAAATATGGAAGGGGATCAAGGCCATCAACAAATATGTTATATAGAAGGTTTTGGGAGTATTTCAGAATGGGATTATTAGCTATGAATGTGCAATTAGACATGTAAATTATATTACGAAAAGAAAAATATTTTAATAAAGAGCATTCAAAAGAAGTTCATTGTGGTATAGGAGTGTCACCAAAATCAAAGGAAAGGGCAAAAAATTGTCTTATTAAAAATGCAGCGTGATATGTTTTGAAGTCAGGAAAACGCACACCTCCCTCAGATTTGGGGTGTTGAAGCTTAACAAGAGAAATGTGTGGGTGTTTATTGTCCCAAAGAAATTTAGTAGAAATAGAATTAATTTGAGAAAAATGTGATAAGGGGATTCGAAAAGGTAACATAGATAAAGTATATAAGATAAGAGGGACAATCATCATTTTAATGATGTCATGTCTACCCCAACAGGATAAATGAAGAGGTGACCAGGAAAGTAGCAGAGATTGAATCATAATAACTAATGCAGTGAAAGTATGCTTAAGTGTTGCATTCAAAGTAGCAGAAAACCATATACCAAGGTACTTAATTTTATTAGAACATCAAGTAAATTTAGTATCTTTAAACACATATTGGTAACATAAAGAGTTCAACTGTAGTACTTCTGATTTTGAGAAATTCAATTCATATCCCGAAATTCTGGAATATAATTTAACCTCTTCTAGAAAGGGAGGAAGGGATGTGGTAGGGTTAGACATATAGACTAATATATCATCTGCGTAAGCTGACATTTCAATTTCTAGAGAATTATGAGTGAGACCAGAAATATGAGAATAAACACGGACACGTTCAAGGAATGGTTCAAGGCATAGAACAAATAATAAAGATCAAAGAGGGCAACCTTGGCGTGTACCTCTAGATAGGGGTAAAAATTTAGAGAAATGGTTATTTACAAAAATACTGGCTCTGCGGTGAGAATATAATAATTTAATATAGGATATAAAAGTTGGGCCGAATCCAAACCATTGTAGTGTTTTAAACATGAATTGCCAATTAATATGGTCAAAAGCCTTCTTGGCATCCAAGGATAGTGTAGCTAAAGTGGACTTAACTTTCTTACTTAGGGAAATGATATTAGCAAACATACAAGCATTGTCCTCAGCCAATCTACCTGTAATAAAACCTGATTGATCAGTTTTGACAAGCAATGGGATAATACTCTCCAGGTGGGTTGCAAGAATCTTTGTGAATATCTTTTTTTTTTTTTTTTTTTTTTTTTAAATCCTCATATTGCGAAAATTCTATGTATATGGAAAATTTGGTTTCTACCTCTGAAACTTTTTTGTACCGTCACTTCCCATTTCTCTCATGTGATGGGAGTATTCCCTTTCCATGTTTAATCAGAGGAGACCCCTTGCCATTACATATTCACAAGTCTGTAAACGAAGGAAGAAGGAGCTAGCCACCTTGACTACTCTATGAGTATCATACTCATATTCCAGACTGTGCATTCGCTTTAATCATAGGACAGTGTGTTATTGCCTTTTTTATGGATTTAGATATTTTTCCATAATTTCCCAATAATTAAACCTCTTACTATAATTACCCCTTCTGTCTAATTTGTTTATTTTAATAGCGGAGTTCATCCATTCCCCATGTGATGGGGGCGTTGGCCCAATCCACTTAGTGCATATTTCTCTCCTCGCTATTACCATTAACACAAAAAGTAACTTTGTTTCCATTACTGTTAGTTTTACTTGTTCTGTTGTATTACCAATCCCAAAAATAATAAGAATTTCACTTACTTTTAGATGTTTTTGGAATATCAAACTTAGCGTCTTACCAACTTCTTCCCAGAAAGTTCTCAGGATTGGGCAGCTCCAGAACATATGAATATCGTTTGCCCTTTCTTCCCCGCACTTAGGACATTTTTTAATTCCAGCGTTCTTAAATTTTGAAAGTTTTTTCGGGGTCCAGTAGGCTCTGTGCAGGGTGTACAGGTGATTTCTTTTTAGTCTTACAGATTTTAGTGTTGACCAACATTTCTCTATTGAGTCTTCCCATAGGTTTTCCAATTCTTCTGTATCTAGATCTTTCCTCCACGTTTGTTCTGCTATTTGGTAGCTTTCCTCTTCTTCCATTATTAAAGTCCAGTACCATTTTGCTACCTCCTTTTTTATGGGTAGGATTTTTGTCATTTCTTTTTCCAAGGTTTTACTATCTTTATCCTGTAATGGTATTGTTCTTGCCCAACTATTTAGTTGATAATACTTAAATTTTGATATTGTTCCATTAGTGATTTTATTCATTTCTTCCCATGAGATCAAGGTGGATCCGTTTAGTAATTGACCCCAATAGTTAATATTATTTTGTTTTAAGGGAATGGCCATCGTGTCTTTCAATGTATATGGCCTAGTGTGAAACACTAGGACTCTGACACGCACTACAATCAGAATGCTTTTCCTTTTAACCGTTCTGGTTTATTTTTACTCAATATCATAAATCAAATACTTCCATCACATGATGTGCTGAATTACATTGCTTTTAACAATCATTTAAGGAATTCACATGAATAATACTGATTATTATACACAACCAACAATATATCGTCAAATCATAACAAATAAATCAACAAAACCCAATGCATTTCGGGGCGTAAAAAAGCCCCTTCGTCAGGGGTCTGAAAGAAAAACAAGAAGCAAGGAGTGAGTATTTCATGATTAGTTCTGAATGTTCATATTGGGTAATGAGTGTTTATCAGCTTACCTATTTTCTATGAAAAAACTCATAAATTTGAGTTTGAATAAGCTATATTTTCATAATCTGTGGAAGAAAAAATCACCATGCGTCAAAAAATGACTGCATATTCTAAGAAATAGAAGGAAAAGGAATCTTATTTTACTCTTTTGGTTACCTGTGATGGTAAGAAGGTTAAATCTGTAAGACATAAATCCGACAAAACTGTCTCAGTTATTTTCTAGTTATTTTTTCGGTGAGATAAGGAAACCAATAGTTAATCAGGCTCACCTGTATTTTTAGACGTTTATGTCGATAACGCGGGGGACCTGTAGTAAAAGAGCGGTTTCACGTAAATGCGCTGTTTAAAATAGATGTACTCTCTTTTTTTGAAATAGTCCCAAACACACATTTACCTGCGAGCCTAGCAGTTTAAGTATCGGTCTCGCCGAAATGTCCGCTTTCCGCACTAAAAAAGAAGGGGAGGGAGCGCCCGTTAATCATGATGACTATGGAGTTACAAACAACCAAAATGTTTGTTGGAAATAAATCCGTTGTTAGCGGTTACCTTATTTCGATGAGCGTGGTGCTCAAAACGGAGTTCTCGCCATGGCAGTAGCCGCACGAATGCCGTGTACGTGTTTGTTTGATAGTCCTATTTTTATTTTGACATCCGTCTTCCTGGGAGGACGGTCTTTTTTCAACACGGGTATTCGTAGTACAAACTTTATTGAGCTCTCTGATCTAAGGTTATTTCATGACAACAAGCCTCTTTTACTATTTATATTGTCATGTTTTAAAACTCGCGTTTATATATTTATTAAACGCGGGTAATGTCACGTATCTCGGTCATGGCGACTTAACTCTGAAGTCATAACTATAAATATACGGGCATGGTTGCCACACTAGATAGAAAAATTTTATCTCTTAATCACGATGGTATGTAGTGTTCACATTGAATTCTATTATTGGTGTCCCTCTTCTATGTCGGCGTAATGTAGTGTTAAACAATTTTATCGGATAGTTGTACCTTGGTTATGTCTTAACAAAAGGATGATTGGATCGAGTACTACAGTTATAATCAGAACATGACGTGTATCATACGTGGTGAATCCATCGCATGTGGTCAGGAATTTAAGAATATGCGCTTTTTAGTGAGTCACATACAAATGAAAATAACGCCAGCTGGTTTTAAGTTGTACTTGGAACTTATTACTCAAAAATCACTATAATAAGTGGCTGAGGAACCATCCAGTGCATGCTATATATCAAAGCCCAATAATACATCAGAATCAAACCTGCCTATATACAATCTAAAGCAACAGTCCGAATATCTTCTCTTTTGAAACTTTCGAGTTTTAGACCTTATCTGTGTGTATAAATGTGTGAAATGTTGGAAAAAATGTTGTCTATTTTACAAAAAGCATGCCATTTCCAGTTTGTCATTTAATCCAAATGGGGTCAGGGTTTGCAATTTTCGAATCCAATAAGTTTCTCTTTGAATCAATATTTTAGCATTGTCCATTCCAAGTCTTTGGGGCACCAGTTCTATCACTTGAAAGCGAATTTGGGCAATACCGTGATTCTGCTCTATCCAATGCTGTGCTAAAGGAGATGTTAAATTCTTGTTGCGTATTCGACTTTTGTGTTCGGAAAGTCTGATTTTCAATTTTCTGTCTGTTTTGCCAATATACAAAAGGCCACATGGGCACTTAATTGAATACACGACATGCTCTGAGTCACAATTTGTGGTATGTCTCAATGCTATTTTTTCGCCAGTCCGTGGGTGTAATAGTGTGTTACCAACTATTACATTGTTGCAATTCTTGCAATTGTAGCACTTCATTGTGCCTTTGTGAAGTTGTTCTTGTTGTGACGGTGTAGATTTACAAAGCAATTCTTTGAGATTCTGAGATCTCTTATACGCGAACAGTGGACGTTCCTTAAATAGAGTTTCGAAATCTTTTTCTGCTAGAAGGATTTCCCACCTTTTCAATATTGTTCTCTTTATGTCTCTAGAAGCGGTTGAATACTTAGACACAAACACCATTCTGGTGCTAGAGGTTTTAGATGTTTTGGTCAGAAGATCAGTTCTTGACGTGGTCTTGATTTTTTCCAATTGCGCTTCCAGTAATTTCTTGGGATAACCTCTCTCCAAATATCTTTGTTTTTGCTCATTGAGGCTTTTTTCACACTGCTCCTTATCAGTTGATATCCGCTTGATCCTCATGAATTGGGATATAGGCAAATTGTTAATCAAATTTGCTGGATGAAAACTGCTGTAAAGTAGTGCAGTATTTTTGTCTGTTGGTTTTTTGTACAGTTTGGTGGTTATAGAGCTATCTTTGATTTCAACTAGTACATCCAGGAATGGTAATGTTGTGTTGCTGACTTAATGTGTGAATTGAATCCTTGGATCTGCTAGGTTTAGACTTTTGATAACCTTGAGTAAATCAGTTGTTGATTGTTTCCAAATAATGAAGATATCATCAATGAAACGTTTGTAGTAGATGAGTCCTTGTTGCCATGATGGATCTTCTAAAATGTAATCTAGCTCAAATTTAGCCATGTAGATATTTGCGTATATACAGGCTCCAGGGAAACCCATAGCTGTACCCGTCAATTGGGTATAGTACTTATTTTGCCAGATGAAATAGCTGTTTGTGAGGCAGAATTCCAATAGTTGCAATATCAAAATTCTTTCTTCATTTGATTTGTCAGACCTGAGTAGAGCCCACTCCATTGCTTCTAAGCCCTGTTTGTGCGGAATTGATGTGTATAATGCAGTGACATCTATAGTACATAGAGTCCATTCAGCGCATCCTGTCGTGTCGATGTTTGATAGACTTCTAAGAAAGTCCGAAGTGTCTTGGAGATAAGTAGGCCATTTCTGTATGAACGGCTGCATATGCGTGTCTATGAAGATTCCCGGGTTCTCAAATATAGAGGAACATCCCGACACTATAGGTCTGAAGGGTGGATTGTTTACATTTTTATGTACTTTAGGTAAAAAGTATATCTTAGGTCTCCTTGGGTAGATTTGTTGAAGGTATCTCTTTGTAGAGTTGTCTATCCATTCTAGTTCTTCCGCCTTTTTCAATATGTTATCCAAGTCTTTTCCAATGTTATTCGTAGGATCTTGTGGTAGCTCCATGTAGGTATTCCTGTCTTTAACGTGCTCATCGCCCTTCTGTTTATAGAATGATGAATCCATGATTACGAGTCCACCTCCCTTGTCTGCCTTTTGTATTGTTATGGTGGTGTTCCTAGCCAAACGTTGTATTGTGCTTTGTTCTGCTCTTGTCAAGTTGTTCAGTTTCCTTTTGTAATGTATTTTGCTTAAGTCTGCTCGAACCAGAGTCTCAAAAGTATCCAGACTTTTATGTGATGTGGGAGGAACGAAATTGCTTTTGGGCTTGAATAGCCTGATAGGGTCTTCCGAATTCTCCATTGGGCCCAAGGTGGTAAAGAAATATTTCAATCTGAGAACTCTCATGAATTTGAAAAAAGATATCTCTGTTTCAAACTCGTTGGACTGGTAGGTTCGGACAAAAGAGGTACCTTTATTTAACAGATTTTCTTCAAAACTTGACAGTGGATACTGGGAAATATTTATGACAAGGTTTTTGTCTGACTCCGTAGCCCTGATTTTTTCTGCAGGTCTTTGTCCTTCTCTTTCTCTCTCTCCTTTTCTTTTGCTTCTTTCTCCTTGTCCTCTTCTCGTCTTTTTTCTTGTTGAGCCAATGTTAAATCTGGTGGTTTGCTGGGTGGCTGGTCCTTCTCTAAAAAAGTAGATGAGGTACCTGGTGTGATGGATGAAGTATCAACGGTCTGTCCTGCTTTTGGAGGTTGAGTTGTAATAGGTTGTCTAGCGATGTTTAACTCGCTGTCTGAGACCACGCTCTCATCAGAAGATGTTGGTTGCTGTCTTCTACCGGTTAATCTTTTCTTTGCGTAGACCTCAGCCCACGTATATGTTTCGTTTAACTTGTAGTCGATGGTGTCACGTTTAAATTTGCGTAGCTTGGTCTCTTGTAATTCCTTCCCGTATTTGTCAAGACGCGTATTGATATCTTCTAAAAACCTTTCCCATTGCGCTTCTTCAAGTCTTTCTGAAAGTTCTTGTTTAATGTTGTGTATTTCTTCTTCCAAATCCTTTAGTGTTTTGGCAAGCTCTTCGACCAATAGTAATATTAAATCCAAAGAACACTTATTGAGTATTTCGAACCATTTCTCCATGAATTTCGGGTTGTTGTTGAGTCTGTATAACATTGGTCTGATTGCAAGTCTAAGTCCCCTAGGAATCCTTCTGACACGATGATATTGTATCAAAGTAGTTGCATGCAAACGTTGGTTTAATTCCCGTCTAGTAAGATATTCCAGCTGTTTAAGTTGCTGTTCAACAGATCCTCCTTGCATGTCAAAGGTCTTTACTTCTCTGATAAGCTTGTATATTATATTGGCTTCGTCCGCCGTGTATACTTTTGTGTTGGCTCGATTGTCAGTTATTGAGGCGATTGAATCGAATGACATTTTGATGTTTGGTTTGGTGCAAGTGCCCTTAGGGTGCAGTAAGTTTAGATATGAATGGAGAAGGGTATTGCACTCAAGTGTACCTGATGTTTGAAATATTCTTACAATAAGTGTGCTCTGTCAGATTAGTGCCTGCTCACTAGTAAAACAATGTATATGGCCTAGTGTGAAACACTAGGACTCTGACACGCACTACAATCAGAATGCTTTTCCTTTTAACCGTTCTGGTTTATTTTTACTCAATATCATAAATCAAATACTTCCATCACATGATGTGCTGAATTACATTGCTTTTAACAATCATTTAAGGAATTCACATGAATAATACTGATTATTATACACAACCAACAATATATCGTCAAATCATAACAAATAAATCAACAAAACCCAATGCATTTCGGGGCGTAAAAAAGCCCCTTCGTCAGGGGTCTGAAAGAAAAACAAGAAGCAAGGACTGAGTATTTCATGATTAGTTCTGAATGTTCATATTGGGTAATGAGTGTTTATCAGCTTACCTATTTTCTATGAAAAAACTCATAAATTTGAGTTTGAATAAGCTATATTTTCATAATCTGTGGAAGAAAAAATCACCATGCGTCAAAAAATGACTGCATATTCTAAGAAATAGAAGGAAAAGGAATCTTATTTTACTCTTTTGGTTACCTGTGATGGTAAGAAGGTTAAATCTGTAAGACATAAATCCGACAAAACTGTCTCAGTTATTTTCTAGTTATTTTTTCGGTGAGATAAGGAAACCAATAGTTAATCAGGCTCACCTGTATTTTTAGACGTTTATGTCGATAACGCGGGGGACCTGTAGTAAAAGAGCGGTTTCACGTAAATGCGCTGTTTAAAATAGATGTACTCTCTTTTTTTGAAATAGTCCCAAACACACATTTACCTGCGAGCCTAGCAGTTTAAGTATCGGTCTCGCCGAAATGTCCGCTTTCCGCACTAAAAAAGAAGGGGAGGGAGCGCCCGTTAATCATGATGACTATGGAGTTACAAACAACCAAAATGTTTGTTGGAAATAAATCCGTTGTTAGCGGTTACCTTATTTCGATGAGCGTGGTGCTCAAAACGGAGTTCTCGCCATGGCAGTAGCCGCACGAATGCCGTGTACGTGTTTGTTTGATAGTCCTATTTTTATTTTGACATCCGTCTTCCTGGGAGGACGGTCTTTTTTCAACACGGGTATTCGTAGTACAAACTTTATTGAGCTCTCTGATCTAAGGTTATTTCATGACAACAAGCCTCTTTTACTATTTATATTGTCATGTTTTAAAACTTGCGTTTATATATTTATTAAACGCGGGTAATGTCACGTATCTCGGTCATGGCGACTTAACTCTGAAGTCATAACTATAAATATACGGGCATGGTTGCCACACTAGATAGAAAAATTTTATCTCTTAATCACGATGGTATGTAGTGTTCACATTGAATTCTATTATTGGTGTCCCTCTTCTATGTCGGCGTAATGTAGTGTTAAACAATTTTATCGGATAGTTGTACCTTGGTTATGTCTTAACAAAAGGATGATTGGATCGAGTACTACAGTTATAATCAGAACATGACGTGTATCATACGTGGTGAATCCATCGCATGTGGTCAGGAATTTAAGAATATGCGCTTTTTAGTGAGTCACATACAAATGAAAATAACGCCAGCTGGTTTTAAGTTGTACTTGGAACTTATTACTCAAAAATCACTATAATAAGTGGCTGAGGAACCATCCAGTGCATGCTATATATCAAAGCCCAATAATACATCAGAATCAAACCTGCCTATATACAATCTAAAGCAACAGTCCGAATATCTTCTCTTTTGAAACTTTCGAGTTTTAGACCTTATCTGTGTGTATAAATGTGTGAAATGTTGGAAAAAATGTTGTCTATTTTACAAAAAGCATGCCATTTCCAGTTTGTCATTTAATCCAAATGGGGTCAGGGTTTGCAATTTTCGAATCCAATAAGTTTCTCTTTGAATCAATATTTTAGCATTGTCCATTCCAAGTCTTTGGGGCACCAGTTCTATCACTTGAAAGCGAATTTGGGCAATACCGTGATTCTGCTCTATCCAATGTTGTGCTAAAGGAGATGTTAAATTCTTGTTGCGTATTCGACTTTTGTGTTCGGAAAGTCTGATTTTCAATTTTCTGTCTGTTTTGCCAATATACAAAAGGCCACATGGGCACTTAATTGAATACACGACATGCTCTGAGTCACAATTTGTGGTATGTCTCAATGCTATTTTTTCGCCAGTCCGTGGGTGTAATAGTGTGTTACCAACTATTACATTGTTGCAATTCTTGCAATTGTAGCACTTCATTGTGCCTTTGTGAAGTTGTTCTTGTTGTGACGGTGTAGATTTACAAAGCAATTCTTTGAGATTCTGAGATCTCTTATACGCGAACAGTGGACGTTCCTTAAATAGAGTTTCGAAATCTTTTTCTGCTAGAAGGATTTCCCACCTTTTCAATATTGTTCTCTTTATGTCTCTAGAAGCGGTTGAATACTTAGACACAAACACCATTCTGGTGCTAGAGGTTTTAGATGTTTTGGTCAGAAGATCAGTTCTTGACGTGGTCTTGATTTTTTCCAATTGCGCTTCCAGTAATTTCTTGGGATAACCTCTCTCCAAATATCTTTGTTTTTGCTCATTGAGGCTTTTTTCACACTGCTCCTTATCAGTTGATATCCGCTTGATCCTCATGAATTGGGATATAGGCAAATTGTTAATCAAATTTGCTGGATGAAAACTGCTGTAAAGTAGTGCAGTATTTTTGTCTGTTGGTTTTTTGTACAGTTTGGTGGTTATAGAGCTATCTTTGATTTCAACTAGTACATCCAGGAATGGTAATGTTGTGTTGCTGACTTTATGTGTGAATTGAATCCTTGGATCTGCTAGGTTTAGACTTTTGATAACCTTGAGTAAATCAGTTGTTGATTGTTTCCAAATAATGAAGATATCATCAATGAAACGTTTGTAGTAGATGAGTCCTTGTTGCCATGATGGATCTTCTAAAATGTAATCTAGCTCAAATTTAGCCATGTAGATATTTGCGTATATACAGGCTCCAGGGAAACCCATAGCTGTACCCGTCAATTGGGTATAGTACTTATTTTGCCAGATGAAATAGCTGTTTGTGAGGCAGAATTCCAATAGTTGCAATATCAAAATTCTTTCTTCATTTGATTTGTCAGACCTGAGTAGAGCCCACTCCATTGCTTCTAAGCCCTGTTTGTGCGGAATTGATGTGTATAATGCAGTGACATCTATAGTACATAGAGTCCATTCAGCGCATCCTGTCGTGTCGATGTTTGATAGACTTCTAAGAAAGTCCGAAGTGTCTTGGAGATAAGTAGGCCATTTCTGTATGAACGGCTGCATATGCGTGTCTATGAAGATTCCCGGGTTCTCAAATATAGAGGAACATCCCGACACTATAGGTCTGAAGGGTGGATTGTTTACATTTTTATGTACTTTAGGTAAAAAGTATATCTTAGGTCTCCTTGGGTAGATTTGTTGAAGGTATCTCTTTGTAGAGTTGTCTATCCATTCTAGTTCTTCCGCCTTTTTCAATATGTTATCCAAGTCTTTTCCAATGTTATTCGTAGGATCTTGTGGTAGCTCCATGTAGGTATTCCTGTCTTTAACGTGCTCATCGCCCTTCTGTTTATAGAATGATGAATCCATGATTACGAGTCCACCTCCCTTGTCTGCCTTTTGTATTGTTATGGTGGTGTTCCTAGCCAAACGTTGTATTGTGCTTTGTTCTGCTCTTGTCAAGTTGTTCAGTTTCCTTTTGTAATGTATTTTGCTTAAGTCTGCTCGAACCAGAGTCTCAAAAGTATCCAGACTTTTATGTGATGTGGGAGGAACGAAATTGCTTTTGGGCTTGAATAGCCTGATAGGGTCTTCCGAATTCTCCATTGGGCCCAAGGTGGTAAAGAAATATTTCAATCTGAGAACTCTCATGAATTTGAAAAAAGATATCTCTGTTTCAAACTCGTTGGACTGGTAGGTTCGGACAAAAGAGGTACCTTTATTTAACAGATTTTCTTCAAAACTTGACAGTGGATACTGGGAAATATTTATGACAAGGTTTTTGTCTGACTCCGTAGCCCTGATTTTTTCTGCAGGTCTTTGTCCTTCTCTTTCTCTCTCTCCTTTTCTTTTGCTTCTTTCTCCTTGTCCTCTTCTCGTCTTTTTTCTTGTTGAGCCAATGTTAAATCTGGTGGTTTGCTGGGTGGCTGGTCCTTCTCTAAAAAAGTAGATGAGGTACCTGGTGTGATGGATGAAGTATCAACGGTCTGTCCTGCTTTTGGAGGTTGAGTTGTAATAGGTTGTCTAGCGATGTTTAACTCGCTGTCTGAGACCACGCTCTCATCAGAAGATGTTGGTTGCTGTCTTCTACCGGTTAATCTTTTCTTTGCGTAGACCTCAGCCCACGTATATGTTTCGTTTAACTTGTAGTCGATGGTGTCGCGTTTAAATTTGCGCAGCTTGGTCTCTTGTAATTCCTTCCCGTATTTGTCAAGACGCGTATTGATATCTTCTAAAAACCTTTCCCATTGCGCTTCTTCAAGTCTTTCTGAAAGTTCTTGTTTAATGTTGTGTATTTCTTCTTCCAAATCCTTTAGTGTTTTGGCAAGCTCTTCGACCAATAGTAATATTAAATCCAAAGAACACTTATTGAGTATTTCGAACCATTTCTCCATGAATTTCGGGTTGTTGTTGAGTCTGTATAACATTGGTCTGATTGCAAGTCTAAGTCCCCTAGGAATCCTTCTGACACGATGATATTGTATCAAAGTAGTTGCATGCAAACGTTGGTTTAATTCCCGTCTAGTAAGATATTCCAGCTGTTTAAGTTGCTGTTCAACAGATCCTCCTTGCGTGTCAAAGGTCTTTACTTCTCTGATAAGCTTGTATATTATATTGGCTTCGTCCGCCGTGTATACTTTTGTGTTGGCTCGATTGTCAGTTATTGAGGCGATTGAATCGAATGACATTTTGATGTTTGGTTTGGTGCAAGTGCCCTTAGGGTGCAGTAAGTTTAGATATGAATGGAGAAGGGTATTGCACTCAAGTGTACCTGATGTTTGAAATATTCTTACAATAAGTGTGCTCTGTCAGATTAGTGCCTGCTCACTAGTAAAACAATGTATATGGCCTAGTGTGAAACACTAGGACTCTGACACGCACTACAATCAGAATGCTTTTCCTTTTAACCGTTCTGGTTTATTTTTACTCAATATCATAAATCAAATACTTCCATCACATGATGTGCTGAATTACATTGCTTTTAACAATCATTTAAGGAATTCACATGAATAATACTGATTATTATACACAACCAACAATATATCGTCAAATCATAACAAATAAATCAACAAAACCCAATGCATTTCGGGGCGTAAAAAAGCCCCTTCGTCAGGGGTCTGAAAGAAAAACAAGAAGCAAGGAGTGAGTATTTCATGATTAGTTCTGAATGTTCATATTGGGTAATGAGTGTTTATCAGCTTACCTATTTTCTATGAAAAAACTCATAAATTTGAGTTTGAATAAGCTATATTTTCATAATCTGTGGAAGAAAAAATCACCATGCGTCAAAAAATGACTGCATATTCTAAGAAATAGAAGGAAAAGGAATCTTATTTTACTCTTTTGGTTACCTGTGATGGTAAGAAGGTTAAATCTGTAAGACATAAATCCGACAAAACTGTCTCAGTTATTTTCTAGTTATTTTTTCGGTGAGATAAGGAAACCAATAGTTAATCAGGCTCACCTGTATTTTTAGACGTTTATGTCGATAACGCGGGGGACCTGTAGTAAAAGAGCGGTTTCACGTAAATGCGCTGTTTAAAATAGATGTACTCTCTTTTTTTGAAATAGTCCCAAACACACATTTACCTGCGAGCCTAGCAGTTTAAGTATCGGTCTCGCCGAAATGTCCGCTTTCCGCACTAAAAAAGAAGGGGAGGGAGCGCCCGTTAATCATGATGACTATGGAGTTACAAACAACCAAAATGTTTGTTGGAAATAAATCCGTTGTTAGCGGTTACCTTATTTCGATGAGCGTGGTGCTCAAAACGGAGTTCTCGCCATGGCAGTAGCCGCACGAATGCCGTGTACGTGTTTGTTTGATAGTCCTATTTTTATTTTGACATCCGTCTTCCTGGGAGGACGGTCTTTTTTCAACACGGGTATTCGTAGTACAAACTTTATTGAGCTCTCTGATCTAAGGTTATTTCATGACAACAAGCCTCTTTTACTATTTATATTGTCATGTTTTAAAACTCGCGTTTATATATTTATTAAACGCGGGTAATGTCACGTATCTCGGTCATGGCGACTTAACTCTGAAGTCATAACTATAAATATACGGGCATGGTTGCCACACTAGATAGAAAAATTTTATCTCTTAATCACGATGGTATGTAGTGTTCACATTGAATTCTATTATTGGTGTCCCTCTTCTATGTCGGCGTAATGTAGTGTTAAACAATTTTATCGGATAGTTGTACCTTGGTTATGTCTTAACAAAAGGATGATTGGATCGAGTACTACAGTTATAATCAGAACATGACGTGTATCATACGTGGTGAATCCATCGCATGTGGTCAGGAATTTAAGAATATGCGCTTTTTAGTGAGTCACATACAAATGAAAATAACGCCAGCTGGTTTTAAGTTGTACTTGGAACTTATTACTCAAAAATCACTATAATAAGTGGCTGAGGAACCATCCAGTGCATGCTATATATCAAAGCCCAATAATACATCAGAATCAAACCTGCCTATATACAATCTAAAGCAACAGTCCGAATATCTTCTCTTTTGAAACTTTCGAGTTTTAGACCTTATCTGTGTGTATAAATGTGTGAAATGTTGGAAAAAATGTTGTCTATTTTACAAAAAGCATGCCATTTCCAGTTTGTCATTTAATCCAAATGGGGTCAGGGTTTGCAATTTTCGAATCCAATAAGTTTCTCTTTGAATCAATATTTTAGCATTGTCCATTCCAAGTCTTTGGGGCACCAGTTCTATCACTTGAAAGCAAATTTGGGCAATACCGTGATTCTGCTCTATCCAATGTTGTGCTAAAGGAGATGTTAAATTCTTGTTGCGTATTCGACTTTTGTGTTCGGAAAGTCTGATTTTCAATTTTCTGTCTGTTTTGCCAATATACAAAAGGCCACATGGGCACTTAATTGAATACACGACATGCTCTGAGTCACAATTTGTGGTATGTCTCAATGCTATTTTTTCGCCAGTCCGTGGGTGTAATAGTGTGTTACCAACTATTACATTGTTGCAATTCTTGCAATTGTAGCACTTCATTGTGCCTTTGTGAAGTTGTTCTTGTTGTGACGGTGTAGATTTACAAAGCAATTCTTTGAGATTCTGAGATCTCTTATACGCGAACAGTGGACGTTCCTTAAATAGAGTTTCGAAATCTTTTTCTGCTAGAAGGATTTCCCACCTTTTCAATATTGTTCTCTTTATGTCTCTAGAAGCGGTTGAATACTTAGACACAAACACCATTCTGGTGCTAGAGGTTTTAGATGTTTTGGTCAGAAGATCAGTTCTTGACGTGGTCTTGATTTTTTCCAATTGCGCTTCCAGTAATTTCTTGGGATAACCTCTCTCCAAATATCTTTGTTTTTGCTCATTGAGGCTTTTTTCACACTGCTCCTTATCAGTTGATATCCGCTTGATCCTCATGAATTGGGATATAGGCAAATTGTTAATCAAATTTGCTGGATGAAAACTGCTGTAAAGTAGTGCAGTATTTTTGTCTGTTGGTTTTTTGTACAGTTTGGTGGTCAAGCCCAAAAGCAATTTCGTTCCTCCCACATCACATAAAAGTCTGGATACTTTTGAGACTCTGGTTCGAGCAGACTTAAGCAAAATACATTACAAAAGGAAACTGAACAACTTGACAAGAGCAGAACAAAGCACAATACAACGTTTGGCTAGGAACACCACCATAACAATACAAAAGGCAGACAAGGGAGGTGGACTCGTAATCATGGATTCATCATTCTATAAACAGAAGGGCGATGAGCACGTTAAAGACAGGAATACCTACATGGAGCTACCACAAGATCCTACGAATAACATTGGAAAAGACTTGGATAACATATTGAAAAAGGCGGAAGAACTAGAATGGATAGACAACTCTACAAAGAGATACCTTCAACAAATCTACCCAAGGAGACCTAAGATATACTTTTTACCTAAAGTACATAAAAATGTAAACAATCCACCCTTCAGACCTATAGTGTCGGGATGTTCCTCTATATTTGAGAACCCGGGAATCTTCATAGACACGCATATGCAGCCGTTCATACAGAAATGGCCTACTTATCTCCAAGACACTTCGGACTTTCTTAGAAGTCTATCAAACATCGACACGACAGGATGCGCTGAATGGACTCTATGTACTATAGATGTCACTGCATTATACACATCAATTCCGCACAAACAGGGCTTAGAAGCAATGGAGTGGGCTCTACTCAGGTCTGACAAATCAAATGAAGAAAGAATTTTGATATTGCAACTATTGGAATTCTGCCTCACAAACAGCTATTTCATCTGGCAAAATAAGTACTATACCCAATTGACGGGTACAGCTATGGGTTTCCCTGGAGCCTGTATATACGCAAATATCTACATGGCTAAATTTGAGCTAGATTACATTTTAGAAGATCCATCATGGCAACAAGGACTCATCTACTACAAACGTTTCATTGATGATATCTTCATTATTTGGAAACAATCAACAACTGATTTACTCAAGGTTATCAAAAGTCTAAACCTAGCAGATCCAAGGATTCAATTCACACATAAAGTCAGCAACACAACATTACCATTCCTGGATGTACTAGTTGAAATCAAAGATAGCTCTATAACCACCAAACTGTACAAAAAACCAACAGACAAAAATACTGCACTACTTTACAGCAGTTTTCATCCAGCAAATTTGATTAACAATTTGCCTATATCCCAATTCATGAGGATCAAGCGGATATCAACTGATAAGGAGCAGTGTGAAAAAAGCCTCAATGAGCAAAAACAAAGATATTTGGAGAGAGGTTATCCCAAGAAATTACTGGAAGCGCAATTGGAAAAAATCAAGACCACGTCAAGAACTGATCTTCTGACCAAAACATCTAAAACCTCTAGCACCAGAATGGTGTTTGTGTCTAAGTATTCAACCGCTTCTAGAGACATAAAGAGAACAATATTGAAAAGGTGGGAAATCCTTCTAGCAGAAAAAGATTTCGAAACTCTATTTAAGGAACGTCCACTGTTCGCGTATAAGAGATCTCAGAATCTCAAAGAATTGCTTTGTAAATCTACACCGTCACAACAAGAACAACTTCACAAAGGCACAATGAAGTGCTACAATTGCAAGAATTGCAACAATGTAATAGTTGGTAACACACTATTACACCCACGGACTGGCAAAAAAATAGCATTGAGACATACCACAAATTGTGACTCAGAGCATGTCGTGTATTCAATTAAGTGCCCATGTGGCCTTTTGTATATTGGCAAAACAGACAGAAAATTGAAAATCAGACTTTCCGAACACAAAAGTCGAATACGCAACAAGAATTTAACATCTCCTTTAGCACAACATTGGATAGAGCAGAATCACGGTATTGCCCAAATTCGCTTTCAAGTGATAGAACTGGTGCCCCAAAGACTTGGAATGGACAATGCTAAAATATTGATTCAAAGAGAAACTTATTGGATTCGAAAATTGCAAACCCTGACCCCATTTGGATTAAATGACAAACTGGAAATGGCATGCTTTTTGTAAAATAGACAACATTTTTTCCAACATTTCACACATTTATACACACAGATAAGGTCTAAAACTCGAAAGTTTCAAAAGAGAAGATATTCGGACTGTTGCTTTAGATTGTATATAGGCAGGTTTGATTCTGATGTATTATTGGGCTTTGATATATAGCATGCACTGGATGGTTCCTCAGCCACTTATTATAGTGATTTTTGAGTAATAAGTTCCAAGTACAACTTAAAACCAGCTGGCGTTATTTTCATTTGTATGTGACTCACTAAAAAGCGCATATTCTTAAATTCCTGACCACATGCGATGGATTCACCACGTATGATACACGTCATGTTCTGATTATAACTGTAGTACTCGATCCAATCATCCTTTTGTTAAGACATAACCAAGGTACAACTATCCGATAAAATTGTTTAACACTACATTACGCCGACATAGAAGAGGGACACCAATAATAGAATTCAATGTGAACACTACATACCATCGTGATTAAGAGATAAAATTTTTCTATCTAGTGTGGCAACCATGCCCGTATATTTATAGTTATGACTTCAGAGTTAAGTCGCCATGACCGAGATACGTGACATTACCCGCGTTTAATAAATATATAAACGCGAGTTTTAAAACATGACAATATAAATAGTAAAAGAGGCTTGTTGTCATGAAATAACCTTAGATCAGAGAGCTCAATAAAGTTTGTACTACGAATACCCGTGTTGAAAAAAGACCGTCCTCCCAGGAAGACGGATGTCAAAATAAAAATAGGACTATCAAACAAACACGTACACGGCATTCGTGCGGCTACTGCCATGGCGAGAACTCCGTTTTGAGCACCACGCTCATCGAAATAAGGTAACCGCTAACAACGGATTTATTTCCAACAAACATTTTGGTTGTTTGTAACTCCATAGTCATCATGATTAACGGGCGCTCCCTCCCCTTCTTTTTTAGTGCGGAAAGCGGACATTTCGGCGAGACCGATACTTAAACTGCTAGGCTCGCAGGTAAATGTGTGTTTGGGACTATTTCAAAAAAAGAGAGTACATCTATTCTAAACAGCGCATTTACGTGAAACCGCTCTTTTACTACAGGTCCCCCGCGTTATCGACATAAACGTCTAAAAATACAGGTGAGCCTGATTAACTATTGGTTTCCTTATCTCACCGAAAAAATAACTAGAAAATAACTGAGACAGTTTTGTCGGATTTATGTCTTACAGATTTAACCTTCTTACCATCACAGGTAACCAAAAGAGTAAAATAAGATTCCTTTTCCTTCTATTTCTTAGAATATGCAGTCATTTTTTGACGCATGGTGATTTTTTCTTCCACAGATTATGAAAATATAGCTTATTCAAACTCAAATTTATGAGTTTTTTCATAGAAAATAGGTAAGCTGATAAACACTCATTACCCAATATGAACATTCAGAACTAATCATGAAATACTCACTCCTTGCTTCTTGTTTTTCTTTCAGACCCCTGACGAAGGGGCTTTTTTACGCCCCGAAATGCATTGGGTTTTGTTGATTTATTTGTTATGATTTGACAATATATTGTTGGTTGTGTATAATAATCAGTATTATTCATGTGAATTCCTTAAATGATTGTTAAAAGCAATGTAATTCAGCACATCATGTGATGGAAGTATTTGATTTATGATATTGAGTAAAAATAAACCAGAACGGTTAAAAGGAAAAGCATTCTGATTGTAGTGCGTGTCAGAGCCCTAGTGTTTCACACTAGGCCATATACATTGTTTTACTAGTGAGCAGGCACTAATCTGACAGAGCACACTTATTGTAAGAATATTTCAAACATCAGGTACACTTGAGTGCAATACCCTTCTCCATTCATATCTAAACTTACTGCACCCTAAGGGCACTTGCACCAAACCAAACATCAAAATGTCATTCGATTCAATCGCCTCAATAACTGACAATCGAGCCAACACAAAAGTATACACGGCGGACGAAGCCAATATAATATACAAGCTTATCAGAGAAGTAAAGACCTTTGACACGCAAGGAGGATCTGTTGAACAGCAACTTAAACAGCTGGAATATCTTACTAGACGGGAATTAAACCAACGTTTGCATGCAACTACTTTGATACAATATCATCGTGTCAGAAGGATTCCTAGGGGACTTAGACTTGCAATCAGACCAATGTTATACAGACTCAACAACAACCCGAAATTCATGGAGAAATGGTTCGAAATACTCAATAAGTGTTCTTTGGATTTAATATTACTATTGGTCGAAGAGCTTGCCAAAACACTAAAGGATTTGGAAGAAGAAATACACAACATTAAACAAGAACTTTCAGAAAGACTTGAAGAAGCGCAATGGGAAAGGTTTTTAGAAGATATCAATACGCGTATTGACAAATACGGGAAGGAATTACAAGAGACCAAGCTGCGCAAATTTAAACGCGACACCATCGACTACAAGTTAAACGAAACATATACGTGGGCTGAGGTCTACGCAAAGAAAAGATTAACCGGTAGAAGACAGCAACCAACATCTTCTGATGAGAGCGTGGTCTCAGACAGCGAGTTAAACATCGCTAGACAACCTATTACAACTCAACCTCCAAAAGCAGGACAGACCGTTGATACTTCATCCATCACACCAGGTACCTCATCTACTTTTTTAGAGAAGGACCAGCCACCCAGCAAACCACCAGATTTAACATTGGCTCAACAAGAAAAAAGACGAGAAGAGGACAAGGAGAAAGAAGCAAAAGAAAAGGAGAGAGAGAAAGAGAAGGACAAAGACCTGCAGAAAAAATCAGGGCTACGGAGTCAGACAAAAACCTTGTCATAAATATTTCCCAGTATCCACTGTCAAGTTTTGAAGAAAATCTGTTAAATAAAGGTACCTCTTTTGTCCGAACCTACCAGTCCAACGAGTTTGAAACAGAGATATCTTTTTTCAAATTCATGAGAGTTCTCAGATTGAAATATTTCTTTACCACCTTGGGCCCAATGGAGAATTCGGAAGACCCTATCAGGCTATTCAAGCCCAAAAGCAATTTCGTTCCTCCCACATCACATAAAAGTCTGGATACTTTTGAGACTCTGGTTCGAGCAGACTTAAGCAAAATACATTACAAAAGGAAACTGAACAACTTGACAAGAGCAGAACAAAGCACAACACAACGTTTGGCTAGGAACACCACCATAACAATACAAAAGGCAGACAAGGGAGGTGGACTCGTAATCATGGATTCATCATTCTATAAACAGAAGGGCGATGAGCACGTTAAAGACAGGAATACCTACATGGAGCTACCACAAGATCCTACGAATAACATTGGAAAAGACTTGGATAACATATTGAAAAAGGCGGAAGAACTAGAATGGATAGACAACTCTACAAAGAGATACCTTCAACAAATCTACCCAAGGAGACCTAAGATATACTTTTTACCTAAAGTACATAAAAATGTAAACAATCCACCCTTCAGACCTACAGTGTCGGGATGTTCCTCTATATTTGAGAACCCGGGAATCTTCATAGACACGCATATGCAGCCGTTCATACAGAAATGGCCTACTTATCTCCAAGACACTTCGGACTTTCTTAGAAGTCTATCAAACATCGACACGACAGGATGCGCTGAATGGACTCTATGTACTATAGATGTCACTGCATTATACACATCAATTCCGCACAAACAGGGCTTAGAAGCAATGGAGTGGGCTCTACTCAGGTCTGACAAATCAAATGAAGAAAGAATTTTGATATTGCAACTATTGGAATTCTGCCTCACAAACAGCTATTTCATCTGGCAAAATAAGTACTATACCCAATTGACGGGTACAGCTATGGGTTTCCCTGGAGCCTGTATATACGCAAATATCTACATGGCTAAATTTGAGCTAGATTACATTTTAGAAGATCCATCATGGCAACAAGGACTCATCTACTACAAACGTTTCATTGATGATATCTTCATTATTTGGAAACAATCAACAACTGATTTACTCAAGGTTATCAAAAGTCTAAACCTAGCAGATCCAAGGATTCAATTCACACATAAAGTCAGCAACACAACATTACCATTCCTGGATGTACTAGTTGAAATCAAAGATAGCTCTATAACCACCAAACTGTACAAAAAACCAACAGACAAAAATACTGCACTACTTTACAGCAGTTTTCATCCAGCAAATTTGATTAACAATTTGCCTATATCCCAATTCATGAGGATCAAGCGGATATCAACTGATAAGGAGCAGTGTGAAAAAAGCCTCAATGAGCAAAAACAAAGATATTTGGAGAGAGGTTATCCCAAGAAATTACTGGAAGCGCAATTGGAAAAAATCAAGACCACGTCAAGAACTGATCTTCTGACCAAAACATCTAAAACCTCTAGCACCAGAATGGTGTTTGTGTCTAAGTATTCAACCGCTTCTAGAGACATAAAGAGAACAATATTGAAAAGGTGGGAAATCCTTCTAGCAGAAAAAGATTTCGAAACTCTATTTAAGGAACGTCCACTGTTCGCGTATAAGAGATCTCAGAATCTCAAAGAATTGCTTTGTAAATCTACACCGTCACAACAAGAACAACTTCACAAAGGCACAATGAAGTGCTACAATTGCAAGAATTGCAACAATGTAATAGTTGGTAACACACTATTACACCCACGGACTGGCGAAAAAATAGCATTGAGACATACCACAAATTGTGACTCAGAGCATGTCGTGTATTCAATTAAGTGCCCATGTGGCCTTTTGTATATTGGCAAAACAGACAGAAAATTGAAAATCAGACTTTCCGAACACAAAAGTCGAATACGCAACAAGAATTTAACATCTCCTTTAGCACAACATTGGATAGAGCAGAATCACGGTATTGCCCAAATTCGCTTTCAAGTGATAGAACTGGTGCCCCTATGGCTGAGATACCCGCCACCCCCTCGCAACACAATCCCCAAAAGGAGGGAAACCGGAAACAGTTCTTAAAGTTTTTGGATGTGGGATGGAGTGACCATCCCGGCCGTATTTATTAAAACAAAAAATTAAAACATTAAACGTTTTCATGTTATGTACAATTTCATTATCACATTACGATGTTTGGCTAACCTTAACATAATCTCTAATACAGAGGTTCTCCTAGCCGAACTAGCATCCTACAAAAAACATTCTCTAAGAACACTGAAATTGTACATCCTAACGTTTAAGGGCCAACGGCAAGGTCATAACCGGTGTCAAGATCCCTAACCAGACTTACCCCTCCCACTTGGGAGGGGCGACAGCACAGAGGCTTACCTCAAGTGCAACTACTAACAATTTCCCTTGACTTGACGGGGGCACTTAAGACTCGACGCCATTTAAAGGTCGTTCGAACACTTGTGTGTGGTATCTAGAAGGTATCGTTGACCTCTCCCCACCCCACACAACTTACCGCATCTGCCGTCGCAGATGACACTGGCCCCGGGAAATTCCCCAGGAGGGGGCTGTAACCCCTCCTACAAAGGAAGGGGCCTTGACCGCCTTTCCTTTACTTCCGGCGACCCGCCCTTAGACGGGACCGCCTCCCCACTGAGGGGCCAATGGCCACCTCTCCCGAGCGCTCCCATCCGTGTTGGGTGACGCCCACTCATAGGGATCTACCAATTAGTGCTCACCGATCATGACCTTACCGCCTACCAAAAATAAATACGACAATTCTTACTCAAACCTATGAAAACATTGGTCGCTACGACCGAAAGAACATGCTAGAAATGCAACACTACATCAAATCATTTTAATCGTAACAACCTAGACGATATTCACCATACTTTATTATGATTAACCACAAACTGATACTGTCACAGCCTGTAAACGAAATGGAAAAACAAACTTATAACTTCACTTTATTGCACAACAACTTGCTGTCCTCAGGGGCTGGTGGGTGGGTCAAAATTGGCTCTTCGTTCCGTCCCGAGCTCACGTGTAGCGAGGAGGTGCAGCTTCGGAGCACAAGAACAAGAGGACGTCTTCTGGTCTTGCGCCTTCTTTTATCCGTCTTCAGGGCGGGCGAAAACCCGCCCCTGCCCGCCCCGAGGGCGTGGCTGGCTGCGTCGGTGTCTAGGCCAGCCCACTCTAGGGCGGGAAAAAGCGCGCCCCGGCTACGCCGCTTCGGGCATACCAGCCGAGACGCGCCTCCCGCCCAAAAATGGCTTCCCGGGGGGATCGAGGCACTCAGCCATACGTTCGGGGGGACCGAGTGGTCGCCCCTTTCCATATGGCTGAGATACCCGCCACCCCCTCGCAACACAATCCCCAAAAGGAGGGAAACCGGAAACAGTTCTTAAAGTTTTTGGATGTGGGATGGAGTGACCATCCCGGCCGTATTTATTAAAACAAAAAATTAAAACATTAAACGTTTTCATGTTATGTACAATTTCATTATCACATTACGATGTTTGGCTAACCTTAACATAATCTCTAATACAGAGGTTCTCCTAGCCGAACTAGCATCCTACAAAAAACATTCTCTAAGAACACTGAAATTGTACATCCTAACGTTTAAGGGCCAACGGCAAGGTCATAACCGGTGTCAAGATCCCTAACCAGACTTACCCCTCCCACTTGGGAGGGGCGACAGCACAGAGGCTTACCTCAAGTGCAACTACTAACAATTTCCCTTGACTTGACGGGGGCACTTAAGACTCGACGCCATTTAAAGGTCGTTCGAACACTTGTGTGTGGTATCTAGAAGGTATCGTTGACCTCTCCCCACCCCACACAACTTACCGCATCTGCCGTCGCAGATGACACTGGCCCCGGGAAATTCCCCAGGAGGGGGCTGTAACCCCTCCTACAAAGGAAGGGGCCTTGACCGCCTTTCCTTTACTTCCGGCGACCCGCCCTTAGACGGGACCGCCTCCCCACTGAGGGGCCAATGGCCACCTCTCCCGAGCGCTCCCATCCGTGTTGGGTGACGCCCACTCATAGGGATCTACCAATTAGTGCTCACCGATCATGACCTTACCGCCACAGGTCCGGATAGTTGACCGGCTATCCGGACCCCCCACAAAACTCCTACCTAAAGGTCATGTTTTAAAGATTTTAACCAGGCTAGGAAGTCTCCTATGAGTAACTCATTCCCCGCCCTCGACAAATGCACACCATCCCCCAGATACATACTGTCATCATTAATACAATTATGCGAGATCGAATGCAATGTCTTGGAACGGAACAACCTACTCACTTTGTTATTCAATTTTTTAACAGAATGATTCAAAGCAGGGATCGAGATAGCCCCCCGCCACACTTTTCGTGGGATCATATGAGACCACGCAATTAGGCACCCCGGAACTCTCCTCGCTAACCAACTTACCGTGGAAAGCATAGCCTCCAGGAGAAGTCGTCTACCGGTGGTGACCAAATCATTGCCCCCCAAATGCACTATGACTATGGACGGCGGTGACCTCATCCGCTCTAACAAGCCCTCAAAAAATTCCTGAAACTGGTCAATACAGAGACCGCCCCTTCCGTAGAAGGACACTCTGTACCCGTATTCCCCAGGTACGTGAACCATGTCACCTGCTTTGAATACGTCTGCGGCCCGTCTCACGTATGAGTGGCCCACGACCCACACCTCCTTCCTCACAGCCGGTGACGTGCGACCGCTGGCCTGGTGTTGGGTCGACTGCACAGTCTGCCCTGCCGCGTAGGCTTGCGCAACTGAAAACAAACAAAAAACAAGAGGCGTGAGTACATGATTACAGCTTCACAACATGTGCAATCGCACGTACCTCTTATAACAATTGGAGGACCAGCGCCCCACACGTTTCACTTGTTCTACATTAAGACCCCTGGCTGTAGCTTCAGTGGCAGCCCCTATACGAAAGGAGTGGGTCCCAAATTCGCCCGGGTCCAAGCCCGCTGCGGCAATGGCCATTGCAAGCACCCGTTGAAACTGAAACCTCGTCAGCGGGGTGGCGTCTGCATGCCTCAACAATGTCCCCCCCCATGATGCCACTCTCTGTGCTAGGTAATCTTCTAAGCACTGTACCGGACACATGGATGACTCGGGGTTCCTGCGAATGATCGTGCAGTCCCCTCTCCCATCTTGGTCAGTCTTAGACCTGAGAAAGGAGACAATCATCGCATCCCCCCGGATCTGAACATGTTCCCTGCACAAGCCCCCCGTCACATCCTGTTTGTTCCTTGCAACCAGCTCACTAACTCTCATAGCCCCGTGAAACGCCAGCGTAAATGCAGTCCGGAACAAACAGGTCTCAAAAGGGGACGAGCATGTGTTAGGGAGTGTGGCCAGTAACTGGGACAACCTGTCTAGACCTATCGGTCGTCTCACGTCTACTCTGCGACCCTCTAGGCGTTGCCACCCACGCAGCGCTTTCTGTACTGTGAAAGACGCTGTTGGGTCCAGGATGCCATGGGCCCTGGCAACAAAGGAAATGGCGGCACGATGCCTCTGGGCCGTAGCCACCGATTTCCCAGCCCTATGTAAAGACATCAGAAAGAGTACTACCCACTCTTCCTGACCCCAAAGACCCCCTCTCTCTGCCCCCAAAAAGGCTAAATAGGCCTGGAACGCCCCTTCATATGCCTTCCTTGTCCTGGGTGCTAGACTCTCTCCCACGAGGTGACGAAGTTCGGGGCACCGAGAGACCAGAGAGCTTCGGGGAAGGGTGCCGGCTCCGGGTCCGCTGAAGGAAGGAAACCCGAGAAAGCCTGCATGTGAAAACGAGACAGTGCGTCAGCAGCCTGATTCATCACCCCTGGGACATGTTTTGCTCTGAATACCACGTTCAGTTGCATACATAGTAGGACAATTTCTTTGAGCAGCCTCAAAATCAATTTACAATGGGCTGACTGACTATTGATGCATTCTACCACGGTCATATTGTCGGACCAAAAAACGACAGAATGATCTCTGAAACCTTCTGGCCAGGTTCTCAGGGCCACGAGAATGGGAAATAATTCAAGGAAAGCAATATTACTCGTTAGCCCCTTCTCGTGCCACCATAGGGGCCATCTTTGAGCAGACCAGTTCGTGCCGAAGATGGCGCCAAAACCTATGCTTCCTGCTGAATCTGTCCATAGCCCAAGCTCTTCTGAGGACACGGCTGGCTTGTTCCAGACGACTCGGCCATTGAAGTCCGCCAAGAATGCTAACCATATCCGCATGTCCTGGCGGACCTCAGCCGATAACCTCGTGCGATGATGACCCTCCTTCAGGCCAACCATCGCTTGGGCAATGGAGCGGGAAAAGGGGCGAGCCATTGGGATTACTCTCAAGGCAAAGTTCAACTTTCCCACTAATTGTTGCAACTGATGCAGTGTAACCTTAGGTGTATTCAAACATACTCGGAGGGCTGTCCTGAATTTCAACACTTTGCTAGCTGGTAAACGGAAACACCCCTCCCTTGAGTCCAACTCGATCCCCAAAAACTCGAGGCAAGTCGTGGGACCCATAGTTTTACCCGGTGCCAACGGCACGCCAAAATGACCCATCAACACACAGAATTCATCTAAGGCCTGAGCACATTCGGGATTTCCGGCGGGACCAAGGAACAAAAAGTCGTCAAGGTAGTGCATTACATTTCGAAAACCCGTTTTCTTAGTGAACACCCATTGCAGGAAAGTACTGAATTGCTCAAAATAAGCACATGATATAGAGCATCCCATTGGCATACACCTATCCATGTAAAATGACCCCTGGAACCCGAATCCCAAAAGACGCTGATCGTCTGGGTGTACCGGGAGCAACCGGAACGCTGATTCGATATCTGATTTCGCCATCAACGTCCCGGGCCCCAGGCGATTCAAGATGGCTACTGCCTCATCAAACGATGCGTATCGCACCGAACAAACTTCTGGATCTATTGCGTCGTTCACCGAAAGGCCGTGTGGAGCAGACAGATTATGGATCAACCGAAACTCACCTGGGTCCTTCTTGGGGACCACCCCTAACGGAGAACAAACAAAATCCGGTACCGGGGGTACACTAAACGGGCCGGCGACCCGTCCCCGGCTAACCTCTTTCTGAATTTTCTCTTGCACCACAGATGTATGTTGTAAAACGGAAAGTTGATTCTTGCAAATCCCTACACCCTGAAAGTCCCCCACCGGGATACGGAAACCATGTGTAAAACCGTTCCGCAGCACCCCGGCAGAAGTACGATCCGGGTATTCGCTGAGCCAGGGGATCATTGCCAAGGTATCAATCGGGGTTGGTAAAGGCGCCCCTCGGACTAGATTAGACCTGTTTGGCGCCTCCCTTACCCCCATTCTCACCCGTTCTGGCTCTGCACGATGACTCAGGATGGGACGACCCACACGTACTACACTCATGTTTGAATTTACACAATCCCGGAGGCCTGGTACATTTCCCTTTGTTGAAGTTAAAACAGAAACCCTTTCTTCCTGTATTGCCTGCGGGCCTCGACTGATCGTCAGTGCTCGTACTTGGTCGAAAGGGCGTCCCCCCATTTTGGCGGGAGTAATCAACAACAGTGCTCCCAACCAATGGCATTCTTAACATCCCCGATTCTTTCATTTTATCCCATGTTACAGAATCGTAACAATCCCAAGTCAAACTCTTGTTATGCTCCTTTTCTTTCCTGAACAAATTGTCATAACAAAACCAATGGTTACCTTGATATGCTGTCGAGTAACCCATTATTCGTGATTGATAAATGGGAAACTCTGGAAGCAACTCGGGCCTACGTTCCCCCAAAATCGATGTAAAAATACCCCACGCATTGCCCCAGTTTCCAATATTCTCATTTACCTTAAAGGCGGCCATTTTTGCGCGCCAAACACTCGGATGCATTAGGTCCTTCTGACTTTTAACATGCTCCACCTCATAATGATCAACAAGCAAGGAGAAAATATTCACGTACTCCCCCGCCCAGATCTTTTCCTTTATAGCTAAAGGCACATGTTGTCCCAATCTCTCTCTACGAGAGGGTGCTGACTCGTCCCTTGCAATCGGCAATGGCCGCTTACCTGAACCGGACGCAGCATCTGCCGCTTGCGGCTTGTCTATTCCCGCCAACGGCGCAGTCACTTTAGCTGCATCTCTCTTCTCACGAAGTCCTTTTATCAGTGCCTGTGCCTCGGCAGCCGTGGCACCATCACTACTATCCCCCAACCATGCTGCTAGCTGTGCTGCCAGCTCGGGGGGCATGTCTTCCTTGGAAGTCGGGGTGACGACAACGGGGATTGGATTCCCCTCTATCGGTACTGGGGTCGGCGCCTCGAGCGGGGCAGAGGGAACCGGGACGTCTCCACCGGCTGGAACCCTTCTCGGCCTCTTAGGTCTCCCTCCAGCCGGCGCAGGGCCCGAACCCTCCTCCCCGTCTCGCTCCGCCAACCGTTTCTTTATCTCGGACATCTCTTTGCAGAGGATCCGCACCATCTGGTCGGTCGTCATCTTCTTTGCGCCTTTCTTAGGCATATCTCCGAGGAAGTATCTAAAAGACAAAGAAAAAGATCAAAACGCTCAAAATTGGCTCTTCGTTCCGTCCCGAGCTCACGTGTAGCGAGGAGGTGCAGCTTCGGAGCACAAGAACAAGAGGACGTCTTCTGGTCTTGCGCCTTCTTTTATCCGTCTTCAGGGCGGGCGAAAACCCGCCCCTGCCCGCCCCGAGGGCGTGGCTGGCTGCGTCGGTGTCTAGGCCAGCCCACTCTAGGGCGGGAAAAAGCGCGCCCCGGCTACGCCGCTTCGGGCATACCAGCCGAGACGCGCCTCCCGCCCAAAAATGGCTTCCCGGGGGGATCGAGGCACTCAGCCATACGTTCGGGGGGACCGAGTGGTCGCCCCTTTCCAAAAGACTTGGAATGGACAATGCTAAAATATTGATTCAAAGAGAAACTTATTGGATTCGAAAATTGCAAACCCTGACCCCATTTGGATTAAATGACAAACTGGAAATGGCATGCTTTTTGTAAAATAGACAACATTTTTTCCAACGTTTCACACATTTATACACACAGATAAGGTCTAAAACTCGAAAGTTTCAAAAGAGAAGATATTCGGACTGTTGCTTTAGATTGTATATAGGCAGGTTTGATTCTGATGTATTATTGGGCTTTGATATATAGCATGCACTGGATGGTTCCTCAGCCACTTATTATAGTGATTTTTGAGTAATAAGTTCCAAGTACAACTTAAAACCAGCTGGCGTTATTTTCATTTGTATGTGACTCACTAAAAAGCGCATATTCTTAAATTCCTGACCACATGCGATGGATTCACCACGTATGATACACGTCATGTTCTGATTATAACTGTAGTACTCGATCCAATCATCCTTTTGTTAAGACATAACCAAGGTACAACTATCCGATAAAATTGTTTAACACTACATTACGCCGACATAGAAGAGGGACACCAATAATAGAATTCAATGTGAACACTACATACCATCGTGATTAAGAGATAAAATTTTTCTATCTAGTGTGGCAACCATGCCCGTATATTTATAGTTATGACTTCAGAGTTAAGTCGCCATGACCGAGATACGTGACATTACCCGCGTTTAATAAATATATAAACGCGAGTTTTAAAACATGACAATATAAATAGTAAAAGAGGCTTGTTGTCATGAAATAACCTTAGATCAGAGAGCTCAATAAAGTTTGTACTACGAATACCCGTGTTGAAAAAAGACCGTCCTCCCAGGAAGACGGATGTCAAAATAAAAATAGGACTATCAAACAAACACGTACACGGCATTCGTGCGGCTACTGCCATGGCGAGAACTCCGTTTTGAGCACCACGCTCATCGAAATAAGGTAACCGCTAACAACGGATTTATTTCCAACAAACATTTTGGTTGTTTGTAACTCCATAGTCATCATGATTAACGGGCGCTCCCTCCCCTTCTTTTTTAGTGCGGAAAGCGGACATTTCGGCGAGACCGATACTTAAACTGCTAGGCTCGCAGGTAAATGTGTGTTTGGGACTATTTCAAAAAAAGAGAGTACATCTATTTTAAACAGCGCATTTACGTGAAACCGCTCTTTTACTACAGGTCCCCCGCGTTATCGACATAAACGTCTAAAAATACAGGTGAGCCTGATTAACTATTGGTTTCCTTATCTCACCGAAAAAATAACTAGAAAATAACTGAGACAGTTTTGTCGGATTTATGTCTTACAGATTTAACCTTCTTACCATCACAGGTAACCAAAAGAGTAAAATAAGATTCCTTTTCCTTCTATTTCTTAGAATATGCAGTCATTTTTTGACGCATGGTGATTTTTTCTTCCACAGATTATGAAAATATAGCTTATTCAAACTCAAATTTATGAGTTTTTTCATAGAAAATAGGTAAGCTGATAAACACTCATTACCCAATATGAACATTCAGAACTAATCATGAAATACTCACTCCTTGCTTCTTGTTTTTCTTTCAGACCCCTGACGAAGGGGCTTTTTTACGCCCCGAAATGCATTGGGTTTTGTTGATTTATTTGTTATGATTTGACGATATATTGTTGGTTGTGTATAATAATCAGTATTATTCATGTGAATTCCTTAAATGATTGTTAAAAGCAATGTAATTCAGCACATCATGTGATGGAAGTATTTGATTTATGATATTGAGTAAAAATAAACCAGAACGGTTAAAAGGAAAAGCATTCTGATTGTAGTGCGTGTCAGAGTCCTAGTGTTTCACACTAGGCCATATACATTGTTTTACTAGTGAGCAGGCACTAATCTGACAGAGCACACTTATTGTAAGAATATTTCAAACATCAGGTACACTTGAGTGCAATACCCTTCTCCATTCATATCTAAACTTACTGCACCCTAAGGGCACTTGCACCAAACCAAACATCAAAATGTCATTCGATTCAATCGCCTCAATAACTGACAATCGAGCCAACACAAAAGTATACACGGCGGACGAAGCCAATATAATATACAAGCTTATCAGAGAAGTAAAGACCTTTGACACGCAAGGAGGATCTGTTAAACAGCAACTTAAACAGCTGGAATATCTTACTAGACGGGAATTAAACCAACGTTTGCATGCAACTACTTTGATACAATATCATCGTGTCAGAAGGATTCCTAGGGGACTTAGACTTGCAATCAGACCAATGTTATACAGACTCAACAACAACCCGAAATTCATGGAGAAATGGTTCGAAATACTCAATAAGTGTTCTTTGGATTTAATATTACTATTGGTCGAAGAGCTTGCCAAAACACTAAAGGATTTGGAAGAAGAAATACACAACATTAAACAAGAACTTTCAGAAAGACTTGAAGAAGCGCAATGGGAAAGGTTTTTAGAAGATATCAATACGCGTCTTGACAAATACGGGAAGGAATTACAAGAGACCAAGCTGCGCAAATTTAAACGCGACACCATCGACTACAAGTTAAACGAAACATATACGTGGGCTGAGGTCTACGCAAAGAAAAGATTAACCGGTAGAAGACAGCAACCAACATCTTCTGATGAGAGCGTGGTCTCAGACAGCGAGTTAAACATCGCTAGACAACCTATTACAACTCAACCTCCAAAAGCAGGACAGACCGTTGATACTTCATCCATCACACCAGGTACCTCATCTACTTTTTTAGAGAAGGACCAGCCACCCAGCAAACCACCAGATTTAACATTGGCTCAACAAGAAAAAAGACGAGAAGAGGACAAGGAGAAAGAAGCAAAAGAAAAGGAGAGAGAGAAAGAGAAGGACAAAGACCTGCAGAAAAAATCAGGGCTACGGAGTCAGACAAAAACCTTGTCATAAATATTTCCCAGTATCCACTGTCAAGTTTTGAAGAAAATCTGTTAAATAAAGGTACCTCTTTTGTCCGAACCTACCAGTCCAACGAGTTTGAAACAGAGATATCTTTTTTCAAATTCATGAGAGTTCTCAGATTGAAATATTTCTTTACCACCTTGGGCCCAATGGAGAATTCGGAAGACCCTATCAGGCTATTCAAGCCCAAAAGCAATTTCGTTCCTCCCACATCACATAAAAGTCTGGATACTTTTGAGACTCTGGTTCGAGCAGACTTAAGCAAAATACATTACAAAAGGAAACTGAACAACTTGACAAGAGCAGAACAAAGCACAATACAACGTTTGGCTAGGAACACCACCATAACAATACAAAAGGCAGACAAGGGAGGTGGACTCGTAATCATGGATTCATCATTCTATAAACAGAAGGGCGATGAGCACGTTAAAGACAGGAATACCTACATGGAGCTACCACAAGATCCTACGAATAACATTGGAAAAGACTTGGATAACATATTGAAAAAGGCGGAAGAACTAGAATGGATAGACAACTCTACAAAGAGATACCTTCAACAAATCTACCCAAGGAGACCTAAGATATACTTTTTACCTAAAGTACATAAAAATGTAAACAATCCACCCTTCAGACCTATAGTGTCGGGATGTTCCTCTATATTTGAGAACCCGGGAATCTTCATAGACACGCATATGCAGCCGTTCATACAGAAATGGCCTACTTATCTCCAAGACACTTCGGACTTTCTTAGAAGTCTATCAAACATCGACACGACAGGATGCGCTGAATGGACTCTATGTACTATAGATGTCACTGCATTATACACATCAATTCCGCACAAACAGGGCTTAGAAGCAATGGAGTGGGCTCTACTCAGGTCTGACAAATCAAATGAAGAAAGAATTTTGATATTGCAACTATTGGAATTCTGCCTCACAAACAGCTATTTCATCTGGCAAAATAAGTACTATACCCAATTGACGGGTACAGCTATGGGTTTCCCTGGAGCCTGTATATACGCAAATATCTACATGGCTAAATTTGAGCTAGATTACATTTTAGAAGATCCATCATGGCAACAAGGACTCATCTACTACAAACGTTTCATTGATGATATCTTCATTATTTGGAAACAATCAACAACTGATTTACTCAAGGTTATCAAAAGTCTAAACCTAGCAGATCCAAGGATTCAATTCACACATAAAGTCAGCAACACAACATTACCATTCCTGAATGTACTAGTTGAAATCAAAGATAGCTCTATAACCACCAAACTGTACAAAAAACCAACAGACAAAAATACTGCACTACTTTACAGCAGTTTTCATCCAGCAAATTTGATTAACAATTTGCCTATATCCCAATTCATGAGGATCAAGCGGATATCAACTGATAAGGAGCAGTGTGAAAAAAGCCTCAATGAGCAAAAACAAAGATATTTGGAGAGAGGTTATCCCAAGAAATTACTGGAAGCGCAATTGGAAAAAATCAAGACCACGTCAAGAACTGATCTTCTGACCAAAACATCTAAAACCTCTAGCACCAGAATGGTGTTTGTGTCTAAGTATTCAACCGCTTCTAGAGACATAAAGAGAACAATATTGAAAAGGTGGGAAATCCTTCTAGCAGAAAAAGATTTCGAAACTCTATTTAAGGAACGTCCACTGTTCGCGTATAAGAGATCTCAGAATCTCAAAGAATTGCTTTGTAAATCTACACCGTCACAACAAGAACAACTTCACAAAGGCACAATGAAGTGCTACAATTGCAAGAATTGCAACAATGTAATAGTTGGTAACACACTATTACACCCACTGACTGGCGAAAAAATAGCATTGAGACATACCACAAATTGTGACTCAGAGCATGTCGTGTATTCAATTAAGTGCCCATGTGGCCTTTTGTATATTGGCAAAACAGACAGAAAATTGAAAATCAGACTTTCCGAACACAAAAGTCGAATACGCAACAAGAATTTAACATCTCCTTTAGCACAACATTGGATAGAGCAGAATCACGGTATTGCCCAAATTCGCTTTCAAGTGATAGAACTGGTGCCCCAAAGACTTGGAATGGACAATGCTAAAATATTGATTCAAAGAGAAACTTATTGGATTCGAAAATTGCAAACCCTGACCCCATTTGGATTAAATGACAAACTGGAAATGGCATGCTTTTTGTAAAATAGACAACATTTTTTCCAACATTTCACACATTTATACACACAGATAAGGTCTAAAACTCGAAAGTTTCAAAAGAGAAGATATTCGGACTGTTGCTTTAGATTGTATATAGGCAGGTTTGATTCTGATGTATTATTGGGCTTTGATATATAGCATGCACTGGATGGTTCCTCAGCCACTTATTATAGTGATTTTTGAGTAATAAGTTCCAATTACAACTTAAAACCAGCTGGCGTTATTTTCATTTGTATGTGACTCACTAAAAAGCGCATATTCTTAAATTCCTGACCACATGCGATGGATTCACCACGTATGATACACGTCATGTTCTGATTATAACTGTAGTACTCGATCCAATCATCCTTTTGTTAAGACATAACCAAGGTACAACTATCCGATAAAATTGTTTAACACTACATTACGCCGACATAGAAGAGGGACACCAATAATAGAATTCAATGTGAACACTACATACCATCGTGATTAAGAGATAAAATTTTTCTATCTAGTGTGGCAACCATGCCCGTATATTTATAGTTATGACTTCAGAGTTAAGTCGCCATGACCGAGATACGTGACATTACCCGCGTTTAATAAATATATAAACGCGAGTTTTAAAACATGACAATATAAATAGTAAAAGAGGCTTGTTGTCATGAAATAACCTTAGATCAGAGAGCTCAATAAAGTTTGTACTACGAATACCCGTGTTGAAAAAAGACCGTCCTCCCAGGAAGACGGATGTCAAAATAAAAATAGGACTATCAAACAAACACGTACACGGCATTCGTGCGGCTACTGCCATGGCGAGAACTCCGTTTTGAGCACCACGCTCATCGAAATAAGGTAACCGCTAACAACGGATTTATTTCCAACAAACATTTTGGTTGTTTGTAACTCCATAGTCATCATGATTAACGGGCGCTCCCTCCCCTTCTTTTTTAGTGCGGAAAGCGGACATTTCGGCGAGACCGATACTTAAACTGCTAGGCTCGCAGGTAAATGTGTGTTTGGGACTATTTCAAAAAAAGAGAGTACATCTATTTTAAACAGCGCATTTACGTGAAACCGCTCTTTTACTACAGGTCCCCCGCGTTATCGACATAAACGTCTAAAAATACAGGTGAGCCTGATTAACTATTGGTTTCCTTATCTCACCGAAAAAATAACTAGAAAATAACTGAGACAGTTTTGTCGGATTTATGTCTTACAGATTTAACCTTCTTACCATCACAGGTAACCAAAAGAGTAAAATAAGATTCCTTTTCCTTCTATTTCTTAGAATATGCAGTCATTTTTTGACGCATGGTGATTTTTTCTTCCACAGATTATGAAAATATAGCTTATTCAAACTCAAATTTATGAGTTTTTTCATAGAAAATAGGTAAGCTGATAAACACTCATTACCCAATATGAACATTCAGAACTAATCATGAAATACTCACTCCTTGCTTCTTGTTTTTCTTTCAGACCCCTGACGAAGGGGCTTTTTTACGCCCCGAAATGCATTGGGTTTTGTTGATTTATTTGTTATGATTTGACGATATATTGTTGGTTGTGTATAATAATCAGTATTATTCATGTGAATTCCTTAAATGATTGTTAAAAGCAATGTAATTCAGCACATCATGTGATGTAAGTATTTGATTTATGATATTGAGTAAAAATAAACCAGAACGGTTAAAAGGAAAAGCATTCTGATTGTAGTGCGTGTCAGAGTCCTAGTGTTTCACACTAGGCCATATACATTGTTTTACTAGTGAGCAGGCACTAATCTGACAGAGCACACTTATTGTAAGAATATTTCAAACATCAGGTACACTTGAGTGCAATACCCTTCTCCATTCATATCGTGTCTTTCAGACAGTTCGGGGTTCCAGGAGAGTTCCATATCGGTGCCAATGCACTATAGTAGGGAATTTTTAATATTGTTCTAAATTGTGTCCAAAGTTTTATTGCTTCCTTAAGAACCTTTAGTTTAACTTTTTTGAAGTATTTTTGATGTCCAAATTTGAATAGATAATGATCTTCTGCTTCTGTAGTCGCTTGCAAGTATTCCGGATAATATTGGTGTATTCCCAGGAGGTACCTTATATTTTTAAATTGGAAAGCCCTGCAGTATTCTGTCAGATCCGGACTTGCAATACCTCCTTTCTCTTTTTTTCTTCTTAGCTTCTTCCATGATATTCTGATTCCCTTGGAGGCCCATATAAAGCTTGACAGCTCTCCCAGTAACTTTTTCAGTTCGGTTTTTTTGAATTGCAATGGGATATTATTAAACAAAAAGGTAAATTTTGGAAGTATATTCATTTTTATAATGTTAGACTTCCCTATAAAACCTAAAGGCAGGCTAGACCATACTTTAAGTAATTTTCTTACGTTTCGGGCTACTCTGTTTAGATTGTTTTGTGGTATTTTGTCTATATTTTGATTTATCAAAATGCCCAGGTATCTTATCTCTTTTTTTATGTTAGGACTATGGAAATGAGTATTCCATGTCATTATTTCTGTTTTGGTATGGTTTACTGAGTATCCTGAGACTTGGCCAAAATTAGAAATGATTTTTTCTATAGCTGGTTTGGATCTTTCATATTCCTCTGTAAATAGCATTAGATCATCTGCATAAAGTGCTAGTTTTTTCTCCCATCCCTGATATTTAAAGGGAGTTATATCTTTGCTGTTTCTAAGTTTATTTGCTAGAGGTTCTGTGTACAAGTTAAAAAGCAGGGGAGAGAGAGGACACCCTTGTCTTGTGCCTCTACCAATGTTTATATTATTTGTGAGGTTGCCATTAACTAGGATTCTTGAGCTAGGGTTTTTATAAATTTCCCCTATAGCATGAAGAAAGGATTCCCCTAGATTGTTTTTGATCATTATACTGTTTAAAAAGGCCCAGTTCACTCTATCGAAAGCCTTAGCAGCATCTACAGTTAATATTGTAAGAGGAATGTTTTTTGATGTGGCTATATCAATTGTGCTTATGAGTTCATGCGTCAGTTCGTGTAATTGTCTTCCTTTTGTAAAACCTTTTTGATCTAAATGTATAAGTTTGGGTATGATCTTTCCTAGTCTTATTGACATAATTTTAGTAAAGATTTTATAGTCTGCATTAAGCAGAGATATCGGCCGGTATGATTCGCGTTTTTTGGGGTCCTTTCCTGGCTTTAATATGATTGTTATTATTGCATCATTCCAAGTATCTGACAGTATTTCCTTTTGTTTGAGTATTACATTTGCTAATTCTGTTATTTGTGGGACTAGTGTGTCTGTTAAAGCTTGGTATAATTCGTTCGGTAATGCATCAGGGCCTGCTGCTTTCCCTTTTTTCAACGATTTTATTATATTTTTAACCTCGATAGGGGTGATTTCTTTATTAAGCTCCTTTTTCTCCTCCTCCGATAGTTTTAATATTGGCAAGTCTTTTAGGTATTCTTCTATTTGCTCCTCAGATGGGTTATTGTCTTCAGCATATAACTCTGAGAAAAAGGTCTCGAATTCTTTTCTGATTTCATTTTCTTCTGTGGTTAGGCTTGATTGGTCTTGTTTACCTATGATATTTATTTTGTTTCTTACTAAATCGGTCTTTAACTTCCATGCGAGCCATTTCCCACATCCTTCTCCGAATTCATGCTTCGCCATCTTGCTTGCTTCCCATTTAACTTTTAGTCTCTCTTCAAGAATATCGCTCAAACATTCTTTCTGTTTCTGTCTTTCTTTCTGCAAATTTTCTTTCTTAGCCGGATCCACTTCTATTTGTATTTGCGTATCAAGAACTTTTATACCTTTTTCAATGTCTAGTAATTCTTGTTTTAGTTTCTTTGTTCTATATGTTCCCAAACTAAGTAACTTACCCCTAATTACTGCCTTATACGTGTCCCAAGCTATTTGTTTAGATGTTCCTGTTTTATTATTCTCAAAAAAGGCTTCTGTTTCTTCCCTGAGTGCTTGTGTTATTTCTCGATCTGAAAACATGGCTCTTTCCACCGTGAATCTTTTTTGTGTATAGGTTGTCTTAATTTGTAGTGTTAGCTGTACAGCTGAGTGGTCTGATAGATGGGCTGGAATGTGAATTAGGTTTGTTATATTTGTCAGTAAACTTCTATCTACTAGGAAGAATTCTTTGTGAATATCTTACAATCATAATTAATTAATGATATAGGACGGTAATTTTTACAAAGAGAATGGTCTTTGTTGGTTGTGGGTATAAAAACAATCAAGGCTTCCATGAAGGAACCAGAGGCTTTAGATTCAGAAATAAAGGAATTGAAAAGTGCCAAAAGTTTGGGACTGAAAATAGAGGAAAAGATGGATTAGAATTCAACAGAAAGCCCATCAGGCCCTGGAGCTTTTGACCTCTTCAAAGGTTTAATAGCATCAGTTCCTCTCTCTATAATTATTCAAATTCATCAGGCAGGGACGGGGGAGAGTGGAGGCCAGAAAAGAAGGTATGAAAATTTTGAGGAGAGGGATTTGTATCATCAAATTATAGCAACTGATAGTACTCATGAAATACCTGAGCAATGTCCTCATCTGATGACGTAAGAGTATTAGTAGATTCATTTAGAATAGGACCAATATTTTTACGTTCAGAACTGATTTATAAGTAGTTGGCCAACATCTTACCGGCTTTATTTTGACCTCCATGATATTTAGATTTACTTTTAAGAAGGATATTACAAGCATCAATGGTGGCCAGCTTATTAAGCTCAGATTTGACCTTGATCAGATCATATAGTGTTGAGGGGGATTTAGAGGAAAAATATGTATGTTCCAAAGATTTTAATTGTTGCAATAACGCTGCATATTTGTTGCAAGCAATTTTCTTTTTATTTGCGACATATGAAACAGTGAAAGCACAAAAAGATGCCTTAAAAGCATCCCAAGTATTAGAAGTGGAGGTGTCAGCAGGGTTATTAAATGTGAAAAATTCATTGATGAATGTAGTAGCCACTGTAATGAAAGGGGTATCAGACAATAAAAAAGTATTTAACTTCCATCTGCTGAATTTGGGGGAGTTGAAAGAAAGGTCCAAAACAGAAAGAACAGGTGCATGATCAGAAATGAAAATAGATGCAATCTCTGATGATAAAAGAGATGGGAGTAGGGATTTACCAATAAAAATATAATCAATCCTAGAGCGAGTTTGATGAACATTAGAAAAAAAAGGTAAATTCAAGAGAATCCGATTTACAAGTTTTCCATGTATCAAATAATGAACGAGAGGCAATGGCAGATTGAAAGGTTTTGTGGTATTTATGTGGGTTAAATTTACATTTGGATTGTCTGTTGGAGTAGGGGTCTAACCATTGATTAAAATCGCCAGCAACTACAATGTTGGGACAGTCAATAGAAGTAAGTAAAATTTTGATGGAATTCCAGAATTCAGGGTCAGGTCTGATTGGACCATATATGTTCAGAAGGACCAATTATTTACCTTGTATAACAACTCTAGCCATTACCCATCGTCCATCAGAATCATTTTGTGTAGACAAAATTTGCACTTGAAGAGATTTATGAAACAATATTGCAACACCCCCTTTGTTACCAACTGAAGGAGAAAATACAACTTGACCCACCCATTGTCGCTTGAATTTGAGCGATTCAGTGTAATCACAATGGGTTTCCTGAATAAAAGAGACCTGAGCATTTAATTTTGACAAATGACAGGGTGACCAAGACCACAAACATTCCACGTGACAAAATTACACATAATGGCGGGTTGGGAAGGTGTTACATGGAAGGAGATGACACATTGTTAGGAAACAACTAAAAGGAGAGAAACACCAAGCATAAGTTAGAAGTACAAAACACATCATAATACAATAAACAGCATTAATAAACACATGCAACATATGAGATATAAATGGAAGGAAGAAACAACAACAAAAAGAATGAAAAAAGAGGAAAAAAAGAAGGGGAAATAGAAGAAAGAGAAGATAGATCAAGGAAAAAGATCCAGATCTAAAACAGCATTGCAAAGATTGGCGCATGGGGCGCAACTGCACAGATGGAAATTGAAGAGACGGAGAGTGAAATAAATAGAATAGAATTATGACAAGCCATCATTGAAAGAAAGAAGGGACAGATACAAGAAAGTTAGCGATGAGGAGAGGAGCCAGAAGCGGAATTTAGAGACAGACTATGTAGAATGGTTCTCAGTTTAGTAGGATCATCAAAAGTATGTGAAGAACCCTCATGAGTAATTTTACAAAGGCATGCATGTAAGATGCCATATCGAATATTCAACTGTCTCAATTGGGGACGAAGAGCCCAAAATTCCTTTCGTCATGCATTAGTTGCATTGGAGAGATCTTGAGAGAGATAGATGTTGTGACCAGACCAAATGAGACAACGCTTTGTCTTAGCAGCTGTGAGAACACGCATGAGATCTGTAAATTCCAGAAATAGCATAATAATTCCTCTAGGCCTGAGGGATTCGGTTGAATACGTCCGAGTCTATGGGCACGTTGAATATTTAATGAGGGCATTAAAAGAAGTTCTAATAGTTCTGGTAGGAATTTCTTACGGAAAAGAAGCATGTCTGCGCCTTCAATATTCTCTGGTAGGCCATACAGGCGTAGGTTATTACGTCTATTTCGATTTTCAAGGTCCTCAGTATGGAGTTTGGGCTGATGGATTTCCTGTTCCAAGAATGGAATTTTAGTAGAGACATCATGAAGATCACTAATGCGTTGCTCCATATCCAGAACTTTTGACTCCATACTGATCAATCTGTCCTCGATCTGTGGAAGTTTCTCATTAGTTGTAGACATAAAAGATTTCAACCCCCTCACCTCATATAAAATGGTATCCAAAACGGGATTTTTAGAAGATAAGATGGGTGAAGGAGGGTCATTTTTATCTTTCTTTGGTTTGGTACCTGGAGACATGGCTTTATCCGAAAGAGGTGCCTCAGTAGCCATTCTGGAGTGACGTGAAGAATGAGATGTGATTCTTAGTAAAGATTTTAGGCCGCCCATACACTAAAAAAAAACACATCTTAGTTGAAGAAGAGGCAGAAAAACAAAAGCAGAGCTAGATAGCATATTCCATTCATAGACCAGCAAGGTTAGTGAGCATTTAGTAAATCAAATGCCAAAAAACTGATAGGTGCTGGAGGATAAGAAGAAGATAAAAGGTATAACCTCAAATGCAAGAAGGCATGTAAGAGCAGACAGAAACGTCCTAAAAAAATAATGCACATTCAGTTGTTAGGAAGCAGAAGATTACATCCATTCTTGATTAAAATGGTTACTGCATAGTTGAAAGCACAACGTTGAGGAGAGGAGCCTCACACAGCAAAAATTCCTGAAGCGAGGCTGTATAGTATGAAAAAGCATGAAACGTTAGATACATAGGCAAAGCAGAAGGAGGAAAAAAAGAGTCACATTGCCAGGTGTTTTTTTTAGCCAAGTAACGAGGTCCGATTACCTGAGGCGGATGATGAAGATATTCAAGCGAGCGGCGGCCGGCCGATACAAAATGGTGGCTGCTTGCATCCGAATGAGAGAAAATCGCCTCCGTTGATACCTGCTCATCCGCTAAGTTAACATCAGTGAAAGCAGCTCCATATGCCGCCATGAGTGCTCAGAAAACAAATTCCTGCATCAGTCCGCAAAAAAGTGCAAAAATAACGGCTATAAAAGACTTAAGAGCACTGCGACCGAGCGGAGCTCAAATCGAAGCCGCCATCTTGCCGCGGCGCTATACCACACCCCCAAGCAAGACATCATGACTGAATGGAATGAACCGACCAACTCTCAAGCTCCATAAGTACTGTGGCATATACACCAGGCGCGTTTCTTTTGTTGCTATTCACTCTTGCCTAGGATCATATGCAAAGAGGCCCATATAGGAAACTTCATGGTAGGAGGCAAGAGGGGAAGTGTATGAGGGCATAAAAGAGCATGATTAAATCCATACAAGGGACATACAGCAAAGTACAGACATTTCTGTATCGTCACATATATTTTAGCACTCCCAAGACAGAATCTCAAGCCATGTTCAGTCAATTAACAAATCGGGCAATGGTGCAGGTTGGTGCAGCCTGGGTGGGTGCATTAGGCCCCTCGCCAGGCGGTCTCCAGATATCTCTTTTACCAGGTGGCTCCAGGGTCAGTAGGTGTTTGGTGCCGGTGTCGGGTCACAGTAGGTCAGAACATTTTAGGTACAGAGGTTCAGGTCTTTTTTATTTTCTTGAATAATGGTTACAATTTGCTGTTACTGTCAGGGGTAATGAGTGACAAGGGTGGAAGCCATTTAGTTTTTTTTCCAAGGATGGATGAATCCAGTGGGGTATCTTTAGCACATGACATTGGGAGGGCTTTGGTAAGGCTGGCAGGTGGCTGTTTACATTTCAAGAAAGTTCCCTTTCCTGAATTTCAGGTCTCATAGGACAGTAACTTGCAATGCCAATGGTAGCACTAATTGTTCTACAGTGGAGTTGCTTAGGATGTACAAAGGACAGATTATGCTTTTCCAAGAAACTCACCCCAAGGCACTCAAGACTACAAGTTTTGTTTCACACACATTCTACGCATCAGTCAGCACATTAGTCAGGTGGGTGACAATCTTGATTTCCCAGAATTTCCTAGGTGAAGTGCAGCAGGTGGTTACAGATCCAAAGGCCCGGTGGATATTGGTAGACTTGAGGACTCAAAATCAACTCATTCACCTAGTTACTTTCGATGGCCCAATTGAGGATGATGTAACCACCTTAAATGAAGTCTACAATATTCTGCTCCCAATGAATAGGCTACTAGCAATCGGTTGGGACTTCAACATTATACAGGACGTCAGGCTAGATTCTTCTCACTGTAACAAACAGCCAAATAAACCAAGGAATTCACATTTTCTAGCTAAAGCAATTAGTGATCTATTGTTAATCGACCCTTGGCGAATAGATAATCCACAGGTGCAACAATATACTTGCTTCTCTAAATGTTTTAATTTGGCCTCACTGAATGATTTCTTCCTCGTATCCCAATAATGGGCCAGGAACAAATCTTGTATTTTATAAAAACCCTTTTCGGATCACTCAGTCCCTTTGATAGACATCGTAGAGAATGGTCATCGGACCGAAAAGCCTCGATGGTCGCTCGTCAAATCGCTGATAACATATGATAGCCGGCTTATGGTTATGTGGTTGTCCCCAGACAAGTTTTTTCAAGAAATCTAGGTTCAGCTTCTTCCTGTGCAGAATGAGGGGGTTTTAAAGCTTTGTTTACAGGTGAGGCGATTTCCTTAACAACCCAAACCAGTATGCTTAGAAGAGAAAAGACACTAGCCCTGCAGCAAGAACTTGATCAAGCCACACTTGCACTCTCCAGATTTTATTCTCAAGCTTCAGGGGCTAGGGTTGCGCAAGCAGGCCGATGCTTGAAAGATCACTTCTTGACCCTGGAACTGGAAAATACATGTTTCCAGAAATACTAGGACGAAAGCAAACATGCTGGGTGTTTTTTAGCTTGCTCTTTAAAGAAAAAAAGGAATATGATACCATTGAAAAAAGGATAACAAGCCAATGAGGCTAAGAACCAAATGGTTGATCAATCCGATTGCATTGGCAAAGTATTTTTAGAGTATGACATAAGCCTGTATGCTTCCACATGTGGAACCACAGAAGTACACATTGAGGAGCATCTGCATTCAATTAAGTTGCCTGTGCTTAACGGAGAAACTCCAAGTCGCAGCTATAGCCCCATTATGCTTGCTGAAGTGAGAGATGTCATCAAAACATTGCCAAACGGCAAAGCAAGAGGAATTGATGGTCGACCTACTGAAGGTTTTTACAAGGTGTTAGAGGCTCAGATAGCTGAATTTTTAGCACAATATTTTTTCAATAGTATTCTTCTACTACACTCTGGAGTTAACGATAAAACACGCATTCTGGGGGGAAACAAATCACGTTACTGCGCTAGGGAAGTACCTTTACAGTTACAGTCTGTAGATGGACAATGTACACTTGGCACAGCCATAGCTCTGTACTCATCGATAGAATCATTAACATTTTAAATTTGGGAAAATGATATCCTTGGTTCCCATAGTGAGGTTGAGAAATTCTTTAAATTCGATTATTTCATGCTAGGTTTAGACTGTATCCACTAAGCCACCATGAGCAGAAAGTACACTCTAGCTGTGGAAGTCGACACTCTCAGAGCATAAGACAAAACAATCCTGCATTTGCAGTGCAGGCCACCTTTGGCCAAGAGGGCACAGAGGCATAGGTTGTGTGTGGAGGCCACCTCTCTGTGGCCAACAACTTACGTTCCCTCCACCCACCCCATGATCTTGTACTGGCTGAAACAAATATGAGGGAACAATACTGTCCTTGGCATTGCCAAAAACTACTTAAAAGTATTTGCATAAGATTAATTTAATGATCTTTCTTGCAACACATCCTGAGCAAAGACCTTTCATTTTGGACTGCTCTATGCATAGCAACCACATACACATTCTAGACTTCCGCTGGGCGATATATTTTTTTTTTTTTTTTTTTAATTTTTGAAAACCTTTATTTCACAAGAGCACACAGCTATTCAGCCTAACATCCCGGAGGCAAGGCAGCATAGTAGGCAGAGCATAGTAGTGCAAGTCAGGTACGGCAGGAAATTATAGGTTTATTTTATAATTTTATAACAATAGGAAGAAGACGCCAAATGGCGCCGAAGAGTGGCAATGGGAGAAGAATACAGCAAGGAATAGAAGGCCGGGAGGAGAAAGAGACCAGCAGCTCAGAAGTACAGAAGAGTGGAGGATGATAGGAGGGGGGGGGGGAAACAGGATCAATCAGGTATCGTACACAGTCGGTGTCATAGGTCACAGTGACAGGTGCTCATCCAATGAAACAGGCTCGGGCGGCAGACACACATCACCCCGGTAAGAGTTCCAAGCACCCCACACCCTGTTCCATTTGTTAGGTTTACCCCTTGCAACATAGACAGTCTTCTCCCGGAACATACACCAATCCATGTTGGCCTTCCATTGTACCACCAGGGGTGCCGTATTGGCCCCCCACCTCTGAGCGATGTCTCTCTTGGCCACCATATTGCCTAGGGTCACCCACTGAGTTTGGGCTGTGTTGTGATCTGTTGGCTCCCAAATGTTGAGGAGGCACCTACGAGCTTCCGCCGCAATCCCCACTCCCGACACTTCGCTCATGACCCTGTGAATCCTCCTCCAGTAGGACGCTATGGCCCGACATTCCCACAAGATGTGTAAGAAGGTAGCGAGGGCACCACAGCCTCGACGACAGAGGCCGTCGGGCGAGTAACCCATGTGTATAAGGCGGGGGCCAGTAACGTATACCCTGTGCAGGATTTTAAATTGGACCAGACGAAGCCGAGATGAGATGGCAACCTCCTTAGGGGAGGACACTGCACTCTGCCAGTCCTCCTCGTCGATTTCCAGGCCATCCGCCACCCACTGGTCTCGCAACCCAAGGAGAAGGTCAGTGCGAACATTAATTAGTTTTTTGTAGGACAGTGAGATTGCGCTATCGGGCATATGGCCGTCCAGCACTCTGTCCTCCAGCGGTGAGCTTTCCGGGATATCCTCCCCAGGGGTCATAGCAGAAAGCAAGGCATGCCTCAGCTGGGCATATCGGAAGAACTCCGAGGCACCCAGCTGGTACTCAGTCTGTAGCTGGGGGAAGGTCTTGATAGTCCCTTTGGAAATCACATCCTCCACCCTAGTGATGCCAATGAGGTCCCATTTGTCAAAGCCCTTGGTGTGCCATAGTCTGCCCAACATATCGGATTCATACAGAGGAGTGAAGCCGGTTAGTCTGCCCTGCCATCCCTGCACCTTGGTGATCGTACGCCAAATAGAGACTGCCGTCCTCGTGGGACCGGACATACGCCGATCCAGGGATCTGGAGTAAAGGGCTCGGTAATAATTACCACCACTCATAAGCCACCTGTCCATAGCGTAGCCGGGGCTATTCACCGGCCCATAAAACCGGTGATTGAGGGCTGCAAGCTGGGAGGCCCAATAATACCTACGAACATCCGGTAGTGCTATGCCCCCGTCGTACCACGGGAGCGTGAGCTTCGTGATCGCCACCCGAGGGCGGCCATCCCAAAGTAGGGCCCGCTGAAGACTCTCAACTTCCCGGAAGTATCGGGCCTGTACCGGGTCTTGGGTGTTTTGTAGGGCATACAGAAATCTGGGCAAGGACATCATTTTAAACAGGGCCGCTCGGCCAAGCAGGGAGAGCGGGAGCTTACGCCAACCCTCCACGTCGCGTCGAAGGTGCTGCAGTGGGGGGAGCAAGTTCTGGTCGTATCGAACCTTCGGGTTCCCAGAGATGTAGATCCCTAGGTACTTGAAGCCCTGTGCGGCCACCTGAATGTTGCAGCCTCTGGGGAGGCGCGGCGTGTCCCCTTTCAATACGTAGAGGGAGGACTTGGCCCAATTGATAATCAGGCCAGAGTACCTCCCAAAGTGTCTGAGCACGTCACAGGCAACAATGAGAGACTTGTACGGGGACGTCAGATATAGGAGGATGTCGTCCGCGTACAGGGAGATACGGTCCTCGAAGTCAGGTGCCCAGGTGATACCATGGAGGTCAGGGTGGAAGCGCAGTGTGGCCGCCAAGGGCTCGAGAGCCAGGGCAAAAAGGAGAGGCGACAGGGGGCAGCCCTGCCTGGTACCCCTGTGAAGAACAAAAGACGTCGACAGGCGACCATACACGGATACATTAGCCATTGGGCTGGCATAAAGAAGTTTCACCCAGCTGAGGAAGACCAGGCCAAAACCGAACTTAGCCAACACTGCCCAGAGGTAATTCCACTCGATGGAGTCAAACGCCATGGTGGCATCGAGGGATGCCAGCACAGCTGGCTCCGTAAGAGTGTGCGCCCTAGCCAGGGCGCCGTGAAGCTGTCTCAAATTGAGGGCAGTGTTGCGGTGCGGAATAAAGCCCGACTGGTCCGGGTGCACCAAGTCGCCAATAACCCCAACCAGTCGGTTGGCAAGCAATTTGGCGAGGACCTTGGGTTCGGTGTTCAGGAGGGAGATAGGCCGATATGAACTACACACATCCCTTGGTTTACCGTCTTTGTGGATGACCACAATAGTGTCCACCCTCTGGTCAAGGGGGAGAACGCTGGCGTCTCGCGCCTCCAGGAACATAGTACGGAGATGCGGGGAGACCACATCAGGCCGTATCTTGTAGAGCTCAGCCGGGATTCCGTTGGGACCCGGCGCCTTGCCAGATCTCAAGGAGCGGATCGCAAGGGCAATCTCGTCAGAAGATATGTCCCTGTCCAGATCATCGCGATCCGCCTCAGAGAGACAGGGAAGATCCACGGTCGAAAGAAGTTCTGCCGAGTCGGCCTCTGAGCAGTCAGAAGTGGAGGTGTAAACACCCCTGAAATAGTCGGCAAAAGACTCGGCAATGGCGGAGGGGTCAGTGACAGGGGTTCCATCTGCCCCCAGGATCTCAGGTACAACCCGACTGGCCAACTCCCTCCTGTCCAACCAGGCCAACAGCTTGCCAGCCTTGTCTCCCACGTCATAGATACGGCCCTGCTGTTCCCTAGCCAGGGTCTGGGCGGCATTCGTAGCGAGATCTCGGTACTCCAATTGCTTTAGGGAAAGTGCATGGAGGAGGTCTGGGTTGGGTTCAGGATCCAGTTGGGCTTCGAGGTTCAAGATCTCTTCCTCGATACAAAGGAGATCGGCATCTCTATTCCGACGGGCCTCCGCTATTAGAGCGAATGCCGCGCCTCTCAGGACGGTCTTGAACGCCTCCCACAGGGTCGCGGCCGACCCAACCGAACCCTCATTCTCGGAGAAGTAAAGGTCTATAGCCTTGGCCAGTAGGGCACGGGTCTTTGGGTTACGAAAGTACCAAGGATTGACCGTTGCCGGTCGCACCGACAGGGCGATATCAAAGTCAAAGGAGACCAGGAGCGGCGAGTGATCAGAAACTCCTCGCGCCAGAAAACGAGCCTCAGACACGGCCGTAGCGTGAGCTGCCAAGGTAAGGATGTAGTCTATACGGGACAAGCTGCCGTGTGCGCTGGACAGGAAGGAGTGCTGACGAAGCGTGGGGTGTAAGAGTCTCCAACGATCTACAAGGCCCATTGAATCTATAAACGAGGGCAACCACAGTTGAGAGTGGCGAAGGTCTCTAGACGGTTGCCGGTCCAGAGTACCAGAGCAGACCGAATTGAAGTCACCCCCAACAATAAGTAAGCCGTCAGGCAGAGCTAAAATGGCGCCACCAAGGTCCTGGAACGTGCTGGTGAGGTTCCGTGACAATTGTAAGTGGTGTTTTTGACTCGCACGAATATGGTCGAGTCTGGTATCTATGACCCGCAAATGACGAGTTTAGTAAGTGTGCGCAGTTTCGCTGTGCTAACTTAAACCGTTCGTTTGTTATGTGGGTTTTTCATCTGTACCCACGGGTTCCATCTTAGATACGGCATCCATTTTGTCTCTTGCCCTCAAGTAGCCAGCGAACGGACGCTGTCCGCTTCGCGACCCTGGGACTCCCAAGATATTTGCGGAAGACACATGTTCTTTGTAAGTGTCTTTATGGCAGGGGGGTTGCTGCTGTAAGGCAGGTGGCGCCGCTCGAGGCTCATCTTGCCGCACGGGCTTATTGTCTCAGCCGTGCATCTCATTAGGCACGTCCCTTTGATGCCTGTATCTCGTGTTTCCCGTTACCTCCCCTTTTACACCCTTTCCGATCTCCCCACTGTCTCCGTCTTCCTCTGCACCTGTCTTCGTTCCTATTTCGATCTACTTTACTGCTGATTGGAATTTGCTAATGGTGGGAAGATGGGTTTTTACAGTTGGGAACCGCCAAATGTTTCCGCACTTATGTTCCGGACCTTGTGTGTTTCAAAGTGACCAAAGCGACCCCTCTGGGAGCTAAATGTGGGAACCGGGTTGTAAACTTTTGTGTTCAATGTTATCCTATGGGTAAAAACTGTATAAAAGGAGCGATCCACAGAACCAATTTGAAGCAGTCTCCCCGAACTACACTCGATGTACTTCCTGTGACTTCTGTGTTCCCTGCAGCAAATAAACCTTGAATCTTTGACGCCCAAGGAAGTGTCCCGTGTCTCTGTGACTTGTACGCCGGAGCAGGTTACCCACGAAGGTTTCAGGTGTTGTGCCCTGGCACCGCTGGGTCCAAAAGAACCCAGTCCTTCAGTTGGCGCCCAACGTGGGGCTGCATCAGTGGTACCGGTCCAAGCCCGACGATCGTGAGGAACTTCGTGTGAAATCTCCGAGGGAAGGTGCACCCCGCTTCATCGATCCTGTTGTCGAAATAAGTGGCCCGAAGACTTTTCCCGCGAAGATTCCCGCCTCCTGACGGCTGCGACGGACTGCTGCCCTGACTGTAGACCTGTTTTGGCGCCTGGCGTAGACCTTGGTATAGCGAGACGATTGACGGGCCTTCCTGAGGACGCCATCGATCTTTGAGTTAAGTATTTGTGGGTCACTCCCAGAGTTCTTGGTTGTTGACACTTTAGCGAGTGTTTTTGTTGTACACGCTGTGTGAGTGTTTTTGTCGGTGACACTTTGCTAGCGTACTTTGTTGTTGTATTATTTGACGACTGCAGCCGCCAAAAACCGAGGGTTTTGTTCTTTGCTGGGACTTGGTAAATCCCGTAACCCTTGAAGTTTGTGAAACTCGGCTAGTGTGCGAGATGCCTGGTCGCAGTACTTTGTTCAGTTGTTTTAGACCTTGTGGTGCGGATTCCCTGCTGGAGGACTCGTGTCCGATACCTCCGGTTGGAACTCCTACTTATGACTTATATAGCAAACATGGGCTAGGCCCGATTGCTTTTAACGATTATTGGATAAAATATACAAAGAAAGACGGCGACCTTCGTTGGCCACCTCACGGTAGCTTCGAAGCGTCGATCTTAGATAATCTTGAAATAAAGTTGTTCGAACGTAAATCAAGGCCGGCCATGTTTGATGCCTTTCGGTTGTGGCGCAAAGAAGCCCGACAGAAAGAAATCAGACAGAATAAACGTAGTCAGCGAGATAATGTTGCTACTATAGTGAAGAAAGCTGAGCAGTTTCAGCGTGATAAGGAGGATAAGGATAAGGAAGTGTTTGAGAGGCTACAGCGTATGACCATAGATAAATGCTATCCTGCTTTGCCTACGGAGTCGGATAAGAAGGAAGAGGCAGTTGAGGATCCTTTAATGTCCTATCTTATGAAGTCGCCACCTCCGTACGTACAGGGTACCGCAGCTCCTGTGGTCCCTGCCGTACCTGTTCTTCCACCTATCGTTCCTCCGCCTGTTCCTCAACCTGCACCCGTTCTTCCGCCTGTTCCTGCTCCTTTGTCTGTTTCTATTCCTACTGCTCCTCCGCTTCCACATACTCCTGCTCCCGCTACTGCTCCTGTGTTGTTAACCCCTGTTGTTGCTACTGTCTCTACTCCTTCTCTTGTTAGTCCTGTGTCTTACTCTTCTCCCTCTACTCGTAATCGTAATTCTCCCCTTGCGACAAACTTCTTTCAGTCGCTCGGACCTGTTTTTGGGTCTGCTGGTTCTGATGGTCCTCAGAGACGTAGCCAGCTTCCTGGAAACAGAGAACGTGTTGCGCTATATAATATGGCGATGGGTTGGATGGTAAACCCTCTTAGAAATCCACCTCGTGTTGTTCTCGAAACGTTTAATCAATTCAACATACCGACTCAGAGATATGTGTTTGACGAAATGTGCAAGTTCCTTCATGATCAGATAGTGGCCGATGCGCCTGACGAGGTGCTGACCGCCCTGTCCGACCTTCGACTTCAGTTCGCAACTGGACTGATAGTAGATACTAACGTCCGACGTGCTATTGAGCGATTGCTATCTCTTCGTCCCGCTCCAATACCTCATGCCTTGTTTGTTGAGGATATTGAAAGACAAGACGAGTCTGGCCAATATCCTATGCGTGAAGTTCCGCCGGTTTGGATACCAGCTGATCCAAATGCTCAACCTCGTCCGATATTGGCACATTTTGAGAGAGTGTGGATACACCTCCCATGGAAACGATCGGAAGTGCTTCAGGTGAAACAATCTCTGCCCGATCCTCGTAAAAATCCTACTGGGTATTACAAGGAACTATCGCAGCTCGTAGATGCTACGGTAATGAATCTTGCCGATATCGACATGTTGTTTGGCAATGTCGTACCGCAACCGGTATGGGCTAAGATTCGTCACCAAGATCACGCTAATGAATTAGGTGGTGATTGGGCTGCCATTACAGCGGCAGATGCTGGACAAGTGGCTGCTACTAAACCCGATCGGTTGATTACTGCTCTTCCTCAGCGAATAATAACATTAATGAAAACGCTTATGCCAGCCATGAGAGTCAATTGGGACAAGTTGTCCGCTTGTAAGCAGAAGAAAGATGAGAGTGTTTCCGACTTCTTTACGAGGTTCGAGGAAGCATTCATTGACCATAGTGGACAGGATATGGGTACTGAGGGTGGACAACGGTTGTTTGTGGATAAATTTGTGTCGAACTTGCTGCCCGATTTGAGCAATAAATTAAAGAATTCAGAGAGTGCATGGGCCGTTTCTACCTCAGCTCAGATATTGGCTACGGCGCAATATTACGAGAATAGAGAGAAAGAAGAAAATGACCGTGCTGATAAAAAGACGAAAGAGCTAAAAACTAAGGTGTTGTTGCAACAAGCGTATCCGCCGCGTTCTAATCAGAATGCGTCTCAACAGAATAGATCACAGTCGCAATCGAATCGATCGCAGCCGCGTAATGATTCCTCTTTCCAAAGATCTTCATTAGGGTACAATCAATGTGCTTATTGTAGACAGGAGGGACATATTAAATTTGATTGTCCTGCTTTAAATGGACGTAATAGCGGTAATGCGTCTAAAGGAGGTCGTGGTGGTTCACAGCACGCATCACGTGGTAGAGGTCGTGGTGCTCAGAATGATCGCTCTGACCATTCATCAAATTCTAATAACTGTTTTGATCAACGTGGATCATCGCAAGGACGATCTGCGCAGTACAATGTAGACGATTATTACGTCGATCAGGGGACTGACGACAGTAATTACTAGGACAGCCAAAGACAAGGAGAGGGAGTGGTATCAGTTCCGGTTGATCAGAGAGGGCCTTACGTCGCAGTTGCTACATCGGGCGTCGTTGAGCCTTTTCTGTTGGACACTGGTGCAGCGAAAAGTTCTATCATGCATTCGAAACTCCCTGGCGCACCTTTGTCTGGCTTAACAAATGTTTCCGTTGGATTCTCTGGCGCCCCCGTTAGCAATCCAGTTTCGCGCCCTTTGCCCCTTAAAATTGGGCCACGTGAGCTAGAAGCTCCGTTGATTTTAACTACTGGTTGTGGCGAAAATCTTTTGGGTCTGGATTTGCTTAAACGCTTGTATGCAACTTTGTATTGTTCTCCTGCGGGTGTAAAGCTTACGTTAGGAGAGAGGGTAGTCTCTCCCATGTATTTGTCTCTCGATAAGCTTCCACCGGAATTGAATTCTCTTCCTGCGTCTTTGTGGGCGACGGGTCCAAATGACGTGGGCCTACTTGATATCTCCCCTTATGTTGTTCAACTGAAATCTAATGTGCGATTGCCACGTATTCCCCAATACCGTATCTCCCTTGATGGTGAACGAGCTTTGTTAGCGATCATCTATGATTTGATCGAGAAAGATGTTATTGAGGAGACTCGGGGAAACGTGTGCAACAGCCCTGTACTGCCCATTCTTAAACGTACTGATCCTACCAAACCGCCTGTTTATCGTTTTGTTATCGATTTACGGGAGGTAAATAAAATTGTGGTTCCTCAATTTCCTGTTGTGCCTGACATCACGGCGCTACTGACTCTGATTCCAGCTACTGCTTCATGGTTTTCGGTGATTGATTTGAAAAATGCGTTTTTCAGCATCCCGATTGCCGAAGAGAGCAGGGACCTTTTCGGTTTCTCTCTCGGTGGACGTAGCTTCCGGTTCAAACGCGCTCCTCAGGGCTACTGTGAAAGTCCATCGATTTACAGTCAAGCTTTGAAGGGTCAACTGGATGCGTTTAGGTTGCCGGTTGGTGCGGCTTTAATCCAATACGTCGATGACTTATTGGTGGCTGCTGATACTCAGGACATTTGCAAAATTGCTACGGTATCGTTGCTGCAACATCTCTGTGAGTTGAATCACAAGGTGTCACCTTCTAAACTCCAATATTGTTGTCAAGAAGTAACCTATCTAGGTCACTTATTGTCAAAGGAGGGAAGGAGATTGACCCCAGAGAGAATTGCAGCGATTGCGCGAATGGCTGTGCCACAAACCCAAAGAGATGTGCGTGCCTTTCTAGGTATCACGTCGTACTGCAGGCAGTGGATTCCTAATTTTTCATTGCTAGCGAAACCATTGGTGGCTCTTACGTGCAAGGATGTTTCAACTCCTTTACCATGGACGGAAGAATGTCAGAAAAGTTTTTCTGAATTACGTGATTCATTGTGTTCGGCTCCTGTGTTAGGTACCCCTGATTACAGTAAGCCGTTCACGTTATATGTTCACGAGAGGGAAGGTTGTGCTTTGAGTGTTTTAACGCAACCTTTTGGTGGTAAGCAACGTCCATGTGCATATTTTTCCTCGACCTTAGACCCAGTAGCTAGAGCATTGCCGAGTTGTTTGAGAGCAACTGCGGCAGCTGCGGTCTCCATCCGACAATCAGCAGGATTGGTCATGGATAATATGCTTACGGTGATGGTTCCGCATGCAGTCGATACTCTTTTGAATCGAACGAAAACTCAGCACTTGACGAGTGCGAGGTTGTCTGGGTACGAATTGACGCTCTTGGCAAGCCATATTCAGATAAAACGTTGTAATGTCCTAAATCCGGCAACTTTGTTACCAATTAGTGCAGAGTCAGATGAAGTAGCAGAACATGACTGTTACTTGCGGACAGAAGAGGAAACGAAAGGTCGAGTGGACCTTAAAAACACCCCATTGGAAGACCCGGATGGCACCCTGTATGTGGATGGGTCATGTTTTAAGTTGCCGAATGGCGATGTGACTACTGCTTATGCTGTTGTAACATTGAATACTGTTGTTGAGACTGCAAGATTGAATCAGAATTCTGCCCAAGCTGCAGAGCTGATTGCTCTCACTAGAGCATGTGTGTTAGCGAAAGGAAAACGTGTGAATGTGTACACCGATAGCCAGTATGCTTTCGGTGTAGCGCATAGTTTTGGACGATTGTGGCGAGAGCGTGGTTTCTTGACGTCGCATGGCACGAAAATACAGCATGGCCAGCTTGTGAACGATCTTTTGGATGCATTGACTTTGCCTGCACAAGTTGCAATTGTTAAGTGTAGTGCGCATCGTAAAGTGACGGATGATGTTGGTCGTGGTAATGCGTTTGCAGATGAGATTGCTAAGGAGACTGCCCGGAACCTTAGCACTCGAATGTATGTGACGAGTTCGGTTAGGTGGCCTACAGAATCAAGTATGTGTGAAGATACCATAGAGAGCGTGAAAGCAATTCAGAATGAGGCCACTGACACTGAAAAGACGAAGTGGAAAGAAAGTACGGGAAAGTTGGATGTGAATGGTTGCTGGATTGATTTGTCAGATCAGAAAAGATGGATGTTGCCTGATGCGTATGTGCTGGCCGTTGTGACAATGGCACATGGGTTAGCACATATTAGCGCGAAAGGTATTTGCAAGTTGTTGGCTGCTGTGTGGAAGAATGATGGAATTACAAAGTGTGCTGAACGTCTGGTGAAGAATTGTATGGTGTGTATAATGTACAATCCTGGCAAAGGAACCCCAACTCCCCCTGGCAGTTTTGCTCCTCCTTCGTATCCCTTTGAGGTGATCCAATTGGACTTCATCCATATGGAGCGATGCAATAACCTGAAATACGTTCTGGTTGTGGTTTGCGCATTCTCCCGATGGATTGAGGCCTATCCCCTCAAAGATAATACTGCTTTGTCTACTGCGAAAATCCTACTGAAGGAATATTTTCCTCGGTATGGAATGCCTAGAGTCGTGTGGTCAGATAACGGAAGTGAGTTTGTTGGAAGTGTGATGAAGAGTGTGTGTAAGGGCCTTGGAATTAATCAGAAATTCCATAGCGCCAATCATCCCCAGTCAGCTGGATTAGTTGAGGGGTACAATGGCACCCTTAAACTAAAACTAGCGAAGATTCAGGCTACGACTGGACTTTCGTGGCCTGATGCTTTGCCTCTAGCACTACTGTCAACTAGGGCGACTGTACACTCCCGAATAGGGCTTAGTCCCTATGAAATAGTGTTCGGCCGTCCTGCGAATGTGTGGGGGGTTCCTAGGCCAGGAATATTCTCTGATCTTGAGTATCCGATGTTGATTGATTACTTACATGACTTGACTGCTAAACTGAGGTTAATTCACCAACAGGTTTACGACGCCTTGCCGACGCAGACGGAGGGTCCAGGCCACCAGCTCCAGCCCGGGGACTGGGTGGTTACTCGAAATTTTTCACGCAAGAACAATCTGGACCCCCGATTCATCGGACCTTACCAGGTGCTCCTGGCCACGAGGACTGCTGTTCGTCTTGAGGGGCGGAAAAATTGGGTACATGCTACCCATTGTAAGCGAGTCCCTATTCCTTTGCCGGCAGACCCGTGGGTAAGGAAAGGCATTGCGTCAACAGAAACAGAAACATTGCCGGCGTTTGTGCCTTTCAGCGACGCACAGCTTGTTGGAGAATCCTCAGCGCAGCAGAAAGCCACTGTTGAACACTTGTCAGCAAAAGACTCAAGACCAGATCAACCAACTGATCAGCAGGACGCTGTTTCTTCAACGGATCCTTTGTTCGACGAGCAGACACGTCCCGGGAAACATCGATATTCTTTGCGATCTCACACTAAGGACAAATAAAATTTTCTTGCTTTGCTGAAATTGACAACTGCAATATCCTCGTTTCCCATGATCAATTTTGAACATTCGTATCATTGAAATTTTTTTGTACATATATCAAGCTTCCTTCCTTGTATCTTTTTACTTCCACAGCTGAGAAACATTGTGTTTATATATATACATATTGTGTATTGAAGGCCGTAGGGCCGCGCGCGTACTTCCTTCTGGACAGTAGGTCTTGACGCTAGGTTAAAGGCCGTCGGTTCCTAGGAACTCCTGGGGATTGACTATTGCTGCACAGAACGAAGTGCGTCAAGAAACGTTGCGGACGGTCGTAGGGAATGGCATTTTCGAAGCTGAATGATTTGGAAGGAGCTCAGGCATACAGATTCAAGCTGCAGCAACTCAGTCGTACCAAATGTTTTATACTTCAATTGTTTGTGTTGTTTCTGACTGCTTCTGCATTATTGGCGGGTGGGGTGTATTACATGTTGTCCTACTTTTTACCTTTTACACCTACTCCTACTCCTTACCCTAACCTTACTTCTACTGCTTCTCCTCATTCCTTTCATATGTTACCGGAACACGAGCAGGCTAGACGTGTAGAATTCCGCAACAATTCCTTTATTCAGCTCCTCCATCAGCATCAGTTAGTGGTTAATACTACTAATTGTTGGGTGTGTGGGTTGATGCCACATACTGCGGGTAAGGGAATTCCATATCTGGTGTTACCGTATAGTTCCCAAGGGTCAGCTCGAGCATTCCAAACAATGTTTCGAAGCACACTGGGTTTCCACCCCATTCAAGAACAACGTTCCCCCAACTCTGGTCCTACCTCGTATCAGAGGCTGCTATCAATGGCAATAGAGGATATGGAAGATGAGATCCATGATCCTTTTCTTATCCCTAAAGAGGAGGTACAAGCCTATAGGGTCCTAAGTAGAGGGGAATATAGTATGTTCACTAATGAAAAGCAGCTTAAAAGCTCGCCTCCAATATGGGTCGTACCCCACACTGGTAATCTTTGTCTTGTGGGTCGTGGTTCGCAAGCCCCACTTGGAGCAAGTGCTTGCACTGAAAGTTACGTTCTGCCAATGTTCTCGTCCCCTGTGTTTCTGGCTGCCAAGGGTACATACTTCATCTGTTATGATCGTGCATACACATGGTTGCCCGCAGACTTCATGGGCTCATGTTTTATTGCAAATTTGTTGCCTCCGACGTTCACTGTAGATGCCGATTACCATAAGACTAGAGTTGTACGAGGCGTAATTAGCGAAGAGGACACTGCCGGTCAAGAGGCAGGAGACTTTTTCAAGGGTTTCCTCCCGTTTTGGGGACCTATGGTTAATAGTAGGAACCTGAGACAGTTGACTCGAGTGGTAGAATCGACAGCTAATATTACTGCCAGTGCCCTTGGTAATATCACCACAGAACTTCAGGCGGAGAGACTTATGACGTTACAAAACCGTATGGTTTTAGATGTCATCTTAGCAGATCGTGGTGGGGTATGTAAGGTGATCCATTCGAGCTGCTGCATTTTCATTCCAGATAATGCTCCTACTGTCTATCAAGCCATCTCGAAGTTGCATAAGATCTCCGAATCCATACACGTGGATGTAGGGGATTGGACGCTACTTGGATGGTTTTGGGGCCTGATATCGACTTGGGGTTGGAAGATTCTGATGATCATCGGAGTTGTGGTAGTGTTCCTGTTCACGTGTTGCCTTTGTGTGCAGTGTGGTCCTGCCTTATGTGGCCTCTGTGCTACAACGTGTATGAGACAACCATCTGTTACCAAGGGGACTCGATTGGACAGAGCTATGCTACAACGACATCTTGATGGTCTGATGAATATCGAATATGATTCTGACTAGTGCTTGCCTACATGAGGGCAAAAGGAGCGTCTGAGGTTCCGTGACAATTGTAAGTGGTGTTTTTGACTCGCACGAATATGGTCGAGTCTGGTATCTATGACCCGCAAATGACGAGTTTAGTAAGTGTGCGCAGTTTCGCTGTGCTAACTTAAACCGTTCGTTTGTTATGTGGGTTTTTCATCTGTACCCACGGGTTCCATCTTAGATACGGCATCCATTTTGTCTCTTGCCCTCAAGTAGCCAGCGAACGGACGCTGTCCGCTTCGCGACCCTGGGACTCCCAAGATATTTGCGGAAGACACATGTTCTTTGTAAGTGTCTTTATGGCAGGGGGGTTGCTGCTGTAAGGCAGGTGGCGCCGCTCGAGGCTCATCTTGCCGCACGGGCTTATTGTCTCAGCCGTGCATCTCATTAGGCACGTCCCTTTGATGCCTGTATCTCGTGTTTCCCGTTACCTCCCCTTTTACACCCTTTCCGATCTCCCCACTGTCTCCGTCTTCCTCTGCACCTGTCTTCGTTCCTATTTCGATCTACTTTACTGCTGATTGGAATTTGCTAATGGTGGGAAGATGGGTTTTTACAGTTGGGAACCGCCAAATGTTTCCGCACTTATGTTCCGGACCTTGTGTGTTTCAAAGTGACCAAAGCGACCCCTCTGGGAGCTAAATGTGGGAACCGGGTTGTAAACTTTTGTGTTCAATGTTATCCTATGGGTAAAAACTGTATAAAAGGAGCGATCCACAGAACCAATTTGAAGCAGTCTCCCTGAACTACACTCGATGTACTTCCTGTGACTTCTGTGTTCCCTGCAGCAAATAAACCTTGAATCTTTGACGCCCAAGGAAGTGTCCCGTGTCTCTGTGACTTGTACGCCGGAGCAGGTTACCCACGAAGGTTTCAGGTGTTGTGCCCTGGCACCGCTGGGTCCAAAAGAACCCAGTCCTTCACTGGTCTGTAGGCCAGGCGGGACGTAAACCGAAAGTAGGATGAGGGCCCTCCCCTCCCACTGCCCAGCCACCGCTGCGTAGCGTCCCCTATCATATATCGTAGTGACAACAATCTCCAGCGGAAGGGAAGCTCGGACAAGAACGCCCGCCCCCCGAGAGCCTGAAGTGAACCCTGAGTGTGCCACCATCTTGTACCCTTTGCGATTGAGCGCCTTACATGAGTTCCCAATCAAATGTGTTTCCTGTAGAAAAACCACATCAGGCATGTGACGCTTGAGCATTTGAAGCACAATTCCCCATTTGATTCGGTCACCCAACCCATTGACATTCCAACTGATAACTTTTAGTTTCCTACCCCCCATCATCGTGGCACCCTCCCCTACCCGGCCCGAGAGACCCTTGCAGAATCAAAGGTGAAACAATATACATCACCCATTGCCGAAAGAAAGAAAACAAAATCACACTAAGAGACATTCGAACTTGTCCCAAAACACCCCCACCCTGCACCCCTGCAGCAGACTAAAAAGCCCCCCCAACCCGCAGTGTGCCTGTCGCCCCATTAACTAGTCTACAAAAAGCCCCAAGAGGAGTAAGGATTCCCCGCGGACACCTCCCGCCGCCCCCCATGAAACGACAGGAGCTCAAATTGCTATTACACTGAAAAGGGACGAATGTCACATATAGCAGGACCACCAACCGCCAGTGTCCTCGTAGTAGAGCCAGTTCTCACAAATCAGCGCCACCAGCAGCGCCCCCTTCGCTGTTCTCCCGGTCATCGCTACGCTGTGGTAGGGTGTCGAGCCATTCGCTTACGTTGTCCGGAAAGTCAAAGAACAATGCACGGCCTTCGTGTTCGACCCGCAGCTTGGCCGGGAACATCATTGAATACTTAAGTCCCATGTCCCTCAGTCGCCGTTTCACTCCCCCGTAGCTCTGGCGTTGTCTCTGTACCGCCCTGGTAAAGTCAGGGTAAAAGTGCACCTCAGAGCTCTGGTACTGTAACGGTCCGTGCCTCCTTGAAGCCTGTAAAATTGCGTCCCGATCCCTGAAGTTGAGGAACCTAGCAATGATGGGTCGAGGTGCCGCGCCCGACTTTGGCGGGCCACCTGGTACCCGATGTGCTCGCTCCACCGAGAAGAATTTGCTCAACCCGGGGGGAGTAAGATGGTTCTGTATCAGGTCCTCAACGAACAGGTCTGCCGATGCCTCTTCCGACCCTTCCGGAACGCCAATGATGCGGACATTCTGTCGCCTGGCACGACCTTCATAGTCGTCCAATCTCCTGGAGAATTGGTTAGAGGCGAGCCGTAGGGTCCGGACCTCGGTTTGCAGGTCCGAGACGTCGGTGGTAAGGGTCGAGGTTTTTAGGTCCAGCGATTTCACCCGATCGTTGGTTTTACCCAGGTCGGCTCTGATGAGGGTGAGATCCACCGCCAATGTGTCCACTTTGTGGGTCAAGACCTCGTGCTGTTTCTGTATTTCGGCTCGGATGCCCGAGATGGCCCCCATATTGTCACTGAGGGTGGGCTCGGACCCATCTGGCGAGCCCGATGAGGAGATGTCCTTAGTAGAGGCCCCCGGTGCAGGCGAAGTGCGTAGTTGAGCATATCTTTCAATCCTGTTCTGCTGCACTTGGGACTTGCCACGAACTCCTTTGTTCGATGTCTTGTCCGGGTCGCCCTTGCCCGCCATGTTGGGTCCGATGAGACCGTGGGGCCACCACACACAGCGCCGAGCCTAAGGTGCGCCGAGCCGAGGTTGTAGAACAGATGTGGAGCACAGTCCAGTAGTAGGAGACACAGCAGTATCGGAAATTCCGATAGTGGGGATCACCACCCAGCACTACGCATCCCAAGCATGCGGAGTGACGGAGACCGAGGAGACAATGGCGCTTCCTTGGCAAGGGACATCACACGACGTAGCTCAGCGTAGGAACCTCCGATTCGAAAGCGGGAGGCAGGCTCTGCATCAGTGACCCGTCAGCAGTCGGAATCCACCTAAGTGGAACAGGATTTCGAGCAGGATTATTGCGGAGGGTCGGAGGGTCTGCGGAGCTCCGAGCTTACGCGGCCATCTTGCTTGCCCGCGAAGCTCCTCCCTCCGCTGGGCGATATCGACTGAAAGAAAGGCGGGGACATGACAGTCAGTGGTTATGTTACGGGTCATTTGAAGCCCCAGTAACGCATACATCGCTCCTAGGTCTGTTTCATGAGATGCATTGGCCCATGGGTGACTTCGAGATATTTAGGGAATGTTCATACCTGGTTTGCAGGTCATATTTTTAAGGACATTAACGGTAGTGCAAATATGAGGTGTGTGCCTTGGCTTCTTCAGAGAACGGTAAATAGGCTACATATTGTGAATGTTACGCTTGCACTGATATTTAGGAGAACATTATAAAGTTGCGGTGAGTGACTGTCCTATAAACAGAACAGCCATACATAAGCTTCAAAGCACGTAGAAAGTAAGCAGGAAATGGGTCTGTGCATTGAAAGTGATCTGCAGTGAATGCAAAAACGAAAAAATCATATTAGGTAAAGAAAGGGATAACAACATAGTTATGCATGTACAAAAACTAATGCATCGAATGTACAGAAATAACTGATTGATAATCCTCAACGAAAGGGGAGAAGCACACGAAAGTTGTATGTACTAATACCGGCAACAATAAATAGAGATGTCCTTTAGTAGCTAATCTTAGATAAGAAGAGTTATGCAATAGTTTAGTAAGCATTAACTCTTAGTCAGCATTAAGTCTTACGTCAAGCAGATGTGTGAGAAAGAATAAGTGTATGCTTCATTTGCTGTTTCTGGATTTCGAGGAAGGGAGGGAATGTGCCACATAACGCTAATGTTTAACACTTATTTCTGTCTCTCATTGCTGGAAGCTGTTGTCTAGTAGCCTAGACTATATGAGCTGTCATACCAACCCTTCTTCGAATGCATTGATAAATAAAGCTTAAATTAATGCTCGCCTGTTCTTTATGACCATATTTATGTTCACACTCTGCTGTTTGCAAACCTCCAATCATTTTGAGAAATACCGTTTATTGTTTTGCCTTTTTATTGAGGCTGTAGGAAACAAATGAGTCAAACTTCAGATGTCATGACTCGTGAGCCATGTAAAGGATGGTTCATGAGGGGGATAAAACGGATGTGGCGCAAAGCAAATGCTCGCCGACCTATTTCAGAAATATTTGGTTGCCCCAATGTTTTAGTGGCCTATTCGAACTGTGGGTTGATAATGCCAGATCCCCAACCTTGGACAGTGGCAGGGAGAGCACAGACCTTTGGTAAGAGACTTCCTACTATCTCTTTGCTCATTCCTCACTATTTTCCAAGGGAGGTCAGTAAAATGTGTGAGCCCTTTCTTTTCAGCTCCACCTTCATGGTCAGCTAACCCATTAGCTTCCCCCTATGTCTAGGTGGAGCAGACAGTGTTGCTGAAAGCTATCCTGGGTTGCAGCATACATCACAGTGATACATGTCTTGCTCTCCCATGCTACCCTCCCGTTGCCAAATGGGGTAAGAAAATACCCGGGGTGTCCTCCCACCATACATGGGCAGAACAACATGTCAAACGTAACAGTGCCACAGAGTATAATAAAGATTCAGTGACAGACCATTGCAAAATGTCACAGTGTAGGCAGCAAAATGCAGCTGATTCCATAAAGACATCTAAATAAAGTCACGCACCCTTCCAGCTGTTTCCACAGGGCCATCTTGTAACAGACTACTTTACAATATTATCTGTCCCTATGGAGTCAACATCAAACAAGTGTAATACCATGGGCCATTGCAAGAAGTATTTGCAAAGTTAGAAGCCTTGTTCTAATTCCTCACGAATCTAGAAATGTCATGTAGCACTGAACCCAATATATATTTTTATATTTGTCTACAGATAGCTTCAGTTGCCAGCTTTAACTGTCTGCTAGAGCGCATGTCAACACAACGCACACCATGCAACATACACCATGTGTGATCTAGAAAAGGGCTTTAGGCAGGGCCCCATAAGCCATTGCCTTCCCTTGGCTTGTTTGAGTGAGCCCCTTTAGGTATTGGTTCATTCAGCTTGTATTTACATCAAAACATAGCATTTTACAGTTGTTAACTGTAAGAAATTAAGGGGGAGGTGCAAACCTACCTCAGTTGGTAACCGCAAGCCTTATCGATGTGAACCACAAACGTCACTAAATAAACCTGTGCTTAACCCCTTGGTAGCTTGGCACAAAGCACTCAGGCTTACCTTAGAGGCAATGTGTAAACTATTGATTAAGCACTCAAACAGTAATAAAGTGAAAACAAAACACAGGAAAAATCACAAACCAAATCTAGAAAAATAGAATACATCTTACAAGTTAAGGCCGATTGCATTGGAATGCGGGTTGCATACCGTGAGTAGATTCGTCTTGTGGAAAGTTTACCTTTGGACTTTAAAACTTTTTTTCGAAAAAGTGGACATAGATGAGTAGTCAGCAGGAGAAGCTCAACCCAAAGTAGGCCTCAGCTATGGTAGGTTGACAAAGAGTGGGGTCCGGTGCATTTGTCATTGACAGTTGGAATGCTCTTAGGGGGGGAAGCCCAAAGTTTGTGCCCAGAAAGGCCTTGAGGTCAATAGGTTGCTGCTTGATGTTGCTCCAGATAAAGGCCTCTACCTTCAGACTTAGATTCTTTTCTTTAAGTCAGATCTCCTTGAGAAGGGTAAACCAGCTAGTTGAATCTGATCAGCGACTAGACATCAATAGCTGTAACTCGACTTCAGTCCCAGTCTCTTGACGGTTGTCTGCTGTTTGGTCAGAAGGAGTAGACTTCAACATCAGCTAAGGGTCCGGGACTTGAGGGGTACAACTTGGGAGTTAGGACTCACTCCAACAGAGGCTAGCAGCAGGGTCCAGGGAAGGTTCACTTGGAAGTGGTCACTTGGGCAGTTGCAGATATAGAGGCCCGTGTAAGCTTGTTGTGGCCCTGAAGCTCAACCAGTGGCTCAGCCAACTGAACTTTGGAGCCACTTCAGTGGTCCCGGGCTCATGGCAAGCAGGTCCAGTCTTCCTTAGGGTTCTTCAGACAGCAGGGCAATCCTTCCTCAGATTCTCCACAGGTCCAGGAGTTTTATGTGGAGGGTGCTGGGGGTGTCATATGTATGCAATTGCCAAACTGTGGGTGCTAGAAGCTCTTGGACATTCCCTCTCAAATGGAATACGTTTTCCAAGGAGTGCCCCTGCTCACTTTTGTAGCACTTCCTGTTAGTTTTCTTGAAAGCTGTCCCACAGTAACCCCCTTTCCCTAAAACCAATATGGCGGATTCTGTCTTCGTCTGGCCAGAGCTCCCTGTCCCCACCCAGAGGTGTGACTATGATAATGACCAAGCCCTCCCTTGTGTTCAGTCTAAACCAGCTCTGGGGTAGTCCCCCTCCCACTGAGTTTGGAGCCAACCTGGCTAGCAGGGCAAAAGGGAGGCAGGCTTAGATTTGAGCTTCATCAGCTAGTGACGGGGAGGCATTCTTTAAATCTCAGGAAGGGTGTGGGCAAAGTCCCCAGTCAATCCTGCTAAAGGAATAAAAACACCTCTCACCCTTAAGCCCGTTGTCCATTTTCTGGGAGCAATCCACATCTCACCACAGAGGAGACATTCAACAGTCAGTTGAGACTGGACACTGGTGGAAGTGCCCTTTTGGCCCAGTCACAGAAATGACAATTTGCTAAAAGTGTAATTTCTAAAATAGTATTATAAAATCCTACTTGACCATTAAGTTGGATTTTGCATTACTATTAACATGAGCCATTGAATCGTAGTCCTATCTGTTCTCAAACTGCAGTTAAGCATTATACATTGGTATATTGTAACCCGACGTTTCTCTATTGGAGTGCCAGACTTTGCCACAGTAAAAAAACACTTCTGAGATTTTTCACTGCTAGGTCACGTAAATAATTAAATACACATACCCCACTTATTAAATAGAATACACCCTGCCTTATAGGCACACTTAGGGGTGACAGATAAATATTAAAAAGGTAGGTTTAGGATTGGCAAAAGGTTACTTTGGCAGGTGGAAACAGCAGTCCTGAATACATGTGTATATTGCTCCTTTATTGGGTCAGACAATGAGTGTTGCGGCCCATTAGAAACATTCAATTGACAGGCCCTGGGTACCTTTAGTATCATATGCTAGGGATGTATGAGTACATTAAATGACTCAATCAGGTGCATATCAACTTTACCATGTTTAACAGGGAGAGCACAAGCTCTTTACTACTGGTTACCAGGAGTAAAGTATGCAGAGTCTAATGTAAAAAATAAACACATTCAGTACATGAAGGCAACATTCTGGGGGAATACCACTACATGAAAGAGGGATATTTACAACATTTAGATTGGCCTTTGCATTACTGATAAGACACTTAGGGCCTGGTTACAAGCTGCTCATAATATTCTCGCCAATAGGTTAAGTCCTATTTATATTTTATTCTGCATTGTGAGTTTGAAGGTATTCAACACATCTGGGGCCAAATGAAAGTGTCCGTCTGTAACACAACTGGTGCTCATGTAAAGCACTCTGATTGACACATTAAGGTCTATTTTGCGCTATACAAAACAAAAACAAAAAATATGTGAAACAATTTTCCATTTGTAAATGGTGTGAATCCCAAAATTCAGCTGTTTGCAAATGTAAAATAGCTTTTCTAGATGTATGAAAGGCTTTGTAGTCACAATTTTAGATAATTGCAAAAATAGCAATTACCTAAAATTGCGACTACAAATTGGGAATCTCCATTAGAGATTCCCTGAGCACATGTATCAAGCATTTTCTAAATGCATACTGTGCATTTAGGAAAATGCTATTACCATTGAATTCAAGTCAATATTAACTATGTGCAAATTTAGAAAGATGCATTTTTCTAAGAACCATATAGCGCACACATGCCCCTAGGACATGTGCGCGGTTTACATGTGCACAATTAATTTTTTGTGGGGTGCTCCAGGGGGTCTTAGGCCCCCGGGCACCATTGGCTTTAAATTACCTAATTTGCGATTACCAAATAGGTAATCGCAAATTAGCTAATGCAAAACCATGCATACCTTAGGCCCATAGAAATGAAAGGAGTAGTATTGCCTAATAGCGATTACCTATTTACTGGATAGATATTAGATAACATTAAGGAATCACTAAATCTTTGTCGATCCTTTGTATACATAACATTTTGTGATTGCCAAAAAGGGAGTCGGTAAAAATCACTATTTGGTATTCGTAAAATGCTTTTATGTTACATGTGGCCCCTGATAATTATCAAATGCGTCAAATAACTCCATACTCGTCAAATTTTGGCAGGTCAAACCTGCTGAAATTTAACATGGGAAAACATATTGTATTTACCATATCATGCAGATTTCGGTGCGTTATGCATTAAAATCCACATGGTATTCCCCATGAACTAAAAATAAGTGTTATTTATTGCGCTCAATTAATAACGTACCTTGTGGTATCATTAATTATCAGGGGCAATAAATAACACCTTAACACGTAATCAGGCACAAAATAGTCTAATACAGGCACTGTGGCACCTCCTGCCTACAATGTCCCAGCTCCATAAGAAAAGCTGTGGGAGCAGCACACTAGTTAGCTTTAGCAAAAACCTTATCTCATATTAAAATATATAGTGGTGAAGCTTTTGAGGTCTCTTACATCTATCAAATGGCATTACAGTCTGAATCACATTGCCTGTGATGCCTGCCACATAAATGTCAAGATTCAATAGCCAGGTTGGATGAAGAGATTCTCTTGTTTGCACCTCAAGCCTATATCACTCAGTAAGCTTAAGCTCAATGTAAAATTTAAGCCTGTCTCTATTTGTTTAATAATAGGCGGCTTGTGACATACAGTCACCCAATATAAAAGAAATTATGTCAGAAACCAACTGTAATAACTTATTACAGTTGAGTTGGGATGTCACAATGCCTGCTGTCAGATCAAACAGCCAATGGGAAAGGTAGGTCAGGTCACAAATCCTAATGAAAGCAACTGCTTAACACCTTAGATGCGGCGCAAATATCCCTCCCCAGTGCTGCGCTGTCCATTGGAACTAGTGCTGAATGGACGTCCAATGGTCGTGCGCAGCACTGGGGAGGTAGTGCTGCCGTCGGCCAACGCCCCGACGCAGCACTTAAGAGGCTATGGAACAAAACAAAACATTGCATTTTTTTCAGCTCTGTGTTTCTAGCTGTATAGTGGTAAGCAGAAAGGAGCTATTTATGATAATATGTTTATGTGTTGCACCCCTTAGGTTATTATAGAAAAGTTCGAATTTGTCTGCATATTGCTATACATTTCAAGCTACTTGGCTTTTTTTTTTAAACTGCCTTGTACTAAGCTGATTCTATTTTTTGCAACAAATATCTTATTTTGCAGCAGAGATTCTATAATAATACTTCATTTTGCAAACATGCTCTCTCTTTCGTATAAACAGGATTTAGGTAGTTTGCGGTAAAGGTGATGATCATAAGGAATAAAGTACCCCCTGCTGTACCTGGAGATTGTATAAAAGGATCTTGCAAGTCACTTCAGAGTTCCATAACCTTATAAAGGAAGTCTTTTATATGGTCACATATTACTCCTCTGTACCTTGCAGTATATAGGGGATACTTTATCCCATATGTCATCGTCAAAAGAAGACTGTTTAGGAATATTTATTATATTATATTTAGATGAAGCCATAACATGAGAAACTATTACTAAAATATGGAATATGTATACGGTTGTACAAAATGCATGCAAGCACAGTTGAATGAACACATGTATATATCTGAAATACAGATATCTAGAGGAAGTTATATGTATATTTACATATGTATATTTAGTTTTCTTTACATGTAACATACCAACAAAGCAATAGTAAAGATGTAAAATGGTGCAATACTCAATTGTGAATTAAATTGCATTTTATAGTAGAATGTACAGGAAGAAAAATTAGCTAACTGAGACTTCGTCTTGTCCAACCTGCTTTGATGGGACTACATTCTCCAGCAGTCTTTGCCATATCATCTGTTGCCCAGGAGAAGGGGGCTGATCAGGGCTGGACTGAGAACCAAAACCAGCCCTGGCAAAGTGGTCGGCCAGCCCCCCCCTTCCCCCCGGGGGGTTGTGGGTGCCGCCGAGCTCTTTGCCAGGGCCAGTTGCAAAAACGGTCCTGTAACAAAAACGACCCCCAGGTGCCCCAAACCGGCCCCCCTCCCGTGTGGTGCACCGGGGGATTTCCCAGTGTCCGCTACGGCCAGTCCAGCCCGAGGGCTGATGCAATGCACTTCAAAAGTGATCCTCACTCACTGCGGCGCAGAATGGGCTAACTGAGACTCTGCCTTGTCTGGTCTGCTGGGGTAGGACTACTTTCCCCAGCAAGCTTTGCCATACCATCTGTTTACCAGGAGGAGGGGGCTTATGTGTCACGCTTCATAAGCTCTCCTCACTCATCGCAGTGTGAGACAATTGTGGGAAATGCCTGGGTCCCTCCTGTACCTCCACTTTTAGGCCTAATAAGTACTAATGAGCTCCATTTTTGTTTGCATGCTGTCCGGCTGCCAAAGCGCAAGCAGAAACCCCAAGAGCTGTCAAAGTCCACTTAAATCTGTTTGGCGCTCCCAGTTACTGCTGATATCAAACTTTCAGTTGTTTCCAATGACTTCTTGGGCTCCTGCTTTCTATTAATTTATAACTGCTCTTAAGGACCATCTTGCTCCCCTAAGGTAGAAATTGGTCAAGCTGGAGACAGAGGTGGGAAACATGTTAACTACATGTCAGAACAAACAGAAGCTTGCCACTACTTCCATTGCAACTAGACAGCTATCTCTTTCTAGGCCCAATCCGTGTGCATTTTTTCTTATCTCACTTTTCCCCAGCCAGCCAGATGTAATCTGGTTACCTGTTCCCCCTACTGCTCCGGCGACTGTGTAAGGAGCTCCCAGTATTCCTGTGCCTTGTGAATCCTCCCTTTTCGCTGCTCATGAGCCCTGTCTTGCACTCTCACTACCAGTGATCAACCGCCCTCCTGCATGTTGCCCTTACTTTGTGGTCCTGGAAGGTCTACCTTCATTGCAAGACCCTAGCCAAACAAGGGGTGTCACTGGATTTCCAGCCACTCTAGATTTAACACTCAGAACCACAAGAATATCCTGATGGTCCCGCATGTTCCCTGGTTTAGTCCTTCTACAAAGTTTATCCAAGGGGACTGTGTTATCATAAATTTCAGGTCTACAGTTATCCCTAGAAACATCTTGACTCAGCATCGTTAGCTTCAAATTATGGACAATGGCATTTACATTTTACCCCTATCAACGGCCAATAACCTTTCTCAGTCTTTTGGCCCATTAAACTTCAGTAATTATGGTGGCTGTCGTACAGTGTGCCCCACTATCGGACCTTAATGAGCTCGACTGACTCTCCTCATTCTCTAGGAATATGTGCCTGTCATCTGACATTAGGCAGACTATCCAGGTTAGGATGGGAGGCAGTTCAAAGGAAGGACTGTTGTCTGCAAGACCCTCATTGTTGTGGCCTCATATCTCTCTCAGATTCAACAATAAAAATCATTGGACACATAATTCTCAATAGGATCGAGAATTGGGCAGCCAGTGATCAAGTGTTTCCCCCACACAATATGGCTTTGGAGAGGGGTTGGGCACTGTAGAGCAATGTCTCGATCTTTACCTCATCACCAATAAATACACAACTGTCAAGAGGGGAGCACCGCTTTTGTCATTTATGGATCTCAGCAACACCTTTGACAGGGTTAAACGCAATAAATTGTTGTAGATACTCTTTGAGATGGGCCTCATTGAGGAAATGGTTAATTTTTCGTAGGCCCTACATTGTGGGGTTAATGACTCCATATGGTACAGAATGGAAAGAGAATTCACAAGTACTTTTGATCGACAACGCAGAGCCCGACAAGGCTGTGTTCTTGCTCCTACCCTGTTTCTTTTACATATCAGCCGCTTGAATACTACCTTACAGATTGCTGGAGAGGAGCTTCCTAGGACCAATTCTACCCTATTTCTGGCTCTACTTTATGCGGATGACACTGCCCTGATGACACACACTGTTAATGGTTTGCAGGCACTAATAGTTTTGTCAACTTTATGGATAGTTTTGATTTAGATCTCCAAAACTAGATCTATGGGGGCAGATTTATGAGTTCTGGCGCATCTCTGCAAATCAGCAGGGATGCGCCAGAACTGATGCATCACGCAATTCCCTCCTTGCGGCACCACAGATGCGCCGCATTTACAAGCGGCGCACCATGGTGCAAGGAAGGGCAGATGTGTGACGCATCTTGTGGTGTACGGGGGGCGCATTGCTGGAGTAGCGTCGCAAGTGCGACGCAACTCCTGCAATATACAGAGGCCACCCATACATAACGTGGTGCGTCACTCCTTACGCCTGCTTCAAGCAGGCGTAAGGATTTGACCCAGCAACCTCGTAAAACTGACTCAGTGAAATCTTGTAGATTTCACTGCGTCAGTTTTACGGGGCTTTCCTACAAGGGAACACCCACCATGCGACAGAACGCCCACATGAAACCTGACGCAGGTTTCATGTGGCGCAGGGCTTCACAGCGTCACGTTGTGAATAGTTTGCAGGGATGCGCCACGTTTCCGTGCCGTTGCGTCACCTAACGGCGGCGTAAACGTGGCGCAAGTCCGTCATAAATCTGCCCCATGGTATTTTGCCGGAGACCTGTTAAAATTAGCTCTTTTTGGATTCATGGCAAGCACATAGAAAAGGTTGCAAATGTTCCTTATGTTGGCATTTCTATTTGATTCCCAATATCCCTAAGCCCCTGAATACAAATTGTTGCCTGCCCTTCAATCAATCAATTTAATTTTGTTCAAAAAGTTGGCAATAAGCCCATCAAACAAGCCCTGGAAGTAACTCACAAAAATGTTTGCCAGTTTTAGCGTGTCGTGATGGGATTTAGGGCTTCTCGGAGGACTAAAGGTCCAGGTGTAGGAGAACGGATTCTGCCAGCAATTATTAGGTCTTCCCCATTCAACTCCACATTATTTTATACATGAGGAAGGGCTTACCTATATGTCCTCAAGGTTGAACCCCGAACCCTCTGGATATCTATCTGGTCTGATAAACTTACTGGTCTAAACCGGGAAATCCTTCAAGACTTCCTGAGCTGTGAGAAGGGTACCTCTATTCCCGGGACAAAACATGAACAATCTGTTACAAATGCTATTGGCTGTAATAATTTATTTTCCTTCCCACATCCCTTAATCTAGGGGGATATTCCCAAAGCCAAGTCATTGTTTTCTAAGCTTGTGACTGCATTTAGAAAGCAAGACGAAATTAAGAAATCTTCCTTGTTGGATTATGTTTTGGTTCAAACATCATCCCATATAGAACCATACCTATCCTGGGTTCCTAACCCCAGATAAAGGTCCCTCCTTACTCAATTTTGGTTAAAGTCAAACAGGTCAATGCTATGTTTTCTCAATGCTAGTTTGACAAAGCCTCTATTCTCGTGTACCCATGTGATTAGTTTTCAGTTCAAACCCTGGACCATTTCTTCATTGTTTTCAAAAACTACAAATCCTTAACTACACACTTTTTAAAAACCCATTCTCAAATTATATGGTTTTACTCACTATAGGACTGCTATGTATTTTCTCAGCCAACTTGTGAATCCTAAAGTCTGCTTTCATGGGGGTTGCTTTCTAAAATCAGCTATTCGCAAGTGCAAATCATTGTCTGTTGCGCATCTCATTTGTTGAGCCTCAATGGAGTAATTTTTATTTATTGCTACATGGACATTTAATCCGGGTGTGCACTTATATTTTGTAACTGAGGATGATGTGAAGTGGTTTTTAACATTTTTAATATCAATTGTGACATTGTAATTTTTATTGTTATTAATGCTTTATTTTATTCTTTTTTAACAAATTTTAATTTGTATCATATAGGATCACTTTGTTCTATGATCAAATAAAGACTGATTGGTTTGATTGATTGATTGAAATAAGAAATCTTCAGGTACATTGACGATCTAGAGTACAGATACACACACACATACGCGCGCGCACACACACACACACACACACACACACACACACATATATCTGTCTCAATCTATGCTGCAGCATCCTCATCCAGCGGTTGCAGCAGCACCAGCAACAAAAGGAGATAAGGAAAACCAAATGTGCATTAAAATGCATAAATCGCAGCCAACGTGCTTCACTGGGCCTACGTCACCTCCACGGTGGTCATATTTTATTTAAATGTATACAAAAACAAAGGTTAATAGGATTATATATAAAGATGATAATATCAGCTAAATGTAATGTTTTAAACATAAAAACCAGTCAAATTCACCAGTAATAGTACACTGAAATACCTATAAACCACACTCCCACCAAGCACAGTACTGTCATCAATGATGGCATGTCAGATATTATCAGTGATGGTTTCAATGATGCCACAGGACATGCTATGAATGATGTACTATTTGAAGTCACAAGCAGTGCATTGGGAAGGCATTAGGTTTAAAACTTTACATTTTAACTGGCATTATCACCTAACTATAATGTAACTTTAACTGTTATTTTTTTCAGTGAATTTTAAATGTAAAGTAAGATAATATTACCAGACCTAACTATAGCATCACTTTAATCTTTGTTTTTTTCAGTAGATTTGTGAGTTTTCTAAAATCTGTACAGTAACAATATAAAGAGATTACATTTTAAGAAAAGCGGAACTACTGGCTTTGCCAAAGAGTCAAAACACCAGATAGGCTGGTCTATTGGCTTTAGCAAGGGGTCAGAACATCAACCTGTTTAAAGCAGACCTATTGACTTTGTCAAAAAATCCCCAAAATATTTTATCAATAATCAGATTTGAAAGCAATCCTTATAAAACACAATGCATTATAATCATTGTCACAAACTAAAGCACTTATATTTGAAACAACCACAAATAAGTTTGAGTATTTCTTTAACACTTATCAGGCACAAAGTGCAGCCATAGAGCCAACCACAAGGGGTTCTAACACTCTAGCTGAAGAGCAAACAGCTCCAGTCGGAATGCTCTAAAACATTGGCAATCTCTGCTGGGATCATGCATTCAACGTCCCAGGACACCTGCAGTTTTCTTTTTCTACTTTCCTGGGGGGCTGTTTTGATCCTTGCAGCAACCCACACATATTTTGAAAACTGTAAATGGGGTCTCTGCTTCTCCTTGCGGCACCACGAAAAATCATATCTTTAAGAAAAAAGCCCAATCAGCGAACTACGAGGTGCTTCTGGGAAGGAGCAGAGAATAATTATGAACGGCCTCCCACTTGAATGGTGAAGCAGCAAGGCCACTTTGTTTAATTAGACAATTGGGAGACCCAGTCCCACTCGGAGCACCCACAGTCTATGTTTTGTTTTAAAACATGGCTGGTTGAGTGCGTTACGGGGAATGTAAATGCATCCTTGTGTTTGGGCACACCGTTGGGTTTGTCATAAATACGACAGACTCCTTTGGGTTTCAAGAATAAATTGCTTTAAATTTTTTTTCAAGTTTCTCAAAGTTCATTTGATTGCATTTTATAACTTCATCTTATCCATATTAATGCATATGGTGAAATAATTCAACGCTGTTAGGCTTCACATAAAGCAAATGCACCAATGCATTTCGGGCAGGACAAGCCCTTTTTCAAGGAGCGCTGAAAATGTAATGGTAAACACTTTTTAAAACATGGAACTAACCCAAAGTAAAACATACATGTATGCTTAAATGTTATAACAATGTTCGTTGATTTGACAATCCATGAATACACATGCTTAAATGGTGATCTTATTGCGGGTGAAAGAGTGTGCCTTGTGCACTGTGGGGGTAGTGATAAACGGCGAAGTGGAGGGGGGGGAAAGTGCAAACGAATATCAGAGAACACTTACGTGCGAGTAGTGGGTTTGATTGGTGAAAACCTATAAAAGACGTGGAAAAGAAGGTTATCGCTATTTGTTACAAACCGAGTGGTGAAACAGTAGGCTAATACTCGTCGGGGCCCCGACTTACTTATAGATTGAAGGGCATCGTGGATAAGTTTGCTGCTGCGAAGCGGCAGGGATCCCAAGCGGAGTTTCCGCGGAGTTCGGGAGGGAGTCTCCATTAACGGAGTTAAACGGAGTCATGTGGTGAATCACGTGGTAGGGGGATAAACATGGTGAGGGGACTGGGAGAGGAGGGGGCTGGGTGGTTGCCATGTTGGAATGGGGTAGTGTTGCGGGAAAGTAAATCAAAGTATTCAAGGTACTGGTATTAAAGGTTGACAGAAAGCATACACAAATTTCTGCACAGTTGATGGTAACACTCAAGTAAATGCTGCCAAGGGTCAATGTGTGGAAAGAGTACCAGCAAGGTACTATAGAAATGCGCTTAGTTCAATTCGGTCATTCAGACCGTATGGCTTCATCGCCTGCAGCCTGTAGATCCAGGCGGTTTCCCGTTGAAGAAGAGCTTTATTGTTGTCTTTACCTTCATATTTACATACAGTCTCAAGAACCATGTACTTTAGTTGGGCCACATTTTGTTAGAGTCATTAAAATGGATCGCAACATTTGATTTCTGATTTTTTGTACGAATGTTTGATTTATGTTCATTGAGGCGAACTTTAATTTTCTGGGTTGTATTTCCCACGTAGATCATCCCACATGGGCATTTCAAGAGATAAACAAGGTTGGAAGAGTCACAAGTAGCATCTACGTTGAGTTTGATTTTGAAACCTCTCATAGGGTGGTTTATACTGTTTCCATGGATGACGTTGTTACAGCTGTTGCAGTTGTGGCATGGGCGTGTTCCAGTGTGTGACATTTGTTTAGGGGGTGGTTTAGATAGTAATTCTTTTAAGTTCTCAGATCTGGTGTAAGCGAAGAGAGGGGGTTCTTCGAAAAGATCTCCAAAGTCAGGCTCAGATGAAAGGATACGCCAGTGTTTCAAGATGATACTTTTGAAGGTTTTGCTGGCTGTAGAATATCTTGATACAAGTACAGTTCTGTTGTTATCTTTTTTGGTGGTGGATCCTTTGAGGGCTTCCTCGCGTGTAATGTTAGAAACTTTAGTGATAGTCTCATTGAGGCTTTCTTGTGGGTACCCTCTGCTTTGGAATCTTTTGCCCATTTCTTTCATTTGATTGATGCACACGTCTGGGTTTGATACGATTCTTTTGACTCTCAGCAGTTGGCTGTAAAGTAAGTATCTTTTCAACGAGTCCTGGTGGAAACTAGTGTGATGGAGGGTGTTGTTGCGGTCAGTAACTTTTCGAAACAGATCTGTTTCTAGGCCACTTGTTGGAGCACCCTAAAAATTCCACTAAAATTCATCTTTAAATTCAAATAACCACACCACAACTTTTCGAGTAACCACTCCCGCTGTGCGCCTTGTCCCCATATCTACAGTCTTGTTTTAAAACATGGCAGCGTGCGGAAACCAGTCTCATGCTGCTTGTGATTGTTTAATTTGAGATATTTTGGGGCAGATTTATGATAACTGGCGCATCCCCAGGGATGCGCCAGTTATTTTGCGCCGCAGCTCCGCCACCCATGGTGCGCCGCATTTACAATGCGGCTCACCATGATGCAAAAACGGCACAGATGCGTGACGCATCTGTGCTGTAAAGGTGGCGCATTGCTGGAGTTGCGTCGCAAGCGCGACCCAGCTCCAGCAAGGCACGGGGGTGCCCTATCTGTCCAATGCTGCCTCAAGCCTTACGCCTGCTTCAAGCAGGCGCAGGGTTTTGACGCAGCATTGGCCTGTCAGTAACTGAGTGAAATCTTATAGATTTCACTCAGCCACTTTTGCGAGGCGCACCTGCCCCGGAACGCCCACCCTGCGCCGGAACGCCCACATGTGGCGCAGGGCTTTACAACGTGGCGCATCTGCCTAGATGAGTCACGTTGTAAATTGGTCGTAGGGATGCACCACGTTTACGCCGCAGTTGTGTGACGCAAACGTGGCGCATTACCAACATAAATCTGCCCCTCAATTTTTAACTGGTGCCCTGGTCCCACCTGACTCACCCACAACATACATACTGCTGCCATGAACCTCCCTTCTAATCAACTGATGGTAGCTGCTGAATGTATTTGCTCCCATCCAGCTGAGAGGAGCATTTCTTTCTGCTCCTGCAGGGTGGGAGCAGAGAACAACAGTTCCCCGGGTGATGGGGTTCCATGAAATTGGGTCCCTGGTGCGCTGTTTTACATTGGGTGTAGAGTATGTGGTCCCTAGGATCATAACATAGGTAGGTTAGGGCACCCACACCGCCCATTCCGAACAAATATGAGTAGAGCCCTATGAGATGGGGTTCCCAGGACAATATCATGGCTTGGGCAGAGGGGAACCAAACCCCCTCCCCAAATAATTATAATTTCTGGCAGGCCCTGTAGGATGGGATACCAGGGCCATTGGATGAGGCAGCTCTTCAAATCTTATATTTTGATTTCCTGGAGCTACAGTACTACTGTGTATACATAAGTACATTTTGAACTTTACGTTTCAGATTAAACATTTCATGGCGAAAACATGTTTTGTGGCTCTCCATTTTTCTTGGCCCTGCTTCACTCATCGCCCCAAAACTACTCAAGAAGGCGTTGAGTTGTCTTAGTCTTATTTGTAGAAAGTTTTGTGAAGATTCGTTAAACGGTGCTAAAGTTAAGAAACACATTTCAAGCACAGCCTTATTTAGGCGAGTTAATATAACTTACTCGAGTCTTGATTGCAACATATTAAAATGGTTCAAATATTTTTTCATATTTGCTCCAATGTACATTATTTATGCAGGAGTGAAATAAAACAAATTAGTTAGTTTTTGTTAGGTATTATTAGTATTTAAACAATCATTGGTTAGTATTAAGGTCAATTGACATTCCTTTCCATGATTCATGGTTCCTACTATGTTCAAAAGTTAAAGTGTGCATAGATTCGGTAATTGTTGTTTCTCTGATTGAGAGTTGTTTCTCTGACTAGTATTTATTTGGTTAGGTGCTCTTAAAGTGGCATTTTTGTGGTTTTAAGCACGAATGTCCCCCCTCTGAAGCATAACAAAATGACAGATTTCCTGCTGAGTCGCTTCAACCTTTTGTTTTTAGAAACAATTGTCGCTCTAAATTAGATCATATTTGATTTTGATTGACAGGTATTTTTAGAAGTACTCTTTCTGAATTTTCTTGGCATGCCCTCATTACTTCTGTACTTATAGTCGTGATCTTGGTGTTACCTATCTGGATCTGAATGTAAGCTCTGGCCAGTAAACACTGCTAAAGGCATCTCTATGACTATTGGCAGCAATAGACCCAATTTAAAGAGGAGAATATAAATTATAGATACAGACCCATATGAGCCATCTTCAGAATCATTTAAAAAATAGATACGGGATTACTGTCCTATTTGAGGTATTTTTAGGAACATATGCATTGAAAAATACACTCATATACCCACTACAAACCATAGCAAAAGATTTAACTTTCTGCCATGTATGTGAGGTTGCTATCTATCCCCTCTATATATAAAATCTGAAGCACAGCAGATATTAGCAATTACAATTTCACATATTTTCAGAATGCTTAAATGACTCCCAATACTTCGATCGTTTAAAGTTAAATATGGCACACTGCCCCGATTTCGCAAATCAAAATACATTTTTAGTTTGACCTCATTGTATTAACCCGTTCGGCGCTTATGATGGAACCGTTCCGTCACGCGCCTCGGGTGAGCTGTGCTAGTGGCGGAACGGTTCCGTCACGGCCCGCTCGACGCGCCTGTGCGGCGCTGATTTCGCACCTGCGCGGCGCGTTCTATTGAGCGGGCGCGTTCGTGACAGAACCGTTCCGTCACTAGCACAGCTCACCAGAGGCGCGTGACGGAGCGGTTCCATCACAAGCGCAGGTGAGCAGTGCGACCCCCCCACCCCCTAGCACTGCGGCGGAATTGCCGCAGCAGTGAAGGGCTTAAAGTATTGTAACATTTATTTTATCTTTTGCCAGTAGAGGAACAAGTTCGATATTCATTGGATTTTCAGACCGTGATAAACAACAAACGTTGCACACACAGGTTTGAGAACATATGCCACAACTAAATAATAGGGATTAGCTGTAAGTGAATGACAATAAATACCCCCAAAAAATAGGCAGATATTGTGGCAGAACTATTGCTAAGTGTAGAAAGACAAAGGGCCATCTATCTACTAACGTAAACTATAGCTAACGTACGTTAGCAGCAGTTTGCTTACCGCCGTGTACCTCTGAAAACTATTGCCATGTTAGCTGTCGCAACATAGCGAAAGCTTCAGGGATCAGCGTCGAAAACTGCTGCAAACATTAGCATGATGACGTTAGGAATTCTGGCTCTATCAGTCGATCTCCAATAGAAACTATGCAAACAACAACAATGAAATGCAAAATGGAGCAGCCAGGTCCAAGTGCAGCACACAACAACCCCCTAAAACCACCCAACATCCAGGATGACCAGAATGAGAGCTTGGATCCCTTGCTGGACCTGTGTCTGGAGCGCGGATGCCTCACCGGACCCGCATCTGGAACCTGGATTGGAATGCGGAAGAGCTGTGGAATCGATGAACCGTGGTGGTAGACATTAAGGTGCGGTGATCGCCAATACATGGTGGTGCAGTATGGCAGGTTGCATGGAGACACGTTGCCGACCTGTGCGAGAAGACCGCCTTGAGCCCCTTGGAGCTGTGAATGGTAGAGGCGCTCCTGCGCACCAAGGTAGGGAGGTCTGCATCTCATAGTACGATCCACCACTACACCAGGGTGCATGGAGGGCATTACCAATGGTGGGCGGCGCCTCTCTGCATCACAGGCCAGATGATGTTGAGCTGGCCGAATGCTGTGGAGAGTGAGGCCCCTGAGCTGGTCGAAAGTTGTGTGGTGGGGCGCTGCAACTTTACGCCTAAAGGGGCACTGCTGCATCGGCAGGTTCACCTGCTGACTTGTTGGCGACTGCTGTACCCAGGCTTGTGAAATCCCAGCTGGCTGATGCTCCTGCTGTCAGAGATTCGGAGAGAGAGCAGTGAATTGCGCCGCAGTGTCAATGTCCAGGTAAGGATAAGGTGGGACATGTAGCGGAGAGGCCCGGGGGTTGTGTCGCCCAGGTCTAGCACCTGTAGATGACGCACCCCCAGTGGCAGTTCATCCACTATAGTGGAAGAGTGTCGCCCCACTGCTTTCAAGCAGTACAAGAGGACAAATCATCACATAGTGATAATTTCCTGATGTAATAATGCTATGTTTCCTTTGCGGGTGGTGGATGAGTAGGGCTGTTTCACTCACAGAGCAGGGGCAGAGTGGTATGCCCACTCAAGTGCGCAATGACTGTTTGGTCGGCTCACTCAGGCCGCCCAAAGCAATCACTGTCCTGTTTGCAATGCAGGATGCATTACAGCCTGCATGGAGAACATGCCCACCCCCCAGCCCCTGGCTGAACGCCTTGTTGCGGCGCAAACGGCCAATCTCAATGACGCATTACAGCGTTGTGATTAGCTTAGGGGAGGGAGCCTGGTTGCCTACTTCCTGTTCCTGCAAGAAGACTCCGGAGAGTAGGAGCAACGAAGACATGAGACACGACCTCAAGGTAAGATTTCTCTCATTTAAATATTTACAACACCCGCTCACCCCCCCTCCCTCCCCCCTACATCCACACCCCATCCAGTGTCCTTCTCGGCGTTTCCCACCTCCCACCTGTCCAGTCCTACCCGGTGATACACCCCAAATTTCATCTCCGACACCAAATACCCATACCCACCCTAGAAAATGTAAAATATACCACTACTTACCTTACAAAGCATTGTAAAGGAATGCAATGTAAGGCACCTGCATTGTTGGGGTTGCGTTGTGAAGGCATTAAGATGTTTTGCCTGCATGGTAATGGACATCTCCTATGTCAAAGGCAAACCCGTCTGTGTCGGTCTGCCCCTGGAACGAGTTCAGCACCAAGCACCCTTCCTCTTGGACACTCCACTGCTATGATGCCAGCATCCTCCTTGCCATCAACCCTAGATTCCACATCCCCTGCCAGGAGCAACCTCTGTTCCGGACCAGACATTGACCCCATTCTCCAATACCACTGTAGACCTCATTGCACCCCAGGCTCTGCCATCCACCGACAGCATCCTACTCAGTGAAGTCAAGTTCCACTTGGATAACCCCAATGACCAGAACACCACCCCCTCCTCGGGAAGCTCCCCAACATCAAACTCAAGCAGCTAGTCATTGCAGCAAGAGACATAGCAATACACACGGTCAAGCACGTCTCCTCCGCCAGCGGGAACTTCAACTACAGCCACACCACTGGACTCTCCTGGACCGACCATTATTGTCTACATCACATCTTCACCATGCCCAGCATACACCATTGCCATCATCGCCCCCTCGTAGCTGGATCAAGGCCACCGATGAATGTCTAGTCAACTCCCTCAGCACCACCACTCCGCCAGCGCTTACAGACGATGACACTGCAGCATGCACCAACCACCTGTGGGTCTCTAACTGCACCAACACCCTGGCACTCCTCAAGAACGGCACTGCGTCAGTACCTTACACCTGCCTGATGGCAGTCGTAAGGGTGAAGCAGTGCCACAGGTATAGGCTAGCCCCATGCACTGCTGAAGTTGTGTCATGGTTGTGACACAACTGCAGCAATGTGTGACTTTAGTGCAGGCAGACATGTCAGGATTCCAGACGTATCTGTCATTACTTTCGTCATAGAGCACTGTCCAGTGAATACAGGACATCTGTGATGTCACAAGAAGAGGGTAGCAACAAGTGTTTCAACATTGTCTTGTTGCAGCGCTGCAACACTTTCCATGACTTAGGTCCAGGAATGCGCATTATCTTATTGATGGTGCGCACTCATGCCCTGTAGTTTTATTGCTGCTTTGTCTGGCACCAAAATCTGCTGAAAAGAGGCTGCTGAAAAGTGTTATCTACATTTCTAAGACCAGCTATTTTCTGGTCTTAATAAACTGCCTCTAACTGCAGTTAGAGGCAGTGTTTTTGGTCCTCCATAGTTCAAGAATTTCCTTGTAAATATCGCAAAGTGGGGTTAGCTGCCGTTTTTGCACAGGAACGCCTCCCTTGAATGTCATTATCGCTAACGGAAGTTCTGATCTTTAGAATGGATATTTTCACTGGAAAACTGCCGCTAACAGAGGTTCACAGCAGCTTGTACATAAGGCGATGAAAATCCCGCCGCAAAACCATTGGAAAAGTGCTGCTAAGGCGGCGTTAACTCCTTGTACATATGCCCCAAAATATTTTATCACAAAGCCATGTGAGTTAGCAGACTAGGTTGTGTACTTTCTTTCCTCCGACTGAACAGGGTTAATTTATTTCTTTGATACAAGCACAAAGTGGAATTGCAACTTTGTAAGTCAATGCCCTTCAGGGAGTATCTGATTTTATGAAAGAAATGTCAAATGACCTGGAGGCACAATTAGTTAGAGTGAATTCCTCGAAGGCTTCCCAACCCATTAAATATCATCTAACAGCATCATGATTAGGCGAATGCAAGAGTATGAGAGAGAGACTGACTCCTCCCTCCGAGAGGTAAGGAGCCCGAGAATTGTTAAAAGAGGAGAGAGAGTCAGACATGTCAGTCTGAAAAGAGAAAGGAATCTGAATGGGCAATCAGAGAGAAAGTACTTTAGGACTCAGGAGACCAGCTGGGGTGTTCAGAAGGCACAGATCAGCAGTGTACATTAGCCATTGATTATTGGGCATGCAGCTGGAATTTTCTTCTGGTGCTGTTTATATTAATCACGCTTCCAGCCATTTTAGCCCGCTTCTTGGAAGAAATTCGATTCAAGAATTTCTATTTTAAAAGAAACAAAAATTAGCATTCGTTTTTTAAAAAAGTTAGGCTGCCAATTGACTTTATTCTGTTTGAGTTTAGAAACGTTCCAATTGTATATTTTGCACAATTAATTACTGCATGTCAAGACAAAAGAAATACGTTTTTGTACTTTGTATTTTTATGGAAGATACAAGCCCAGGCTTGCCTGCCGACTCGAAGGACGTGGAGAATACTTCGAGATTGTGTTAGCAAACACATTTCAATCACAGCCTTATTCAGGCGAGTTAATGTGACCAACTTAAGTCTCGTTTACAACATATTACAGTGGTTCACATAGTTTAGTAACAGATGTAATTTAATAAACATTCTTTATGCAGAAGCGAAATAAATCAACATAGTTTGTTTTAGTTAGGTAATGTGAGTATTTAAACGATGATTGGCTGGTATTGAGGTGAATTCAAATCCTTACCATGTGTCATGTTTCATACTATGCTCAAAAGTTAAAGTGCGAAGATTCGGGTAATGTTGCTTCTGTGACTAAGAGTTGTTTCATTATTGGAGTTCACTAGTTCATTTTTTGAGTCAGGTAATCCTGCGAGGTGAACCTAATGTGGCATGTATGTGTTTTTAAGCAGCAATTGCCTGTCTCCGTAGCAAAGCAAACTGACGCATTATCCGCTTAGTCTCTGATAAATTTCTGTATTAAACAATTGATTTTGTGTTTGTTCTAAATGAGAATTGAATAAGATTAAATTTGATATAGTTTGATAAGTATTTTTAGAAGTACTCTTTCTGAATTTTCTCGGCAAGGCTTCATTACTTCTGTACTTATAGTCATGATCTTGGTGTTACCTATCTGGATCTGAATCCGAGCTCTGGCCAGTAAACACTGCTAAAGGCATGTCTTATTGCCAGCAATAGACCCAATTTAAAGACGGGAACATTCATTATAGAAACCGACCCATATGTACCATTATCAGAATGATTTGAAAAATAGAGATGGGTTTACAGTCCTATCTGAGGTATTTCTAGGACCATAGGCAGTGCACGTGATCTAAAATACACTCATATACCCAATCCAAACCATAGCAAGACATTTACCTTTCTGCCCCTTATGGGAGGTCCACTGTGCTTACAAGGACCCCCTCCAGCCCTGCACTGGCTCCAGTTTCACAGCCTGTCATTTATCCTCAGTACACTTTACCACCATATCGCATAGTGGTTCACATCTCCAACTGTGAGAAACAAAATAGTGAGCCAGGTGTTGAGATCCTTTCAATTGGTCCGAGCTCGGCAAGGGGAAGGCATGGGAGCAAGCAAACTAGCAACAAAGAGATATGGTGAGAGATGGAATCTAAATCTTTATTTATAATGCAGCACTGGAAGAGATGCGTGTGCTGCACAGGCATGGATCTGAATATTAGAAGAAGACAGTTCATGTAGTTATTTATTTGCTGTAGAGACAAAGGTCCTTTATGACATTTAAGCCACCTGTGTTCAAAATATTGAAGAAGTAAGTGGTAAGGGTTTATTTTTCTTGGTGCCTTGAAGATATATAGGTTAAGGAATGTTATATTTAGGTCCAGAATTTACATACACAAAACCATAGAAATTCTAAATTTATAGTTAGAGTTACTTGTGCCCTAAGGAAATTGTAACTCGTACCTCCACCATGCACAGTTTTGTCATCAATAATTTTATAGCAAATGTTGCACTCTTATCAATAATGTCATAGAAGAAGTCAATATTGATGTACTGTTATGTTCAATATAGGTACCCTAATATAGGCCTGGGTAATATCATACTCCTTCACCTACATCACCTCCCTTACACTACACAGTAACAAGCCTTCTTAGGATTGAACCTTTACCTAGTTCTAGTCCTGGGCGCAGAAAGAGGGTTTTTCCTGAACAATAGCTTCCTATAACTTCATCAATAGACTCACACCGTATGAATGAATATTCATAAGAGTTCTTGGAAACCAGGCAGAGGCTACACCACCTGCATAATATCTACACAGAAGGTTCAACCCATACGTCATCCTAAAATCCAACAATGGCTAATACAAGAAACAAGGGGCAAAGGAACCCTAGATACTTTTGGTATAAATACAGCACATCTTATTAGGGTTAGAGAGAGGAGACTGAGACTTCCCAGCTGAAACACTGACCAGAGACGCTGAGGCTCCTGCACGCAGACGCTCCAGCTGACAGTGGTCTAAATCATCCCTCGTGGGGTGTCCAACTCGAGACCATGATGGGGTCCCACATTCTCTCACTTCAGGTAATGCGGTTAGACTAAATACTAGAGGGATTCTTGGCTTCACATCTACTCACATGTGTTAGGGTATGCTCAATACAAAGGGCCTGTTCACTCTCCTTACAGTAGCTTTATGTTTTGAGGGCTTCTAAAACATGGTGAGTTACAAAGGTCTTGCAGTGGATATTTGTTTATTGCATATTTTTACCATTTGTTTTAGCCAATGTTTGTTAAATCTTTTGTGGGTCTTATAAAGCAAAGGAACTGATTGTGAACATTTATATGAGCCCCACGTTTGAGTCACATGCATCTTAACAACTCCATTGAGCCCTTCATTAGTATAATGAGACCCTGCAAGTTTAGTAGCAAAAACCGTTTCAACGTGCAGCGCTTGTTGAAGTTTTGTACCCCACCGAATGCCGGCTATAAAAGACTGCCTGGAGCATTAGCGGCTGCTTGCGCTCTTTGATTTACCCTCCTCTCCCGAAGATCCAATCCCGATCCGGCTTACCTGAATCCTGCGGCTGTAGCGTTTCTCATCAGCGGTGTTTCCCTTCTTGTTGAAGCTCCGGTCCTGCTCAGAGATCTTCCCCGTCTCTTCCGGTTCATCACAGCTTCCGGTCCTGAAGGCTAATCTGTGTGACCTGCAACACAAATAACAAATGGGTAATAAACGCTTTGATCTTGCAACAAAACTCAAGTAAGTACAATTTACTATTTTATAATAAAAGGAAAAACAATGTGCATTGAGGTACCTTTTATGAATCGAGTTCAGAGACTAAAAGCAATCTTTATTTTTGTTTAATACCGGTTATTTAAATCACAAACTCCTCGAACTGCAATGAAAGCCTAGAACTCTATATACGCTCTAAATAAGAGAGAGACTTGGTGTAAAACATTTCTGACAATGAACAGAGGACATGTGTGTGACTTTATATTTTAAACTACTCCTTGTGATTTCTTTGGTGGTATACTTAGTTTGGAGATACGCTTTATGAAGATTCTATGTTTTAGATATTTTGCCCAAGGATATTTTATGGTGCAAGGACAAACAAGAGAGGTAAGCAATTGAGAAATATTGTTAACAAAAGAACTATGTTATACCTTGTAAATAGATACATGTTTTAATGATCACTCTTTCTTCAGAACATTATAGGTAACGGTGCCGCTTCCTTTCAGAGGAATTGAGTCCTTATCTGGTGAAACAGAAAAAGCCAGAAACAGAGAGGTATATGATGTTTGTGAGTTAAATAGAACTGAGTATGAAGGAGATAATGTATGAGCCTCAATAAGAACATTACAGTCAATTAATATTATTGTTTAATGTGTCTTCTTGGTAGATAATTCATACAACACACGCTCCCACCGAGTTGAAGATTCAAGAGGAGCAGTGCTTTTCTCTCTTTTGTTATTTAATCCACTTCCCCTTTCCCTTGGGCTTCTTTTCTTCACACACTATTTATAGAGCAGTGCGGCAAGAATAGGGGTTTGAGAGAGGGTGAGAATAGTCTTCGACTCTCTCCAGCAGAACTACCTGGATGTTCAGGTGAGTGAGGGCTCAAGAGAAGCACAAGCCTTCACAAAATACTAGTTCTGCTTGAAAGATGGACAGAAAGGTGGAATCTGAGAGTATAGACCCTGGGTAATTGGTGCAGACTTTAAGTGAGGATTTGGCTCGTAATGAGTCTGTTACTACGTTCTTGCAGCAGATGCAAACCGAGATAGAAAAATTAAAGAAATAATAATCTAAGGCAAGATTTGGTACCCTATAAACCCCGAGAAAATCTTTGGAGAACAACTTTTCCTTCTACTTTTAGAGACTCCTCTGAGACTGGCATTAGGTCCAAGGACTCTAATCTGAATTCTTCTCCTGTAGAGATTACAGTTAACGTTCCAAATACAGTACCTTTAGCTGCTCCTGAGCGCTTCTTTGGAGACAGTAATAAATTTCACGACTTTCTACACCAGTGCTAATTACACTTGGTGTGTAAACCACAGCAATTTCCCACACATGCTACGAAGGTAGCCTTTGTACTTTCCTATTTGGGGGGCACAGCGGCTAACTGGTCTATTCCATATGTTGACAGAGATGATGCCATTCTTCATAATTGGTCACTCTTTAAGAGAACAATGACTCGTCTTTTCGCTAAACATACATGCAGGCAAGCGATAATGAGCTTTTAAACCTCAAGCAAGGGAATAAAGACTTATTTACCTATCTTACCAGTTCTAACCGTTTACTGACTGAAACACAGTGGCCTGAGGAAAAGCGCACCTCCTTGTTCTACAAAGGGTTGCATGATGACTTAAAAGATGCTCTTACCTGCATTGTGGATCTTCCAGAGGATTATTCCGATTTTGTAGATCTTGTTGTTAAGTTAGATCACAGGTTGGGGGAAAGAAAAGACGATAAATCCAGAATGGAAACTAGGTTAACAGTTTTAAACCAAGATAAGAAGGAAGCAGAAAGCAGATTCCCGGAACCAGAGCCCATGCAAATTGGGACTATCAAGAGTCCATTATCCAAAGAAGAGAAAGAAAGGAGGAGAAAACGCCAATTGTGTTTATAATGTGACCGTGCAGGACATTTTGCCAAAGAGTGTCCTGTAAAACCCAAAACGCCAAGAAAAGTTAATGCTTTGTCAACAGATCCTCTTGAACAGGAAACTGAGTAGTCTCAACAAGGGCAGAGGTCACTTGTTCGAGGAAAATCATGACTCAGACCTCAAACCACGCCACTTACACTGTTCCACATGTACCACGACATTTTTTAATTCAAGTTATTTTAATTGTGAGCACTCAGTTAAGACATTCTCTCCCTGTTCTGCTTGATTCTGGTGCTACAGGAAATTTTTGGGACAATCATTTGGCTAAAATATTAGGCCTTCCCATCAAAAATAGGATGTGCCCTGAATCAGTGTGTGCCGTAGACGGTTTGGAATTAACCTCTAGATTAATCACTCAACAAACAAGTCCCATTACTATGGTGTGTCAAAACGGACTCACTGAAAGTATATGCTTTGACTTAATAGAGACCCCCACCTTTGGTTTGATTTTAGGAGTACCATGGCTTACTACTCATAACCCAAAAATAAATTGGGCTTCCAGAACGGTCACCTTTGGTTCAGGGAGGCAAGATGGCGGCCGCTAGTTTAGCGGTGTGAGCTGCCGACTCCTCCACTCCCGATCAGAAGAAGGAAAAGGGAGAGAATTAGAGAATCTACCTTGTGTGAAGACCTCTTCTGTGGATGCCTTGCTGAAAGAAATATTGGCACGGTTTGACTGAGGATTTATCGGTCGAAAGCCTTGGGGTGAATTTGACCGGGCGGCCTCACTGGTTCTTGTTGGCGTTTCAGTGCCGGCTTAGAGACTCAGCCTTCTGCCCTCGATGGTGTACTCGACATTGTTACATCCTCGAGCACTACAACACCTGTTTCAGGCTTGGTGCTTCTCTTCATTTTGGCTCCGGCGATCATGCTGGATTGTTTTGGGTAGCGGAACTACCATGCCTCCTAAGACTGCAAACTCTTCTGCAAACCCTCCTCCAAAGCCGCCTGTTACTAGGAGCGGTAAAATAAAATCTTCTGCGATGGCTGAAGGAGTTGAGGATTCTGAAGTCGAGGACCCTATGCTGAATACTTTGAAAGTCGGTGAGTCTATTAGTAATTAGCTACATGCGGTGTCAAAGAAAGAGGGTGAGCGTGGAAATAAAAATATTACATCGCAAACAGTACCAGCCCTGTTTGAAAAACAAATAATCAAAAATGCACGAGCTCAACGTGTGGGAACAGCTCCTTCTGCTCTTCCAGAGGGAAATTCAGCTCAGATAGACAGCGACAGCATTGCGATTCCAATAATTCAAGAGGGACGCTTTCAGGACACTGATTCATTTGATATCCCTGTGTTAGTTCAACCGCCCGCAGTTGAGCCAGAGTCTGAGGTCGAGACTGTACTGAATGGTACTGTGGCAGTTGTAGTTTCTAGGACAGCTTCTATTACAGAAAATATAGGAGTAAGTGATATATCGAATACTTCTAATACACTTGGAATAAGACTTGCTGCGGAAGCTAGTAAAACTCCCAGTCAAGATGTAGCTGAAATGCAAGAAATTAATGGTACATTTTTTTCGATGTCTGACCTCACGTCTGATGAGAGTATTGATAGGGACTGGGCTGTCTATCCTGTCGATAGCAGTTTAGAGGAGGAAGCGGGACTTAATGAAATTTTGCCTGGCTCAGCAATTACTGTTAAGAAGCACCAGGTTAGAAAATCACAGGCAGCAAGAAATAAATCTAATGGCTTAAATGATCCCGCAGCTCATCAGCCTAGCTCCACAAAAGAGCAAGCTCAACCTGCAGTACCTGATTCTGACTCTGACCCTGAAGTGACTTTAGCTATGATTTACCAGACAATGGTGGCAAATAGATTTGATACCAAGATCGAGATTGCCCGTACTCAAGTTACATGCCGAAAAGTGCAGAACGTTGTCCGACGTATCACTAAAATATGCACTGATATGTCTATCAGGGTATCTGAGGCAGAGCCCAGAATATCTAGTCTCGAGGTTGAAATTGCCACACAAAAAGCAGAACTTTCCTCTGTTAAAGCACAACAGGATGATATCAGCTTCAAGCTTACCGAATTGGAAAACCAATCTCGAAGGAATAATTTGCGAGTTCTGGGGGTTCCGGAAAGTTTAGGTGGATCAGATGTGCGGAACTTTATTTGTGAACTTTTTTCTGCTGCATTTCCAGAACTTACATCTTGGGACTGGTCTGTGGTTACTGAACGTGCCCACCGCATTCCATTTTCTATTAAATCTAGGCAAAAAGAAGGGGATTATCCTAGAGCAATCCTGGTTAGATTTAATAACTTTTTGGCAAGAGAAGCTGTCTTTGATCTGGCTAGACCAGATAAAAAGCGTACCGCAAAGGGATGTAGTTTTTTTGTTAGACCTGACTTTTGTCAGGCAACTGTGTCTAAACGTTGGCACCTCAGACAGCTGATTGCCAGATTCCAGGAAAAAGGTGCTACTGTTTATTTACAAAACCCGGCTAAACTTAAGGTTATTGTGAAAGGTCAAACAAGATTTTTTCTCTCTGAGATTTCTGCAAAAGAATACCTAACCTCAATATGAACAGTTTAAAAATATGATGAAGTTGATTACGTTTGTTAAGCTAAAAGACTATAATGTTTTTTTTTGCAAATCAAGGCTTTGATGCCCCATATACAAATCTGCTAGTCAGTTAGGTTAAAAAAAAAAAAATTCTCTTTTCTTCTGACTATGGAGGGAGGCACTCTGTGTTCCCAGGGACTGTCTGTCCCTTTGCCTCATAAGTTGGGTTGGGGAGGGAGGAGGGAAGGGAGTTCTGGTGGTAGGGGTGTGCAGGGAGGGTTTTGGGGGTGGGGGTGTTGGGGGTGTAAATCAGCAACAGTTGGGATTGAGCAAGGACTTGATATTGTCAGTCTTTATCAGTATTTGAATTGAAGGTTGAACTTTCCTACTATAAATAGTAAATATGATAAGGAAACGAGAATCGTTTTGAAACCCTATATCAGAGTTGAAACGCAAATTGTTCGGATGTCTTTACTTGATTTTCTTTTCCAATGGGCAGGAAAATAAAGGTTTGTACATTGAAACTCAATGGCATTAATGACGTTAAAAAAAGGGATTCTGGCCAAAATGATATATCTGCTGCAAATAGATATTCTTTGTCTGCAGGAAAAGCATGTTGCCTGGTAAAAAAGGGGATTCCTAAAAAATGTAGGGTTGGATTTGTTAATCTGCTCCAAACAGACTGGAATCAATAGAGGGGTTGTTATCTTCATGCGGCGAAACTTAGGTACCTGTCTTAAAACATCAGCAGATAAATAGGGGAGGTGGGCTTCTGTAGAAATTTTGATATTTCAAAAGAAGATTATGATCTATACAATGTATGGCCCTAATTTAGACGATTCTGAATTGTTAAACTTCTTAAATTTAGAGCTTGCTTTGTGTAGTTTCCAAATTATCTGCTGTGGGGATTTTAATATTCATATGGAAGCTAGCCGTGATATCGGATAAAGTGATAGATATACGGGATATACACCTCAGATTTACAAAGCCCTGAGGAATGTATCTGTGGACAATGGTCTTATGGATGTCTGGCACACTTTTCACTCTAAGGACCCTGGCTATAGAGTCTTTTCTGCCCCTCATTGAAAATATGTTCGTCTTGATTATTTTTTTGTATCTCAGTTTTTCATTGACAAAATAGAGATGGAAACTCTTCCCAAATTACTATCAGATCATAATCCACTTTTATTAAGTATTAATTTACCATCAGTTATGGAAGGCTCCAGAACGACTTGATCATTTCAGAGGAATTTACTATTTGAGGAGGATTACATACAGTATATGACCAGAGTTATTCAGGAGTTTTTCCAGATCAATAATGACACTGCATCTGTGGGGCACATTCAAATCTGTAATAAGGGGAGAGACTCTTAAGTATTCGAATTTCCAGATAAAGTATAAATGTAAGAAGTTTAAAAATGACTGTGATATGGTCTTAAAGGCACAGAAAAAACTAGCCGAAAATATTAAAGCTAACAAACATATAGAGGAATCCCAATTAGATCTGTCTATTAAACGTAGCACAGTCTATTCTCATATAGAAGATCGAGTGGCCTCCCAATTTAGACAATACAGGACAGAAAGTTACAAATTAAATGAACAAACGGGTAAAGTGCTAGTGCAGAGATTACGACAAAAGACAATATCTAATGAAATTCTTAAAATTCAAGATCTTAGTGGGGCTATTGTAAATTTTAAAGGGGATATATTAGCCGCATTTATTGAGTTCTATCAGGCATCATACCATCAACCCGACAATGTGACGGATTTAGGAACAAAAAAGTCACTATATTTGGAAAATATCAATAAAACTGGCCTGCTGTGAGAACAGAAAAGAATACTTAGCGCTTCAATCACCTGGGAAGAAATCGAGACAGCAATTATGGGGTTGGCTACCGGGAAGGCAATGGGACCGGATAGTGTGCCTCTAGAATTTTATCGAGTATTCAGGAACGTTTTAAAACCTGAACTGATTAAGGTATTCCAGCTAGCTTTTGCAGGTAATCCTCCTGATTCATGGTCATTAGCAACCTTAGTTATATTCAAGAAGAAAGGGAAGGCCATCGATGAACTAGGGTCATATAGACCCATCTCTCTTATCTCAGCCGATAGTAAAACAATTTCTGAAATTCTTGCGAATAGACAAAATGAGTTTATGCCGACCCTTGTTTCCATAAGACAACATGGTTCTATAATAAAGAGGGATACTACTGACCATGTGAAGAAAATGATAGCGCTTTTGGATTGGGCAAAGGCCTTGGAGTCCCCGGTTGCGGTGGCCCTGTTGGACACTGAAAAAGCGTTCAACAGGGTTGCCTGGGGGTTCCTATGGTCTGTAATGGCATGGATGGGACTCCCTAAGGAATATATTAATGCAGTTAAAGCACTTTATCTCCGTCCGAAAGCTGCAATCAGGATTACAGATACATTATCGGAATATTTTAGGATAACACGGGGAACAAGACAAGGTTGTCCTTGTTCTCCCTTGCTGTTCACTTTATATCTAGAACCCTATCTTCCTAAATTAGAAAATGAAGTTGATATTGTTCCGGTTATGATCCTACAAAATTAATTTAAGGTATTTGCATACGCAGATGACGTTGCGATCACCACCTCAGATATTAGACGGGCGCTGCCAAAAATAACAGATCTTGCTGAAGAGTTTGGATGCCTAGCGGGCTATAAACTAAATCTTACAAAAACTCAACTGATTCATTCTGATAGTGGTTGGCCTAATGATCTAGCTTTCGTTTCCGAGGCCCAATATCTCGGGATTACAATATCTTCAAAAATTGATGATATAGTGCATCCCAACATAGAGCCAGTGCTAAAATCTTCAAATAACATTTTGGAAAGGCTAAATAATTTACATTTCTCACTCTATGTCCATGCTAATATATTAAAAATGTTGATTTTTCCAAAATTCTTGTATTTATTTCGAACAATACCTCTTTTGTTTTCGTCTTTTTATTTTATTAAATTGATAAAATGGCATCCAGGTTTCTCTGGGGTTATCATCGAACCAGACGGGCCCTGAAATGGTGCTCCCTCCCGAGAATAAAGGGTGGCTGGGGGATCCCCAATTTCAGGCTATATTATTGGCTTATTTCACTAAGATATATGGGGATTTTAATTTTTCCAGACGTCATCATGGAAGAACCGATCCACCCTTCAATCTCAATGTTTAGTAAGAATTGTAAAGCCCAGCTACTATAAAAAGACCAAGTTCAAAACTCTGATAGCAGCCTCAGTAATCTGGAGGCAGATAAAAAAGAAAAATATTCGTTGTGGTGATCTAAACTAGTACCCTCCAGTTTTGAATAATCGTATGTTACCTGAGATTTTTAATGACCAAATTATGAAAATATGGCATCTAGCTGGGATTCATTTATTGGGGGACTTCTATCAAGGCACTCAAATCGTCTCTTTCTCTAATCTACAACTAGAATATAATCTGTCTAGAAATGATTTTTTTAAATACCTCCAGGTACGGAGTTTTCTGGAATCTGAGGGTCTTCTTGACCATAAATGTATGAGTAAAAACAATATCCTAGAAACCAGTAGAAGGGTAAAAAAAATAGGTTTCGTTTATCAGATGACTGTAAATCAATTGGATGACGACTTGAGTCTGATTGAAGTAAATGGCAGAGGAAACTTGAAATTGAAAAAGTTGATATATGTAGATCTATTGAACTATCGATTAGGATGTTATTTAATGACTCGCTTCAAAGCCAGCATTTCATGTCAATTTATGATTTATATTACTCTCCGGCTAAATTTGCTAAATGGAAAGCCAGCAATGGGGATAAATGTAAACGATGTGATGCAGTAGCTGCTGATTTTATACATATGTTTTTTAATTACCCGAAACTTTCTCAATTTATCTTAGAAGTCGAATTTTTTTAAAATAATAGTTTGGGGATTACCCTAAGATTAACTGCCGAAATATTTATTCTTGGTCTCCAAACGGATCATATAGGAATAAGATCAGCAGCTGAAGAAGGCATTTTATTTATTTGTATGTCAGTTTTTCGTTTTTGTATCACTTCTCGCTGGCTTGATCCTGATTCTCCAGCTTTTAATCATAGGCAATCAAAACTGTTATCCATATACCAACTAGAAATGGCGATCTATAGATCTGAAGGTCTAAAAAGGAAGACATTTGGCCAAAAAGTTTGGGCTCCTATTTCAAAACGGATATGATTGGATTCGATCATGTTATGTTACGCCAAGTGCTCCCTGTAAATATATTGTTATTATTTCTGTATTAACTGTATAAACTATCATACTACGTACCATGCTCGATTCACAACTGATTGCTGAATGAAATCAATAAAAGAAATTTAAAATAAAAACAGAACGGTCACGTTAGATTCTTCGTATTGTAGATCCTGTTGTTATCAGGAAGCAGGGAGTGAACATCTAACTGTAGTGCATTGCGCTAATGTTACTCCAGTGGAATTAACAATTCCTCTGGAGTACAAGGATTTTAAAGATGTCTTTGATCTGATTAAAGCAAGTGTCCTGCCTCAACACAGGACATATGATTGTCGGATAGATCTTATACCTAGAGCTCCATTGCCAAATAGCAGGGTGTATGCTCTTACTGAGGAAGAAACAAATTACTTGCGAACCTACTTAGATGACTTGTTACAATCTGGCTTCATTCGCCATCCTACTTCTCCAGTATCTTCTCCACTGTTCTTTATACCAAAGCCTGATGGGTCCCTTTGCGCCTGCATAGACTATAGGGGACTCAATAAGGCCACTATAAAAAACAAGTATCCACTCCTTCTAATACCTGTACTCCTAGATCAGTTACGACATTCCACCATTTATACTTAATTAGGTTTAAGGGGCGCTTATCATTTAGTAAGAGTCAAGGAGCAGGATGAGTGGAAAAATAGCTTTTAAAACCAAGTTTGGATTGTTTGAATATACAGTAATGCCGTTTTGTTTATGCAACGCCCCAGCGGCCTTTCAGTTTTTTATCAATGAGGTCTTGCACAAATTCTTAGATGTCTGCGTCATTGTATACATTGCCGATATCCTTATCTATTCCAAAAATCAGGAGGAACACATGCAGCACGTTAGAGCAGTATTGGCCAAGCTAAAAGAACATCACCTCTTTGCCAAATTAGAAAAATGCACCTTCATTGCAGATACAGTTGTTGTTTTGTGATATTGTTTGTCACCTAAAGGTATTGCCATGGATACAAAGAAAGTTAGCGCTAATAATGATTGGCCTGAACTCACTTCGGTAAAAGAAGTGCAGACATTTTTAGGATTTGCCAATTTTTATAGGAGACACATTGGCACCCATCACCAAATTGTTACAAAAAGGACAACAATTTGTTTGGAATACACAAGCTGCCCAAGCATTTCAATTTTTGAAACAGAAATTCACATCTGCTTCGGTGTTAAAACACCCAGATCATGATCTCCCATTTTATGCAGAAGCTGATGCTCTCTCAATGGGATCCTCTAGATGGGCAGCTGCATCCTGTTGCTTTTTATTCCAAAAAACTGTTACCTACCGAACAAAACTACACTGTGGCAGAAAGGGAACTCTTGGCCATAAAGGTAGCCTTTTCTGAATGGAGACATCATTTGATGGGCGCTAAGTTTCCAATCACTATTTTTAGTGACCACAAGAATTTGCCTTTTTTTAGCTCCATAAAGGCCTTAACTCCCCATCAGATGCGCTGGCTTAATTTCTTTAGTGCATTTGACTTTTTTATAACATATAGGCCAGGCACACAACAAGTCCAATCGGATGTTTTATCTAGATATGGACATACTTTAGAAACCAAACAAGAAAAGATCGGACTATCCATTATTGCGCCTCAAAAAATACTAGCACCGATACACCAGAATGACTTCATTAAATAAGTATATGCAGAACACTTAAAGATACGACCACAAGATTGGTTAAAAGGATCACACAACATGATTCAACAAGGATTGTTATATCATGATTCCTTGCTATATATACCAACCACAGACTTACAAGCACAGATGATAGCGTGGCACCATACACCAGCATTAGCAGGTCATCCAGGTTGGGTGAAAACATTAGAAAATGTGCACAAACAATTCTGGTGGTCTTCCATGAACAATTCTATTAAAGCTTATGTGTATGCTTGTCCAATATGTGCCCGTCAGAAAACTTTACACCAAGCCCCTGCTGGCCTTTTACAACCAATGCCTACCCCCTCCAGTCCATGGCACACAGTATTACCCTCATTAGGATTGCGGTTTTTCCGCATCATCCGGGCCAACTGAAGTGTCCGCCGGCCCGGAGGATGCGGAAAAACCACCGCGGAGAATTCAAAGACCCCCCGCCAGATTAGGATGGCTGGGGGGTCAGGAAGACCGTCCGCCGCTTTTCCGCCGCGGTCGTCTTACGACGGCGGCGGAAAAGCTCTAATATGGAGGTGGTGTCCAACAGACACCACCAGCCATATTAGGATGGGGAAACACTGACGCCTTTCCGCGGCGGCTTCTCCGCCGTGGAAAGGCATACGGAGATTTCTTTGGGGGCTTCAAGCATCATCCGCCGCAATTTTAAATATTGAGGATGTGACCGCCAGGGTGGCGGTCACATCCTAATCTGCACGGAGGGACCGCCGCTGCCCCTGCGGACGGTCCCGCCTAGTCAGGGGTGGCGGACGGACGCAGGTCCGTCCGCCATCCTAATGTGCACCATAGTGTGGATTTTATGGTACATTTGCCTCCTGTTAACAAGTTTACCTCAATTCTTGTAATAATAGATTACCTGTCCAAAATGGCACAATTTGTACCTTTAAAAAAACGCCCCACAACAGCTGAATTTGCAGAAATTTTTATAAAAGAAGTCGTACGTTTACATGGCCTTCCAAGTAAGATAATTTCGGACAGAGGCAGCCAATTCAATTCCAAATTCTGGAAAAAATTATGTGAAAAGTTAAAATTGGAAGTGGCCCTTTCATCAGCTTTCCATCCAGAAATGGAAGGGCAAACAGAGCAAATGAATCAGAAGTTACTCCAAACACTACAATGCTTGATGGCAGAATTTACTAGTGAGTGGGTTGCTGCATTACCAGTTGAAGAGTTTGTTTATAATAATACCAATCATGCTGCCATTCACTGTACCCCATTTTACTTCATGCAGGGGTATCACCCAAGGGCTCAGCCAATTGTATTATATACCTCTCTTCTCCCAAAGGTCACAGAACGTCTTAAATTTTTGTCAGAGGTACAAGAGAAAGCTTAAAAACATCTGTCAACTTATAAATCACGCATGAAGAACAAGCAGATAGACACAGAACAGAGGCTCCAATATATCAGGTAGGGGATCAAGTTTGGCTCTCCACAAAGAACGTGAACATAGAGGGCTCTTGAAAATTACAACCAAGATATATTGGACCCTTCTGTGTTACGGCAATCATAAATCCTGTAACAGTGAAGTTAGAATTGCCCATTGAATACCCAGTGCACCCTACATTCCATGTATCTTTACTCAAACCTTATAATACTCATACTAGACCCGAACCCCCTCCTCCACCTATTCCTATTAAAAGACATCTAGAATACGAAGTTCGATGTATCTTGGATGCTAAAAGAATTCGAGGATGTTTGTACTATCTAGTAGCCTGGAAAGGATATGATGCAACAGAAAATTCATGGGAACCAGCATCCTATGTACATGCGCCTAGGTTACTCAGACAGTTTTATTTGAAATATCCTGGGAAACCTCGACCAGTAAGGGGGCTTTTGAGGGGAGTGACTGTTAGGGTATACTCAATACAAAGGGCCTGTCCACTCTCCTTACAGTAGCTTTATGTTTTGAGGGCTTCTAAAATATGGCGAGTTACAAAGGTCTTGCTGTGGATACTTGTTTATTGCATATTGTTACCATTTGTTTTTGCCAAGGTTTTTTTTAATCTTTTGTGGGTCTTATAAAGCAAAGGAACTGATTGTGAACATTGATATGAGCCACAGGTTTGAGCCACATGCATCTAAACAACTCCGTTGAGCCCTTCATTAGTATAATGAGATGCTACACGTTTAATAGCAAAAACCGTTTCAACGTGCAGCGTGTGATGAAGTTCTGAACCCCACCCAATGGCGGCTATAAAAGACTGCCTGGAGCATTAGCGGCTGCTTGTGCTCTTTGATTTACCCTCCTCTCCTGAAGATCCAATCCCGATCTGGCTTACCTGAATCCTGCGGCAGCAGTATTTCTCGTCGGCGGTGTTTCCCTTCTTGTTGAAGCTCCGGTCCTACTCAGAGATCTTCCCCGGCTCTTCCGGTTCATCACAGCTTCCTGTCCTGAAGGCTATTCTGTGCGACCTGCAACACAAATAAGAAACGGGTAATAAGCGCTTTCATCTTGCAACAAAACTCGAGTAAGTACAATTTACTGTTTTATAATAAAAGGGAAAACAATGCTCATTGAGGTACCTTTTATGAATCGAGTTTAGAGACTAAAAGCAATCTTAATTTTTGTTTAATACTTGTTATTTAAATCACGAACTCCTCGAACTGCAATGAATGCCTAGAACTCTATACACGCTCTAAATAAGATAGAGACTTGGTGTAAAATATTTCTGACAATGAACAGAGGAGCATGTGTGCGAATTTATGTTTTAAACTACTCCTGGTGATTTCTTTGGAGGTACACTTAGTTTGGAGATACGTTTTATGAAGATTCTATGTTTTAGGATTATTACCCAAGGACATTTTATGGTGCAAGGACAAACAAGAGAAGTAAGCAATGGAGAAATATTGGTAACAAAAGAACTATGTTATACCTTGTGAATAGATACATGTTTTAATGATCACTCTTTCTTCAGAACATTATAGGTAAAGGTACCGCTTCCTTTCAGAGGAATTGAGCCCTTATGTGGTGAAACAGAAAAAGCCAGAAACAGAGAGGTATATGATGTTTGTGAGTTAAACAGAACTGAGTATGAAGGAGATAAAATATGAGCCTCAATAAGAGCATTACAGTCAATTAATATTATTATTTTATGTTTCTTCTTGGTAGATAATTCATACAATAAACGCTCCCACCGAGTTGAAGCTTCAAGTAGAGCAGTGTTTCTCTCTCTTTTGTTTTTTTATCCATTTCCGCCTTTCCTTGGGCTTCTTTTCTTCACGCACTATTTATAGAGCAGTGCGGCAAGAATAGAGGTTTGAGAGAGGGTGAGAATAGTCTTCGAATCTTTCCAGCAGAACTACCTGGATGTTCAGGTGAGTGAGGGCTCAACAAATGCTATGTACACTTAGGTACATCTAGACAGGCATTGTAGGGGTACGAGTGCTCTTTTTATCATGCATTTTATGTTCATGTCTATATTCATGATTATTGAAATATAATGCTATATATTTGCCACTGTCTAATGGTTGTTGCAGCACATCTATTCTACACTAGAAGAACAACTGTGCAATAACCTTTTAATGTAATACGCCCGAATGTTTCTTCTGTGTTACTCCCTGAGACCGAATAAGTGAGCACGAGCGAATGAGAGAAAAGTAGTACATTGTTCTGAGGTTGCCAGAAACTATTCTCTCTCTAATAAGAGGAGATTCTAGTTGCACTGTGAGCTAGCTAATGCAAACAAGTTCACATTCTCGGTTGGGTTGTTCGGAACCAGTCTGCCACTAAACCCACAGTTTATGTTAATCGAATACTCAGATTCTGTAAAGGATATGTAGGAACTACATGACATGACACAACCAACATTGGTTGGGTACCTTTTTAATAGTAGAATGTCAGTAGTTCAGTCATAATGATTCTCAGAGACCCCTACTCACAAAAAGCAAGAGATGTCTAGAGTGGGTGGAGACAAAACTCCGCCACAGCTGAGTATGCAAAATATCCTTTTTATTGGCTGCTGGTTAATCAAGCTTGAAGGATACTTTGTTCCTAAATTTTGCAAACACCTTATCTTCGTTCCCTTGAAAAATTATTCTTTGATCTAAAACACAATGACAAATGAAGAAGGAGGATTAGATGCGTTAGTACAACAGAGACCTCATGCAGATGAGGAGGAAGATCTGAATGGAATACAATTTCATCCAAATGTTAGACACGCACTCACCCTCAAACTACTTAAATACGGTTTGACAGCCAGAGGTAGCATAGTAGCATTCGTGATAGAGGCACACGAAGAAACAGAGGTATTTTATTCATGGGTTGCATTCCAAACAGCAAAGGCAAGAACAAAAATGTTTCATTATTACACACAAGATGACTTAACAGTGGAATACATTCCGTATGAGGACATTGAAGTTCCATTAACATACCAGGAATATGAATACTGGTTTAAAGGTGCCCTCCCCGATACAAGAAGAAGTGTAAGGCTCGGTCTGCTAGTAAGACCAGGAGCAACATTGCCAATATTAGCAGCCTTCACACCACATCCTGACATTGATACAATGCCACAAGATGAACTACTCAAACAACACAAAGAGTAGATAAAACTTTACAGAAACATGACGCAATTTGTCATGAGGACACTTACAGTTCAATTGACAGGAGCTTCAATAAATACAGCTCCTATACAAAATACAGCAACTAAAATTACTCCACAAACACCACACGCAGTAATGGGCAAAATGCCCATGAAATGTGAGCAAAATCTATACTGGGTAGCTCAGAAAATGCCATAGTTAGAAGCAGTATTCCCAATTACTAGCCAGTATGAAAAACACAGAATGCTGACAATATGCCTGCCCATGAGGATTACACCACAAATAGAGGATTTTACCTCTTGGAGTACAATCTTCGCAGCCAGAAGAACTCAAGGTATACCACCCCTAGCTGTAATCATTAGCAGAACTCAAGGTATATCATGTTTAGCTGTAATACCAGATGTATTAAGACAAATACAAAATGAGTACGGGTCAGAACCTGCTCTGAACTTAGGGATGAAATTACTAGGTAATTACACCCAGGTATCAGCAAAAATGTTAGCAAATATTAAAGGAGAGGGAGCATCAGTGGCAATCTGCCAATGCCTATGGGAATTTGGTCCTTTACCCAAAATTATAGAAACTGCATACGCAGAATTAGACAGAGACCGTTTTGGTGGGCAAGCTCTAAAACCACAATTAGTGGGCAGTCCTGAAAAGTACAATTCCAAGCAGACACCTGCTCCTCCTGAAAAAAGAAGTGAGCTAAAAATAATTGTAATAAAATAACAGAGAAAAGAGATCTCAATCCAGAGGTGTATCTCCTCCACAGGAGCCCTGTGAAAGGAGGTACAAACTCAGGAAGAGGGATAATATTAGGATACCTGAAGGTATCAGGATACTTATACACATTTCTCTCGTTCCTTTCAGAGCATGATGAAAAAGTCAGAGAGAGAAGGATGGTCAGAACACAAAGAAAAGTGTACAAAGTCCAGAGATAAGCAGCACGGTCAAGACTATACTCCCAAAGAAGAAGAAAAGCCAAAATTAAAACCTCAGTTTAAAAAGAAGAAAGTTGCAGGCCTGAAGATCTGACATGCCTAGAATTCTGGGGACACAACTTCTGAATGGGGAATGGGCTCAGACAATGCTAGACAGTACAGCAGAAGTAACAATACCTTGCCGGAGCATGATGGAATTTCTTGTGACAGCGGACTTGAATGATTACATTAATGTAGAAACACCAGATCCGAATGTAAGTGTCCTGCATAAGTTATATGAAATAACACTCCAAATGGAGGGGGATAAGCCCAGGAAAGTTAGAGGTCTCTTTTGGCAGAATCTGTCATCTGGTTATGACATCCTATTAGCTGAACAAGATTGGCCACCAGCATTCGTTATGGAGTGTCTTAGGATAGAAAACAGTATTTTTTCAGCTTTTTCTCCAGCATTGTACAAAAATCATGCTGGATTGAATGAGGATTCTACCCACCATGTGATCCCATTAAAAGTCTCACCAAAAATAAACCGAGGCAATATCCTATAAAGCGAGGAGCTAAGAAACAGCTTAGGGAGATCTATGATCAACTTGAATATCAAGGGGTCATTGAAACTTGCACCTCACTAATGAACAGTCCTTTGTTTCCTGTATCATAACCGGACTCGTTTTAGATTACAGAAATAATGAAAAGGAGCCCATAATCAAATAAAGTACATTTATAAATGATATACAATATCGCATTCAAGTGAATTGAAACAAAATTTAAGCGCGGGAAGTCTTGAAATTTCTTTTCATTTAATCTTCATATCATTTCCAATCAGAAGCATAAAGCCCCGTTTTAGGTTACAGACATTTAAACACTTACACAAAGACATTCACTGTTCAAAATGCACACAGTGCCACATTAATGAATATCATTGTGCAGAAGAAATATAAAACTACACTCGATATCTCAAATGGATTTTTCTGCCAAAATATAGCGCCTGAATGCAGGTATTTGACTGCATTCTCAGCGTTTGGGTCCCAGAGACAATTTTGTTGTCTCCCCCAAGGGTATAAGAACAGTCTGTGGTTATTTTCAGCAAGATTAACTGATTTACTCCAAAATTTTGAAGAGGAAGTGTTGTCCTATGAGGATGATATTTATCTGATGGACGACGACTTAAAAAGGCACTAGACCAAGGTGAGAACCGTATTTATGGGATTTGCCTCTGAGGTCTATAAATTTAATTAAAAAAATCAAAAATAGCCCAACTCAATGTCCTGTTTTTTGGATATGAGCTTTCAAGTGAAGGGAAAAGTCTGGCAACTAACTTTTTAGAAAAGTGTGCGCTTCTCCAAACTCCAAAATCATAAAAAAAATTACAATCAATACTGGGATTCCTACATTTTGGCAAAACATACATTTTGAATTACGCACAATGAGTAAAATCTTTTTATGACTTTTCAGTTAGACAATGGATGCAGGAACACACAAACATCCTACGTTCACTACAAGAAGACATGATAACTTCAAAACACTTACAGCCGCTGGAGCGGATGGAAGCCGCAAGGGGAGCACCACTGCCTCCGCAGACCCAGCTGGATCCCCACCTCCAGCGGGAGCAGGCATTGCTCCCTCCCACATGGAACAGCTAAACATGCAGCTTCCTGCAGGTGGAAGCAATTTTTTCATCTGTTATCCTGCCAGTGAAACAGATGAAAAATCCGCTCACATAAAATGCTCCCGCCCACTGGGAGCAGACTTACTCTTTGCTTTAGTGAGAGCTTTAAAATGTTACCTTCCAAGTGAGAGCAAATTCACTATGTCCCAGGGGTAGGAACCCCAAATCATAGCCGGAGCACAGTCAAGGAGATGGCATCCCCAGGGACAATAATGGCTCTGGGAGAGGAGCTGCACAGTCCTCCTCCATTTCCTGTCCATGGCCGGGCCACAGGGTATGGAATCCACGGAGCTGAACACAGCCTTGAAAGGTGGACTGCTTAGCCCATGCCCCATTTCTTTTAAGACTGGGTCCCAGGTGATGGGGCGCTTGGGGCTGGAATCAGTCTGAAAGGTTGTATTCCTATTTGACCGGGCCCTTACAGATGGGGTCCCTGGGCCTCAATTGGCTCGAGAGGGGGCCACATGGCTCTCTCTCCATTTAAAAAATCTGCTGAGTCCTGAGGGACTTGGGTGCCTGGAGTAGAATTCTGCTCAGAAGGAGGGTCACTTGGCCTTCTTTCTCAAATTCTTATTTAGTTTGACCCCAGAGGATGGGGTCCCCAGGGCCATAATTGGCCCAGTAGGGGACTCACACTGCTGAATATGAAATCTATAGGCCATGGGGGATTGGGTCCTCAATATAAAACTTGTTTCCCCCCCCCAGGACTTAGCCCACTCAGGGAGGCATAGAAAAGCATGTACAGACAAAAGCCCTTGCTTTAAAAAAAAAAATCCAGAATCTCTGGATCCTTTGTGGTTTACCAACAAAATAAAAAAAAGTCTTAGTCTTTTTAACCCCCTTTATGGGGCCCTGTGAGATCCTACCACCAGGCCTAGCGGGATACGGTATTTCTACCCTGCCCCCTTCTTTTTGTCCCCTTTTTTCTTGGGACTCAGAAGAGTCGGAGTCTCAGGATGGCTGCCAAAACTTCCCAGTTGAAGTGTAGCCAGCCCATTACATCTCACCATGTGATCTTTGGGATCAGCAGACCCTCAGAGTCCTTAGATATTTACATTTCTTTTTTTCTTTAATAACTCCAAAACTACTGAATGGAATTACACAAAAAAGAGGTCTTTCTGTCCAAGATCTAGCGTTCTGCCAAATTTAGTGTAATTTTGTTCAGCTGTGCAGGCTGTAGAGGTGTGCAAAATCCCTTTGGGAAATAGTTTTGGGAGTTCACCTTTTTCTCGTACCTCAAAACTTTTCAGACATCAGCTGAATTGACTGGTGTACTAGATTTAAACATTTCTTAAAGATTCATCAAATGGTGCCAAAATTATTAGCAAAACAAAAAATACTTTGTCTATGGGAAGCAGGTCCTTTCTATAACAACGTATTAGCAATTGCCCAGTTGAAGGCAGAGGCCAAAATGGATTGGTGTCCTATCTTTGGTTGGTGCAAAAACATCATTGAAACAAGATAGCACCATCCCATAGTGCCTGCATTAATTGCATGATTGTTCTACTCTCTGCTGCGGCTGTCTGGATGATGAAGGTTCACTGGATATGATGATATATATAGATATATATTACCTACTGGAAGTCACCAGTAGGTAGTTATATTAGAACCTAGTTTCCATAGGAAAAGTGTTTTTTCATTTGCCAATAACGTTGATGTCATTTGATAAATCCTTTAGACGCAGCTAATGCCTGAACTGCTGAATGGAATTACATAAAATTTGGCAAAAAGGCATATGTTGGTTCAGAGGAGTGCCTTTTAGTGATTTAGTGTAAATCTGTTCAGTAGTTGCAGAGTTATTTAAAGAAATCTCCAATAGTAAATATAGGGATGGAGAGGATCAGCTACCCCTTCGGATCCCATGCTGAGGACTGATTGGCTTCCAGCAGTTCAAACCAGGAACATTTTAGAGCTTGGCTTGAGTTGTGATCCAGAAAAAAAGTTTAAAAAAAAGAAAAGGGGGCAGTGTAGAAATACCCTGACCTCCTAGGCCTCTTGGCCTCTTGGTGGGATCTCAGAAGGACCAGCCAGGGCCCCAAAAATCTTTTCGGCGGGAGCAGTGTTGAATCCACAGCTACCGATGAAAAAAACAAACAAAACCTAAGTGCGGGTTCCTGCGCTTCTGTAATTATCGGCCCCAAGGTTGGCCAGGTCCCTCGGTCATTTTCAAAATAAAGCAGGGGGATGCACAGGCCCACCCTCCTGGGGCTTAATAATACCCTGGGGACCAACACCTCTCTGAGGCCATGTTAATTGATAAATGGGGGACCTCTGGGACCCCCTTGTTCCCAGAGACCACCACTTCCCTGGGGCTTATGCATTTTATGGGAGGCTTCTCGGACCCCCACTGGTGATAGGAACCACCTCCTTCCCTGGGCCATAAACAAGTTGTAGTGTAAGGGTCTCAGAGAATCCTGGGTGCCCCATGTACCACCACCTCCCAGGGTCCAAGTTCATTTTTAAAAAGTGAGAATGAGCCACGCAGCTCCTCTCCCCTGCCCTTTCTGGCCTGGGGGCCACCACTTCCATGGGGCAGGCCCTACAAGAATAAAGGAGGGGGAAGTGCACCCACCCCCTCCTGGAGCTATAGATGGCCCTTGGAATCGCCAACCTCTAGGGCTAGCTCCTGCTATGTCCTGGGGTGCCCACTCTCGGGACATAGCTGTTTGATGTTATTTGATGGCAGTGGTGTAGCAAGGGGGGAGGTGGGGCAAGTCCTACCCACGCAGCATGCGTTTTGACCGTGGCAGAAACCCCCCACTCTTCCATGCATGAGTATCGCTCCAGTACTACTACGAGGTGGGTAAGGCAGGAACCGCCACAGATGGTAGAATGGCTAGCTACGCCATGGCTTGGTGGGAGCTTTCCTGCTTCCACCAAGCGATAGCAAACTCACTGAATCATCCATACAGGCACTAATACACTCACTGATTCACCAATACACCTTGGTATATGTATTCAACACTTATAAACTTTTTAAAAACACTCACAGTCACTGGATGATGTAATCAGTGATGTCATTTCAGATGTCATGAGTGATGTCACTGACTGTGTCAGGAGTGATGTAATATGTGAGCTCATAATCAGTGCATTGTGGGACATGAGTTAACTGCTGAATTTCTCTGATTTTGTATGAGTGAAACCTGAGCCTAATTATAATATCTATGTAACCTTTTGTTTTTCATTGCCTTTCTGTGTTTTTTATATTCCATTTCCTAACTATTACGTCCCTGTAATCTTTGTTTTTTTCAGTGACTATCTATGTATATATATTACCTACTGATGGTCGCCAGTAGCTAGTTATAGTAAGGACCTAGTTTCCATAGTAAAAGCGCTTTTTCTTTTGCCAATATCCTTGGTGCTTTTTGATGAATCTTTGCGAAATTTTAAAAACTAATGGATCACTAAGGTCAGCTCCTGTCTTGAAAATTTCGGTGTGATTCGTCAAGCAGGGCAGAGAAAAAATGGGGTCCCAAAATGTGTTTTCTCCATGTTATTTTCCATAAGAAACTTTAGACAAAGCTACAGCCCGAACTGCTAAACGGAATTACACTACATTTGGCAAATCATTAGGACTTGGTTCAGAAAGTTACCTTTTTTTTAATTGGTGTAAAACCGTTCAGTAGTTCCTGAGAAATTCAAAAATACCTTTTTTTCGATATCTGGTGACTGCTGTGGATCCGCGAACCCTCCAGATCACAAGCTTGGCTCTGATTGGCTGTCAACACTCCAAACTCAGAATTGTTGGCAGCCATCTTGTGATTCGGTAAAACTAAGTCACAAGAAAAAAAGGTTAAAAATTAAGAAATGGGGGCAGGGTAGAAACCCCCTGATCCCCTAGTCCTGGTGAGGGGTTCCTACAGCGACCCCCAGGGCCTCAAAAAGCATTTTTTTTTAAATGGCAGGATTCGAGCTGGGTGCGTGAATCCCGTCAAGCATAAAAAAAAAACAAAGCACGGTATCCTGTGCTTTGTTTTAATCAGTCCCTTGGTGGGCTAGGTCTCGTGGTAAAATGTAAATAAAATTGGACAAAGGGAGCTGCATGTCAGCAGCTCCCTTTGCCCAAAAGCAATCTCGGCTCGCGCAGGAGGTGGGGAGCTGGCAGTGACTGCTGGGGCATTGGAGCTCCCCCACGGTCCCCAATGTGAGGGCTCGCCTCAGGGAACCACATGGCCCGCCTTCCCAAATATATATATTTTTTTAAACAAGCTAATACCCCGGGGGATGAAGTCTCCAGGGACTATAAAGGCTTCAGGAGGGAGGTCGCGTGGCACCACTTCATTAAAAATATTTAAAAAACTAAATTTAAATATGTGGCCATGCCCCGGGAGTTCGGGTCCCCGGGGCCGAAATCAGCCTCAATCGCTGGGCCGTGCGGCCGCCTTTCTGTTAAAAAAAATCAATCAAATAAAGAAAAACTATTTTTCAGGCCCCAGGGGATGGGGTCCTCAGGGCCCAAATATAATCAAAGGAAGGGTGGCTACACAGCCCCTCTTCCCCCTAAAAAAGAAAAGATAGCATCTTGCCAGAGGTCACGCCCCCTCCCTGCACCACTCTGCAAACATACCTCCTGGCACGTTCTGGGTTGGGGAATTAAGTACCCTAGAAACTTAAGGGTTCTTAGGGGCCAACCAGCCCACCAGGTACCTCCAGTAAGCCTCACACAGTGGGATTGCTGAGAGGTAGTCCGAGGCCACCGACCTTTTTACACCACTCTGCAAATGTGTCTCTTGACACACTGCTGGTGGGGCGATGAGGTCGACATTTGTCTTGAGGACCTCATGACTAAAGTGGACTTCATCACCCGAGCAGCAGTGCACCAGGAGGCGCATTTGCAGAGTGGTGTTAAAAGGGGATGTGGCCTCGGACCACTCTAAGCAATCCAGTTGTGTAGGGCTTACTAGAGATAACAGGAGGGCTAGTTGGCCCCCAGGGGAGGGACATACTGTCACTCATCCATAGAGTTACTCACACACTAAGTCAATCACCAAAAGAATCAATAACACTGCCTTTTCCTCAGCTATACAGTTATACACACACCACCTCACTTATTCATACAGATTCCAACACATACTTATTCTCTTCTACAATCACTGACACAAGCACACACTTATGCATACAGCCACTCTCACAATCACTCTCTCTCACATATAGTTAGTTATATACTCCAACTCTCACATATACTTCCTTTCACACATGTAGTTACTCACACATATACCACTGAGATATCCATTCAATCATTGACACAGCCATACGCACACTCACTCACTCATACAGCCCATTGCAGTTGCACTCATGAACTCATACACCCACTAAATCACCCACTCACACATTCATGCAGGGAGTTACATACACAGACAATCAGGTACCCATACAGGTACTCAGGCAACCAATCATTAACCCATATAGACACTCATATAGCTACTCACCAACCCATAGCGAAAACACACATCAACTGACAGACTGATACAGACATTCACAAAGACTTTTTAAACTAACCCTCATACCTCAAATCACGTTTACTGGGATCCTGATCTATCGACCACCAGGTGCGGCAGGGGAATGGGTGGCGGCTCTTCCAGAGTTTATCACCCCACTCCTGCTGGAAGCATCCACGTTTTCTATTCTTGGTGACCTGCATTTAGAGGACCACATCTGCCCTATGATTCTCAACCTTCTTTCCGCCTTAGAAGCACTCAATGTCCAATTATGGAATAAAGGCCCCACACATACAGCAGGTCACTTATTAGACCCTATTTTTGCAAATTTTAATAACCTAAGAAGTGAGCCCGCGCTCCCCATACCCTGGTCTGACCATTATCTAATCAATTTTGAAATTTGGGTACCAACTACTAAAGATCTGAACAGAACTGAGCTCTGGTTGAGAAATTGGAAAAAAATGAACATAGATGATCTTAATTCCCAGTTAATACGGTCAAGACCCAATATTACTCTAAATGAGCTCAAAGTCATAGACCATAAAGACCTCAACTCCTGGCTATCTGTGGCTGTTCAGACAACCATTCCGCTCACGTTGAGTAAACGGAATCATGTAACCCCCCGGTCCCGTGGTTTTCGGATAAACTGAAGGAAAAAAAGGTAACTGCAAGAAGCTAGAGAGGCAGTGGAGAAGAAACTATGACTTAGCACGCAAGAAAGTATATAAACAAGCTCTAAATGTTTATCATTTCTCATGTAAAATAGCAAAGGGAGACTTTACAAAGAATACCATTTTAGAGGCACAAAGTAATCCCAGTACTCTTTATAAGGTTTTAAAGGACTTAGCCGGAGCCGCACACCAACCGGAACCCCCTATACTGTCCACCACAGAATGTAATCTCAGTGCGAATTACTTTAATGAGAAAATATCCAACATTTACTCGAACTTCAATGAAGGTTGCGACTCAAAGGCAATTCCGCTGTCAACCCCAATCCCCAATGGGTCTGACGAGTGGGATGATACTCCATGGAAACTGCTTACTGCCTGGCAGCCATTAGACCCCACTACTTTTGTGGAAGTACTAAACAGCATCAAATCAGGCTCGACTCAGGACCCTATGCCAGCCTATATTTTAAAACAGCTCACATCAGGACAATCAGGCTCATCCCAGGACCCTATGCCAGCCTATATTGTAAAACCACTCACCTCAGGACCCTCAGGCTCATCCCAGGACCCTATGCCAGCCCATATTTTAAAACATCCTTGCATCTTGGATATAATTAGAATACTGTTAAATGCATTTCTAAATGAAGCAATGGTACCTGAAGACTGGAAGCGCGCCATGGTAGTACCTCTACTTAAAAAGGCGAACGGAGATCCAGAGATCTTCTCCACCTTTCGACCAATATCGCTCTTGCCAATATTCTCCAAAATCCTGGAAACACATGTGAATAGGCAGTTAGCGGATTTTGTCAATATCAATAAGCTACTATATCCCTCCCAGTTGGGTTTTAGAGCTGGTCACTCTACGGAGTCCACCCTATTAGGGGTAACTGAAACTATGTGTCAGGAATTGGACAATGGTGGTACAGTGGCACTCATTCTTTTAGATTTGAGTGCCGCTTTCGACACCATCTCCCATAAAACTTTGATTCAGACTCTAGAAGAAATAGGGGTGAGAGGGAAAGCGCTGGAGTGGTTAGAACAATTCCTTTCACACAGGACATTCCAGGTTTTCTCCAACAATAATGTCTCCAATATTCTGAACTCCCTTTACGGAGTTCCCCAGGGTTCAATCTTGAGTCTGTTACTTTTTAATATTTATATTACCCCTTTGGGGAAAATAGCAGAAGAAATGGGCCTCACAATTTACTCTTATGCGGATGATACACAACTTGTGTTCTCCCTGTCAACAACCGACAAAACTAACATCTCCTCTCTCCGCTCTGGGTTACTGAGAATGGCGAATTGGATGCACACCAAGAAATTAAAACTAAATGGGGAAAAAACCGAGCTAATCATCTTTGGAGAACAAAAGGAACTCTGGGGACCAGCACACTGGCCCACAGAAACGGGCCAAACCCCGGTCTCGGTACAATCCGCTCGCAACCTAGGGGTGATAATCGATGACAAACTGTCCATGCGCGTGCAAACAGCCAAAACAGCATCAACCTGCTTTGCCATTCTTAAGTGGCTGAGACAAATCCTGTGGCAACTCCCTGAAGGGGCACAGAGAACCGTGATACAGGTCTTGATTGGCTCAAGACTAGACTACGGCAATATCCTATATCTAGGAGCCAATAAAGAGATCACGCATCGACTCCAGGTCGTCCAAAATGCGGCGGCAAGGATACTTCTCCATCTCCCTGGGCGAACACCTAAGAAACCTACACTGGCTCAAGATAGGCAATAGAGTTAAATTTAAAGCACTGTATTACATGTTCAGGATAAACACAGGGGAAGCGCCTGCTTACTTATATAAGCTGGCGCATAAATACACATCCTCCCGAAACCTTCGGTTACTACATCAGGCAAAATTTGTTGTCCCTAGGTTTAAACAGGTACGACTGGGCGGACGCTCTTTCGCCTACCTGGCCCCGGTTCTGTGGAATTCACTCCCGCTGAAACTACGTCTTGAACCAAGCTACATCAAATACCAGAAAGGCATTAAGGCATGGCTATTCAACCAATAAATTCCATATTCAACCATTAAATTCCTTTCCACCTGGTAAAAACTCGGATCGGAGGCGCCGGGAAACCCTCAGGGTAGCCGTTGCGCCATATAAATGTAATAAATAAATAAATAAATAAATAAAAATTAGTCATTCACCCATACATTCACTAAGACACATTTAATCACTCACTTATACACTCAGTCATGTACCCACTAAATCATCCATTCAAACATTCATACAACCACTCATTCTTCAATGCGCCTTTATGTATCTATATACAACATTCTTACATTTTTTAAAATCATCCAGTCTCTGGATGACGTCCTCAGTGATGTCATTTCAGATGTCATCAGTGATATCACTGAACATGTCATGAGTGATGTAATATGTGACGTCATCAGCATTTCATTGCAGGGGCGTGAGTTATAGTTAGCTCAGCTAACTATAAGGGCCGAATTTTTTCTGGTTTTGTACGAGTGAAATTTCCAACTGACTATAACATCCCTGAAACCTATGTTTTTTTCAGAGCATTCCTAAGGTTTTTAAATGCTAATTACTAAATGCTAATTACTAACTATAACGTCCCTGAAACCTATGGTTTTTTCAGTGAACAATATATATATATATATATTATATATATATATATATATATATCATATATATATATATTACCTACTGGCGGTCGCCAATAGGTAGTTATAGTTAGGACCTAGTTTTTATAGGAAATCTGTAACATTCTATAGGGAATAACTTTGGCGCCGGTTGTTGAATTTTCACAAATTTCTCAAAGAAGATGGCCCGCTCCGCTCCGCTCCTTCCCTGAAAGTTTTTGGGGGGATTCATCAAGTGGGGGCTGAGAAAAAAGGGGGTCCCAAAACATGTTTTCCCCATGTTATTTTCCATAGGAAGATTAGATACGGCTACAGCCCAACAGCTGAACAGAATTACAAGAAATTTGGCAAAATAGTAGAGCCTGATTCGCAAATCACCATTTTGCATAAATGGTGTAAACCTTTCCAGTAGTTCCTGAGAAAATCAGATGAAAAAAAATATATATATCTATAAGCGCGCAAGGTGTGAATCAGGTGTGCGCGAGCTCAATTCTGATTTGTTGTTAGAGGTCTGTCAATATTCTAATCGGTGGAAACCAGAAAGTGTTGGCCCCCATTTTGTGTCCGAGACATTAGAGAGCCAAAAACAAAAGTTTAAAACGTGAAATGGGGGCAGGGTAGAGACTTCCTGACCCCTTAAGCCTTCTCAGGGGGTCCGTGAAGGACCCCGAAGGCCCCAAAAAAATGTAAAAAAAAAAAAAGGGGAGGTGCACGCATGGTGCACGCACCCTCAAGGCAGAAGAGAGCTCAAAACAAAAGTGGAGAACGTGAAAAGGTTGCAGGGTAGAGACTCCCTGACCCCATAGGCCTTCTCAGGGTGGTCCCTGAAGGAACCCAAAGAGCTAAAAAAAAAATTTGGGCGGGGAAAAATCGCGGGGTGCGCGCACGGTGCTCACACCCTTTGGCCGCCATTTTGTCGCTCCGAGGTAGAAGAGAGCCAAAAGCAAAAGTGGAGAACGTGAAAAGGGGGCAGGGTGGAGACTCCATGACCCCTAGACCTTCTCAGGAGGTCCCTGAAAGACCCCAAAGGGCAAAAAAAACGTTTTACTTTTTTTTTAAATTGCGAGGTGCGCTCTCTGTGCTCTCACCCTTTGGCCGCCATTTTGTCACTCCGAGGTAGAAGAGAGACAAAAACAAAAGTGGAGAACGTGAAAAGGGGGCAGGATAGAGACTCCCTGACCCCTAGGCCTTCTCAGGGGGTACCTGAAGGACCCCAAAGGGCCATAAAAAATTTTCAAACAAAAATAAAAATCGCGTTGCGTGCACGTCGGAAATAAAAGAAAAAAAACCCCAGTTAAATAACTTCTCACCCCCCCACACTCACTTTCTCTCACTCCCCTTCCTTTATTCTCTCCCTCACTCCCCTTTCCTCCATCCGTCTCTAAGTCTCTTCCTCTGTCTCAGTCACTATAACTGATTTACTCCTTCACACTTCCTCACTCTCCCTCTGTTTGTCTTTTTCACTGTCTCCCTCTCTCTCCACCACTCTTCCTTTTCTTTCCTCTCTCTTTCCATGAATCCTTCTCTCTCACTTCTTTTTCCTTTCTCTTAATACGCTTCTTTTTCCATCACTCCCCTTCCCTCACCCTTATATCCCTTTTCTCATTGTCACTGCCCTTCACTCAATCCCAGTCCTCTTCCCCCACTTCATGTTCTCCTCTCTCTGCGTCACTCCCATTCCCTTTCCCTTGCTCCCATTCCCTTACTCCCCCTCACTCTCTTTGGCTCACTCCATCTGTCAATACCCTTCCCTTATTCCCCTTTTCTCACTCCCTTTTGGTAACTGTCATTCCTTTAGTCTCTCACTCCCCTTCACTCCATTTCTCTCTCCCTCTCTCCCTCTGTCTCACTCAGTCTAACTGCTTCACTTCCTGTCAGTTACTCGTTCTCCCTCTCTTTCTCTCTCACTCTCTCCCTCTCTCTCTCTCTCTCACTCACCCTTCCTCTCTTTCCCGTTCTGTTTCCTTCACTCCTACGTTATCTCTCAGTCCCTTTTCCACTCTTTCAATCTCCTTTCTTTTCTGTCATTTCTGTTTCGTCACCCTCAAAGCCTTTCTCTCACTGTTACTGCCTTTCACTCTTTCTCAGTATTTTTCCCTCACTCCCCTTCCCTCACTCCCTTTCCTTCACTGCTCTTTCGTCACTCCTTCACTCCATCTCACTTACTTCCCTTCGTTCACTCCCTCACTCACTTTTTTTCATCCATGTTTGTCTCCCATTCTCCCTCTGTCTCATTCACTCTAACTACCTCACTCCCTCTTAGTCCCTTGCTCTGCTTCTCTGTCACTCTTTCTTTCTCTCTCCCTTACCCTTAATCTTCCTTCCTCTGTCTTTCTACCATTCCTCCACTCTCCCTCACTCACTTTCCTTCTCTCTTAATTGTATTTATTCTCCCTCATTCTCCTTCACCCACCCTCATACCCCTTCCCTAGCTGTCACTGCCTTTCATGCACCGTCACTCTCCTTCCCCCACTACACTTCCTCCTGTCTGTATCTCACACACCTTCTCTTTTCCGGTCTCTTTCCCTCACTCTCCTTCCCTGATTGAAATCTGGACTCCCCTTCTCTTACTCCGCTTTTCTAACTCCCTCCATCCCCTCACTCCACTTCTCTCTCCCTCACTCCCCATCTCTCAATTTCCCTTACCTCCCTTTTCTCATCCTTATACGCCTTCTCTCACCATTACTCCAGTTCTGTTACTTTCACTCCCTTTACCCTGCTCTACTTCTCCCTCTCCGTCTCTTACTCCCCTTCCCTGTCTCCGTGCCCTGCTCCCCTTTTCTCACTCCCCTTCCCTCACTCTCCTTTCCTTACTGCCATTCCCTTACTCTTTCACTCCCCTTACCTCACTCCCCTAAACTTAGTCCCTTGTTTCAGTCACTCTTGGACTCCGCTTTCCTCAGTCATCAAACTCCCTTTTCCTCACTCATTCCCTCAGTCCCTTTCTCTCCTTCACTCAGTCATTTCAGTCATTCATTTATACACTACACATTCATTCAAAAAAAGTATGACACAGTATATAAGAAATAAAGCTCTTCTTGGAGAAGTGAAGTTAGTTCTTAAAAGAACCGTTTTTTTTTCTTGTACTACATTTTTTTTTTCAAACAATTTTAATTTTTGTTTTTTTTTAACAAAAATAAAAAACAGGTAATGAAAAAGTGCTCAACAGGAACAAACCAAATTATGAAAACAATTTATCTGCGGGAGCAAGTATGCTGCCTAATCTTCAACTCGATCAGGTTGACACTCTGCTCACCATAACATAATATTTCATTGCATAAGTTGTAACGGATATGTACGGTTGAATAGTGTGGCCGAATATCCAAATTGGAAGAGGAAGGAGATAGTCCAGCAGAAGTGGAGGTGCTGGGTCAGCAGCTGGAGCATCCACTGCAAGGGCTCCAGTTGAAGCCCTAGCAAAGTTGTTCGGGTGGACGTTCTTCACGTGGCGAATCATTGTGTGTATGCTGAAAGAGTAGTGTTTGGTAGGATTCGCTCTCGACAGCACACTCCTACAGATTTACACGTGACCTTCGAGCATTTACTTTCTTCTGACCCTCTGGAAAGCTGAAGAATTGCCAAATAAAGGACTCCTTCATCTTCTTTGCACGTGGGTGTTCTTGAAGAAACTGCACATCTGAATATAATCTGTGATACACACATTCAAAAATAGAAACTAAAAGTTTCAAAAAAAGGAGATACAAATACCAGTTACAACAACTTATTCAGTAATTCCAACATCTATATACACATTCACACATTCACCAACAATTCTATAAAGTTACTCATACATGTACTCACTCATCATATGTACTCATACACCTATACATCCTGTTACACACCAACACGCATACATAGAGTTACTCACACACACACTCACACATGCAAATAAACTATCAAACATCCAACTACTTGCATATACAGCTATACACACACCACTACACTTAGTTTTACAGAAACGTACACACACACTCTCTTAAACAATCATTTATAGAAACACATACTTAATTATACAGGAACTCATCCAATCTCTCACTCTCACATATAATCACTTATATACATCAATACTCACATATACTAGATTAAAACATATTTAGTTACTTATAAAAATACTATTGAGTCAGTGAATCACTCACTAAAACATCCATACACACACTCATACATCCATCCAGTCCTGCACACATGCTGTCGTCAAAACACATACACACAGTCAGTCCCTCCTTCATGCATCTATACGCTAAGTAATATCCCCCACCGAACCATACAGACAGTCATCTCTGATACTCAAAAAAACAACTAATAACCCATAATACACTCATGTAGCTAGTCCGCAACCCATGCAGCCACTTATACAGAAAGTGAGACACTGATACAGATATTTAATATTTAAACATTAGTCAGTAATACATGTATTCACTAAGATACACTTAATAAGTTAGTTATACAATCAATTTTACAAAAAGAACCATCCATTTAGACACTTATTTACCCATTTATACTTCCATCGACCTGATGATATACATGTATAAAAAATATTTATTATTCAGAAAGACACACATTCACTGGATGATGTCAACAGTGATGTCATCAGTGATGTCATTTGAGATGTCATCAGTGATGTCATGAGTGATGTCACTGACCATGTCATGAGTGATATAATATGTGACGTCAACAGCAGTGCATTGCGGGTGCGCGAGTTATAGTTAGCTGTACTAACTATAACGGGGGAATTTCTATGGTTTTGTATGAGTGAAATGTCCAGTTAACTATAACATGTGTGAAACCTATGGTTTTATATATATATATATATATAAACATTCTACTCCGATTGTGACACACAGCAAACAGGGGGGAGATGGAACTAAAGGAGAACAGACAAACATCACTGAATCTCTCAGATTGAATCATGACAGAGACAGAGATTACAGTACTCCAATTGGGACTAACTCTCTGTCCAACCCCAGAATTTTATTATGCTCAGATACGCATAGACGTTTACAAATGTATCCGCAAAATCAAATTTATGAAACTACATCAACTGAATCCTAGAAGGGGAGAAGGCTTACCAAAGGAGGGAACAGAACCCCTGGATCAACTGGTAGGAGCAGATTTAGAGGCAATTTGGACTCTCCATGAGCTGGATGATGACTCAAGCATTACGAGGGAATTAGAAGAAAATGTAATGCAGATGCTGGAAGAAACTGGCATTATACAAATAGGCTGCAAAAGCAATTTGAGAGTAAAGTCAAGGGTGATCGCTCAAACACCACACAATGTGATAGACCCTTTCCAGGAGGTTGTAATTGAAGAGCTAAAAACATTACAAAAGCAAAGATTCAATGGAAATAAAAGGAATCTAACAAAAGAACAACGGGAAGCAGTTGTCGCATTGAAAGAAGATGACACTATCGTAATCAACCCATCAGAAAAAGGGGGAAATGTGGTGATCCTCAACAAAAAACAAAATGAGGATGAAGCACTGGCTCAGTTGAGCAATGAAGAACACTACACTCCCATCACCAGGAAGCAATATGAAAAAGCATAGGGGATTATCAAAAACTGATAACAAAATGGAAGATGATGGCACACTAGACCAAGCGGATTGGACTTTCTTGAACTGTGAATTTCCGGAGCTGGCAACTTTTTACCATTTACCTAAAATCTACAAAAATAAACAGTGCCCTCCAGGATGACCAATTGGGTCATCAAGAAATAGTCTTTTAGAATACTCCTTGATGTACATTGACCATTTTATCTCCCCCATGGTGAAAGACCTCAGTTCATATCTACGCGACAAAAAGGATTTTCTGAGCAATATTGAGGCACACTATGGGAACCAGATATGCTCCTAATAACTTTGGACATCGTAAGCCTGTACATATGATTAATCATGAAAAGGGCCTGAAAGCCATCACATTCTTTTTGCAAAAAAGACTCCTCAAATTCCAAAAACATAACCAAATGTGAGTTGACTTGGTTCTGCCGGAACAATAACATATTTACTTTTGCAGGACAGCTATATTTACAAAAGAAAGGCAACGCAATGGGAACATGTTTCGCCCTCAGCTACGCAAACTTGTTTGTAGGCTGGTGGGAGAAGCAGGTGGCCTGGGCGGGTGCCAATGAGAAGTGGATGGACAGCATTGATTTGTGGACACACTATTGATGACTTGTTCATCATCTGGCGGGGTCCACAGGGCGAGGCTGATTACTTCATCAGAACCCTCAATGAGAATGATCTGAATTTACAATTCACTAATTGCATCAGCACAATAGAGGTGGTCTACCTGGACCTTAGGGTCTATGTGGAGAATAACAGCTTAGAGACAGCACTCTGTCGAAAACCCACTGAAGGAAATGCAATCCTGCATGCTGGCAGCTGTCATCCCAGGAGCGTGATAAACAACATCACATTGGGGGAGTTCCTGAGGATGAAAGGTAATTGCTGGACATCTTCTGAATATCAGAATGCAAGCAATAGGACAAGCCAATCAGAAGTTTCTCAAGAGAGGTTACTGAAGTGGAGGCAGAATTCATAAGTGAACAAACACAACGGAGTCAACTCTTGATTGACAAAGTAGACGAGAAAAGTCAGGACAGCAAAGGAAGACTCATCACGAGAAATCATCCGGAGTATTCCAAATACTGAGAAGGAACAGGAGGATGCTGAAATCTGACAGTGTAGTAGGGAAACTCATATCAGAAAACCCTTTGATGACTTAAAGAAAAGGGACTTCCTTTAAAGATCATTTAGTGAGGAGTCATTACAAACAGAAAAAATCAAACCCAATCAAGAGGGTCTTCCCGCACATGAGATGTGAAGCCTGCAGAAAAAGCTCCAAAGTGAAGGACTATTCAATACTAGGAAAAAAGCCTAAAACCCTGATAAAAAAATTCCTTAACTGCAATTCAGACTACACAGTTTACTGTTTGCAGTGCCCTTGTGGGAAACAATATGCAGGAGCACAACCCACCCCACCAAAAAAAGAGTCCTAGAACATTTAATGGCAATTAATAACAAGGATCATAATTATCCTGTTGCCCGGCACTTTGAGATAGAGCAAAACAGCAACAGCAGTCTATTAACATTCTTCTGTCTGGATCAAGTGGAGACATCAGAAAGGGGTGGTGATATAGTGGGAAAACTGCACACCTAAGAATCTAGATACATTACCAAAATGCAGACCAAGACACCGAGGGGGTTCAACAATGAAGAAGAGATGTGGATACACATAGGGTAAAATAAGAGTAAAAAATGACAGAATCAGATAGGAATGAACAAAAGAGGGTACGCAGTTCCCCAGTGGAAGAATGTAAAAATAGGGGGAAGGATGAACCAAAAATGGGTGAAGGCACACAGGAGGGGAATCCTCCCTGTTGGAACTAGAGCCCTCACACACCCAGTAAGCTAGGTGTCATGCTTCATCATATGGGCTTGCTCCATGTCAGGTCAGCGGTGCAATACCTGACGTGCACCCTTGAATGGGCTCTTTAGCGGAGATCTTTTGTTCCTGCCATATGGTGCCATGGGTGTGAGGGCCCTAGGGGAGAGTGTAGATGTAGATGAGTGATGTTTTAAAAAAAGGTTAGATAGTCCACAGTGCAAATGTAATAATGTGGTAATCCACCTTGTTAAAAAATGGAAAGATAGGCTGCTCGCTGGCACAATGGTCCAGGGGAGCAATGCTCTACTCTATACTAGCGGTTGACATGTTTCATGCTGAGTGTTCAGAGTGATACAGTGCATTTCTTCAGAACCTAAAAGTAGCTATCAATACAATGTGGTCGGGGGGAAGTTTCCTACCTACCACTGAAATCTGAGCCGAGCGAGCATGTAGTCCTGCCACTTCTAGTGAAATCCTACTAGTGGGAAGCACTGGATTCAACAGTCTTCTCGGTGAAGAGCACCTCAGTCTTAGGTGCCCTGTCAAAAGTAGGACAAACACCTCTCACCTAACGCTGTGCTGGGTACGAGAAGCCGGAGCGGAGTGTGATCAGTTTTAGATAGGAAACCATGAACAACAGAAGGCTCCTCGAAGTTATCAAGGGACACACAATAGAATCTCATGTTACTGAAATAGCCCATACAGGGCATGATTAAAGTATCCCTCAATATGAGGATAGCTGAATATGTAAGTATTGTAAATACTGTGAATAGGCATGAAGAGTGTACCTAACAAAAAGCAGCAGGCCCATACAGGGCAGAATTTTGACCGAGATGTTGCAGAATATCTAAACGACTTGCAACCATAAGGAGACACAATAAATTATTCCTAAAATAGTGTCAGAGGAGGTCATTTGAATATGCAACCGATAACAGGCTAACCTTACGCTGTCTCTGGGGTCTCTCTTCTTATTTGCTAAAAAACACTGCAACAGAGACCATGCCAAAATCATTGTAAATATGTATATAACATTGGCATTCAATGTTTAATGTGTGATATTAACACAAGACTCAGCAATGAAATTGAATATCTGCAAGAATTATAATTGTGAGGTTAATGGTGCATTTTATGTTACATCCAAGATGTCTGCCGCATGACGAACGAACATGTTTTTGTTGATTTACAAGCACTAAGACACTTTCTATGTCACTGAACGTATAGCACAACTTTCTTTAAACACAGACAACACTACTGACCTATTGACACTGACGAAGGCGAGCACGCTGAAGCTCGTTTGTCAATAACAACTGCAGAAACTAAACAATAAATGAAGCAAATATAAAAGTGTTGTGATCATATCTAGGACCCTAATTAAATATTCACTATGTATGCCCTTATGTGGTTATAACAAATCATACCCTTATAAAGGCATAGGAATCAAATCCATATTTAGTAATAACCAATGCAGACAAAATACGGCAAGGCTACTTCCTTAGACTCCTAGAAGTACAACAAGTTCTTTCAACAAACCAAACCTCCAGCAACCTGGGAATTCCCCATGCTTTTGTTTTGATTTGTCCTAGAACTCCTGCGAGTACTGAAAAAACGGCCAGTTCTTAGTGACATCTTTTATTGACGTCTTATGTCCAACCTTACGTCAAACACGGCACCTTCCAGGTATAAATATACCAGCGTTTGCCTTAAGCAACACACGGTTGTGTGGAGCAGAGCGGCTATCTACTTATCCGAAGCCCAGCTGATGCGAGTGCCGAAGGAAGCCGTCCCTCCCATTTTGACGCACTGAGAAAGACACTGTCTTTTTCTCCTGCCGAGAAAATCCAGCTCCAGTGTTTCCAGCCACCCTTGCGGGTTACTGGGAGATCGAGTCCTGGGAGCGAGATACAAGACCTCCTTCATTCTAAAACCAAGGTACGGAGCTGATTAGATCCTTAGAGAATTCTTAAGTCAGATTCTTGGCAAAACTAACTTAACTTTAAAACTCCTTTACTCCTTCCCACGTACTAGGCTTAGGTTAGGTATATCGGGGTAGGCGTATTTAGAAACACCAGTTGAGTAAGCTTAGTCAAGCTTTTATCATTATATGTAACTGTATATATTTTATACCTTTTAAGTATCATATGGCTCAGAAACCATATCAATGCTTTTACAGTATTATTTCATAATACTCCTTTTACTGTACGCACTTTACTTTATAACAAGTATTGCGATTGTGGCAATTCATTTCTCTTGAAACTAAGTATGCACGATTGACTGAGTGAAATAGCTATCTATTGTTTTCACACGACTCTGGAGGTATACTCCTTATTCTGGGGGAGCAAAGTTGTAATGTTTATGCGGTTGTCAGAAGCTGAATCCCTTCTTGTCTAATCAGGGAAGTTCACTCCTCCCTGTTCATTCGAGAAAGTTTCTAGTGACCTCTGAGCTAGCTGGAAAACCTAAATTAAGTCTAACATATTCAGTAGAGACCTAGTCGACCTCAGTCCTTCCTCTAAACTATTGTTTATGTTATTCCAATGTGCAGAGCCTATTGGGAAAGTAGGAACTACACTACATGGCGCCCAATGTTTGGTAAGGCGATAATCTAACGCAAGATACTAGAGTAACTCAGTCGTGCTTTTTCACACAGACCCCTTTTTCCCGGAAAAACTCCAATAGACTTCTGGAGTGGGTGAAAGGTTATTATCCTCCGGAACTTAGTAGGATGAGAATCCTATGTGTTAGTTTACGGTATAGTCAACGTTGAAGGATACAGTGTTCCAAAATATTGTGCACCTAATCTTTGTTTCCTCAAAAATTGCTCTGCAAAACTTTCAGCCAGTAAAATGACAGAGAGTGAGGACGAAAGGGAGAGAGCTGCTTTGACAGTTCAACTCGCAGCTAAGCATGGGCTGAAAATTCGTTTCGCTTGTGGAATTTGTGGATTTTCCACGATTTCGCAATCCGCGAATCTCGCGAAATCGCAGTAAAATCCGCAAATCACCGGGGACGAATTTTCAGCCAAGCACGTACAGGGTTACAGCAGCAGGTGCAAAAGTTGAAGCTTATTTTTTGTAACCTTTTACAAAAGGGTTACAAAGAAATTAACTTCAACTTGGGGACCTGCTGCTGTAAGCCTGTTAGTGCTTCCTGGCGCCTCGTTGCCTACTTGCAACTATTCTCTGACTCTGCTCTGACCCTTGAAGCAGGGTCAGAGAATAGTTACAAGTAGGCAATGAGGCGCCTGTCACGAAAATTAAACCTCAACAGGAAGCACTGACAGATATAAAAACAAGCATTTGCAATGCAATAGGTCTTGCATTAGGAAAGTTTGAGCTATTGGTCTTGTAAATGACAATTTTTTTTATTTATGTGTTGGTTTTGAAAATAGCTAAATTAATAGCTTTGTCATTTACAATGCCAATAGTTATAAATTTCGCAAATGTGACACCTATGGCATTTGTAATGCAACATGTTTTGTATTTACGTGACTTAGCTGTATTGATATTACAAATTACAATGGCTTTTAATTTTTTTAAATAATTAATACTAAAATAAAAGTGATTTTAATTTATAATGGCAATAGCTTAAACTTTGGTAAATAACTTTTGTGAAGATTATGTTCAGTGTATTTTATTGTGACGAAAATCCAAGAACAGAAGTGAAATATTAACATCTTTTTGTGACATTTGTAATAAAGTTTGAAACATTGAGAGAACATATTTGAACCAGTTGTTGTTGAATGGTTGCGCAGATTGATGCTGGGGTGGCGCTGAGTGGTGCTGTGGTGGTGCTGAGTGGTGCTGTGGTGATGCTGAGTGGTGCTGTGGTGGTGCTGGGTGATACTGGGATGGTGCTGAGTGATGCTGGGGTGGTGCTGAGGGGTGCTGTGGTGGTGCTGAGGGATGCTGTGGTGGTGCTGAGTGGTGCTGTGGGGTGCTGAGTGATAATGTGGTAGTTCTGAGTGATGCTGTGGTGGTGCTGAGTGATGCTGTGGTGGTGCTGAGGGGTGCTGTGGTGGTGCTGATTGTTGCTGTGGTGGTGCTGAGTGATGCTGTGGTGGTGCTGAGTGATGCTGTGGTGGTGCTGAGTGGTACTGTGGTGGTGCTGAGTGATAATGTGATGCCGCTGAGTGATGCTGTTGTGGCGCTGAGTGATGCTGTGGTGGCGCTGAGTGATGCTGTGGTGGCGCTGAGTGGTGCTGTGGTGGTGCTGAGTGATAATGTGGTGGTGCTGAGTGATAATGTGGTGGTGCTGAGTGATGCTGGGGTAGCACTGACTGATGATGTGGTGATGCAGAGGGCAGAAAGGCACAAAAAGCAGTCTAACAAAGGAGAGAAGGGCAGAAAAACAAGGGAACACGGGTCTAACAGAGGGTAGAAAGGCTCAAAAAACTAGTCTAACGGGGCAGAAAGGCACAAAAACGAGTCTAACAGAGGGCAGAAGGGCACAAAATACGAGTCTAACAGAGGGCAGAAGGGCAGAAAAACAAGAGAAAAATGAGTCTAACAGAGGGCAGAAGGGCACAAAAAATGAGTCTAACAGGGGGCAGAAGGGCAGAAAAACAAGCGAAAAACTAGCCTAACAGAGGGCAGAAGGGCAGAAAAACAAGGGAAAAACGAGTCTAACAGAGGGCAGAAGGACACAAAAAACGAGTCTAACAGGGGACAGAATGAATCCCGCCCTGCGCGTTTGTCCACGAAAATGCCACCTTTTTGTGCAATACCTCTACTCAACTGGAGTACTTTCTACTGTCTAATCAGTAAGTGCTCCCTAGTTGGCTAAATGTATAGGGGCAGATTTACAAAAACTGGCGCATCCACAGGGATGCGCCAGTTATTATGCGCCGCAGCTCCGCCACCCATGGTGCGCCGCATTTACAATGCGGCGCACCATGTGGCAAAAACAGCACAGATGCGTCACGCATCTGTGCCATAAAAGCAGCTCATTGCTGGAGCTGCATCAAGCTTGCGATGCAGCTCCAGCAATGCTCTGGGGGGCCCTATCTCCCCAATGCTGCATCAAGCCTTGCACCTGCTTCAAGCAGGTGCAGGGTTTTGACGCAGCATTGGCCTAAAAGTGACTGAGTGAATTCTTGTAGATTTCACTCAGCCACTTTTAGGAGGCGTTCCTGCGCAGGAAAGCCTCCGCTCCTGATGGCGCAGGGCTTTACAACGTGACGCATCTCTCAGATGCGTCACGTTGTTAATACCCAGCACCATAGCGCATCTTTTGTGCTGCCGCTGCGTCACAAAAGGTCTCGGTAGAGGGTGGGAGTTGTGAACCAGAGAGTGGCAGTGATGAACCAGAGGGTGACAGTGATGAACCAGAGGGTGGCGGGGGTGAACCAGAGGGTGACAGTGCTGAACCAGAGGGTGGCAGTGCTGAACCTGAGGGTGGCAGGGGTGAACCAGAGGGTGGCAGTGATGAACCAGATGGTGGCAGGGGTAAACCAGAGTGTGGCATGGGTGAACCAGAGGGTGGCATGGGTGAACCAGAGGGTGGCAATGGTTAACCAGAGAGTCGCAGTGGTGAACCAGAAGGTGGCAGTGCTGAACCAGAGGGTGACAGTGGTTAACCAGAGGGTGGCAGTGGTGAACCAGAGGTGCAGTGATGAACCAGAGGGTGGCAGTCGTGAACCAGAGGGTGGCAGTGGTGAACCAGAGGGTGACATTGCTGTACCAGAGGGTGGCAGGGGTGAACCAGAGGGTGCTGTGATGAACCAGGGGGTGGCAGTGGCGAACCAGAGGGTGGCAGTGGTGAACCAGAGGGTGGCAGTGGTGAACCAGAGGGTGGCAGTGCTGAACCAGAGGGTGACAGTGGTTAACCAGAGGGTGGCAGTGGTGAACCAGAGGTGCTGTGATGAACCAGAGGGTGGCAGTGGTGAACCAGAGGGTGGCAGTGGTGAGCCAGAGGGTGACAGTGCTGTACCAGAGGTTGGCAGGGGTGAACCAGAGGTGCTGTGATGAACCAGAGGGTGGCAGTCGTGAACCAGAGGGTGGCAGTGGTGAACCAGAGGGTGACAGTGCTTTACCAGAGGGTGGCAGGGGTGAACCAGAGGGTGCTATGATGAACCAGAGGGTGGCAGTGCTGAACCAGAGGGTGACAGTGGTTAACCAGAGGGTGGCAGTGGTGAACCAGAGATGCTGTGATGAACCAGAGGGTGGCAGTCGTGAACCAGCGGGTGACAGTGCTGAACCAGAAGGTGACAGGGGTGAACCCGAGAGTGGCAGTGCTGAACCAGAGGGTGGCAGTGGTGAACCAGAGGGTGGCTGTGCTGAACCAGAGGGTGACAGTGGTTAACCAGAGGGTGACAGTGGTTAACCAGAGGGTGTCAGTGGTGTACCAGAGGTGCTGTGATGAACCAGAGGGTGGCAGTCCTAAACCAGAAGGGTGGCAGTCGTGAACCAGAGGGTGGCAGTGGTGAACCAGAAGGTGACAGTGCTGTACCAGAGGGTGGCAGGGGTGAACCAGAGGGTGGCAGTGCTGAACCAGAAGGTGACAGGGGTGAACCCGAGAGTGGCAGTGCTGAACCAGAGGGTGGCAGTGGTGAACCAGAGGGTGGCTGTGCTGAACCAGAGGGTGACAGTGGTTAACCAGAGGGTGGCAGTGGTGTACCAGAGGTGCTGTGATGAACCAGAGGGTGGCAGTCCTAAACCAGAGGGTGGCAGTCATGAACCAGAGGGTGGCAGTGGTGAACCAGAGGGTGACAGTGCTGTACCAGAGGGTGGCAGGGGTGAACCAGAGGGTGGAAGTGCTGAACCAGAGGGTGACAGTGGTTAAGCAGAGGGTGGCAGTGGTGAACCAGAGTGCTGTGATGAACCAGAGGATGGAAGTCGTGAACCAGAGGGTGGCAGTGGTGAACCAGAGGGTGGCAGTGGTGAACCAGAGGGTTGCAGTGCTGAACCAGAGTGTGACAGTGGTTAACCAGAGGGTGGCAGTGGTGATCCAGAGGTGCTGTAATGAACCAGAGGGTGGCAGTCATGAAGCAGAGGGTGGCAGTGGTGAACCAGAGGGTGACAGTGCTGTACCAGAGGGTGGCAGGGGTGAACCAGAGGTGCTGTGATAAACCAGAGGGTGGCAGTCATGAACCAGAGGGTGGCAGTGGTGAACCAGATGGTGACAGTTCTGTACCAGAGGGTGGCAGGGGTGAACCAGAGGGTGCTGTGATGAACCAGAGGGTGGCAGTGGTGAACCAGAGAGTGGCAGGGGTTAACCAGAGGGTGGCAGTGGTGAACCAGAGGGTGGCAGTGCTGAACCAGAGGGTGACAGTGGTTAACCAGAGGGTGGCAGTGGTGAACCACATGTGCTGTGATGAACCAGAGGGTGGCAGTCGTGAACCAGAGGGTGGCAATGGTGACCCAGAGGGTGACAGTGCTGAACCAAAAGGAGGCAGGGGTGAATCAGAGAGTGGCAGTGCTGAACCAGAGGGTGGTAGTGGTGAACCAGAGGGTGGCAGGGGTGAACCAGAGGGTGGCAGGGGTGAACCAGACGGTGGCAGTGGTGAACCAGAGGGTGGCAGTGATGAACCAGAGGGTGGCAGTGCCCATACACAACCGCATGGGTAACTTTGCCATGCAAGCGGCCCGAGAACATGCAAAAAGCCCCGCAAACACGCAAAAAACCCAGTGAACGTGCAAAAAACCCGCGAACACGCAAAAAAACAAAAATCTGCAAATTCGCACGAATTTGCGGATTTTGCGGATTGCGAATTCGATTTCTCGCGAATTCACGGAACGGGAATTCGCAAATTTCGCCCATACTTACTCACAGCGGACGACACAGATAACGACCATGATGCAATTATCATCCAGGTCAATATAAGAAAAACCATAACTGTAAAACTTATAGAAAATGGAGTATCATCAAGAGGTGGTACAGTCATATTTGTGGTAGAGGCACATGAGTTTTGTCAGACAGAGGTATTCTATTCCTGGATACATTTTCCATCAGCACATGCTGTAACACATGAGTTCCACTATTACAAAATAGCGGAATCTCCAGCGGAATACTCTCCATTCGAGGAAGTTGAAATTCCACTAACATACCAAGAGCACCTGCTCTTGTTTAATGGCGCCCTAAAACATCAAAATCACATTACCAGGCTCGGTCCACTAGGTAGACCAGGCGCCACATGGCCGGTTCTAGCCAGCTACACACCACATCCGGACATTAAAGCAATGTCAGACGGAGAACTTTTAGTTCAGCTAAAACAACTAATTAAAATTCATAGACATTGGGTTCAATATGTCATGCGGACTTCAACAGTCCAACCTACAATTAAAATTCCACAATACACCCCTCAACAGGGGAACACAAACAAGATTACACCACAGAATATACAATCATGTCCTGGTAAAACACCCGCAAAATGGGAACAAATTCTATTCTGGTTTGCTCAAAAAAATCACTCAGATAGAGGCAGTATTTCCTGATAGTACCCCTCACGAAAAACACAGAATTCTGACTATCTGTCTCCCTATGAGGATCGCACCACATGTGGAGGACTGTGACACTTGGGGCACAGTCTTTGCTTCTATCTACGCAAAAACACATGGTGTTCCGTCCATGCCGGTTATACCAGATGTACTAAGACAGATTCAAAATGAATACGGTCCAGAACCTGCTTTAACTCGGGGTCTGAAATTACTGAAAGACTTTAATCAGGTCTCGGCTATATTATTAGCCAAAATAAAAGGAGAAGCAGCATGTGTGGCAATCCGGCAAAAATTGAAGGAGACAGATATAACAGACCAACCTTTTGAGCTTGCTAAAATAATTGAAAAATCCTATGAAGAATTAGGCAGAGATAGTTTCGGTGGTAAACCAGTAAAACCCCAACTAATTGAAAATCCTGAAAAAACTTTTATTAAAAATAATCTCAATTCTCAAAAAAAAAAGAAGTGGGAGGGTAACAAACAAACCACTCCCAGAGAAAAACAATTTAAGTCCAGAGGAAGGTCTCCCCAACGAAGAAATATATCTCCAGAAAAGGGTGGCAAGTCTCCTCAAAGGGAGCCCTCTGAAAAAAGATACAACCTTAGAAATAGGGACAATTTGAGGAAACCAGACAGATATCAAAATATTGATACACGTTCCTCTTGATCTTTTCAGACTTCATCAAAGAAATCAGAAAGAAGAGGACGGTTAGAACATAAAGAAGAGCACGCCAAGTCCAAAGACAAAGAACCTGCTCATCAAAGTAAAAAATTAAAATTTCCCAGAAAGAAGGTAGCCAGTATTAAAATAAAGCATGCCAAGAATCCTGAGGACACAACTGAAAAACGGAGAGTGGGCCCAGACAATGCTAGACAGCGCAGCAGAAGTGAGCATAGCTCGCCAGATCCTGAAGAATCTTCTGGAGATAGTGGACACGAATGAATACATTCAAGTGGAAAATGCAGACACCCGAGTGAGGGTGCCCCATAAACTATATGAAATAACAATACGTATAGAGGGAGATAAAACTAGGAAAATAAAAGGTCTCTTTTGGGAGAATCTATCTAAAGGCTATGATATCCTTCTAGCAGAGAAAGACTGGCCACCAGAGTTTGTCAGGGAGTGCCTCACATTCCAATTCATAGAAAATACACACTTGCTAGAAAATGGGCAGTGGTACAAGCCCCTGCATTATATAAAAATCATGTAGGATGGGATGAGGATTCTCCTCACCATAAAATCGAGTTAAAAAATCAACCTACTGCACAGAGGCAGTATCCTGTTAAGCAAGAAGCTGAAAAACAAGTAAAAGAAATTTTAGTTCACCGTGAATATCAGGGGGTGATTGAAGCATGCACCTCACAAATGAACAATCCTTTGTTTCCTGTCTCCAAACCAGACGATTCATATCGTCTAGTTTTGGACTACAGACATCTAAACTCCTGCTGTAAAACTTTTGCAGTACAAAACTCACACAGTGCAGCACTAATGAATAACATTGTGCGCAAAACACATGAAACGACATTAGATATCTCAAATGGTTTCTTCTGTCAAAACATAGCACCTGAAAGCAGATATTTGACCGCTTTCTCTAGCATGGGGACCCATAAACAATTTTGTCATCTCCCACAGGGATTCAAGAACAGCCCAGGATTATTTTCAGCCAGGGTAACAGAGTTACTACAAATGTATGATGATGAGGCATTATCCTATGCCGATGACATCTATCTTACAGACGATGACTTGGAGACTCACTTGAAAAGAGTGAACACCATAATACTTGGGTTCGCAGCTGAAGGGTACACATTTAACTTTAAAAAATCACGAATTGCCCATCTAACTGTCCTATTTTAAGGATATGAATTATCAAGTGAAGGCAAAAGCCTGGCAGACAACTTCTTAGAGAAGTGTGCAGTACTCCAAGCTCCAAAAACGCTGAAGAACTTACAATCAATACTAGGTTTCCTGAATTTCGGAAGAACGTACATTCTAAATTATGCAGAGAGGGTTAAACCGAACGAACGATTACAACCTGTTTTTTAACCAATTAATTGGACTCAAAAACACACAGAAATTTTAAGATCATTACAGACAGATATGTTACCTAAAACAAAACTGCAAACACGTGCAAATGAACGCAACTTTGTAATCCGAGTCATCCCAGGAAGATGCAGATTCACATACCTGACCTCTAATGAGGGAGAAACGGTACCAATAGCTTACAAATCACATTTGTACACACAAGCTGAAATGAAATTCAGTTCTACTGAAAAAATTCAAACTTCTGTAGCAAAAGAAAGAGCCCTAGCCCAGGGATAAAGGATATCTGTTTTAACAGCTGTATCAGCCCTTGAGGCGGTTACAATACCAGGCAATTCTAATGCTAAAGCTCTAGATCCAAAATGGATTAAATGGGAAACTTCTCTTACAACAGAAGACGTGACACATGCATTTGATCCGAAAATGAAAAAACTAGAATATCTGGAATATGAAAATGAATGTCCTCTGCTGATCGAAATTCTGCTCCTCGAACAGTACACCTGTGTAATCTACACGGACAGATTTGCACAACACTACGTTGTGGAAAAACAGATTTACAATGCTGCGTGCGCGTTTGTTAAAGGTCGCTGGCGCTTAGGTAATTTCAGACCGATGGTCACTAAAACTGAATCTCTCAGAAAGTGTACAGCTCAGCGAGATGAAATAAGATCTCTAAAGATGGTGCTTGAAAATGCCGATCGCAAATTCCTGACACTAATAGTGTGCAATTCGCATTACTGCGTCCGATATTAAAAAAATTCCATGCAGACCTGGATAAAAAATGGTTACAAAGATGAGACAGGTGCCACAATAAATCATAAAAAACTATGGGAACAAGTAGTTCTTTTGCAGAAAGAACTACAAAAGACTCACGTGATACATATGCAGAGTCTTCAACATGATGGCGTTCACGTTGCAGGGAATTCATTGGCTGACAGATCCACAGCAGCAGCTGATCTCTAGGCTTCTGTAGCTACAAAAAAAGCGTACGAAAAAACAAATAGATGGCAAAACGCTGCTTGCTGTAAAAGCCTCACTGGAAGGCAATTATGCGGCATTACCCCTAAGCTATCCACTCGGCAATACATACATAATTGATGCAAACTCAGTTCCGTTTTCTCAAACCCCTGGAATGGGGGATAGAGTAATTCCAAACACGAACCGGAGAGTCTTCTTGATACAAAAAGCACACATGGGTCTGGGTCTGAGGCACCAAGAGATCCTGAAATCTCTAATAGAATTACAATCATAATACTGGTGGCCGGGGATGAGCGTAGAAAATTATAAATTTGCAATGAATTGTCAGGACTGCAACAGAGATCGCAGTTGTGAACCGGACTAGACACCACCCCAGACAACACTATTAGACAGCATTAGGCTATCTATGTGCAGACGTCTGACCGGACAAATGCGGTCCCATAAATATTAAGACAAGATTCATTTAGATGAGACCCCCAGCACTCGGCTGACGCCAGAACTGTTATAAAAGATTTGCGAGTCTTTATCGGCACATACGCAATTGGCATGCTACATTCTGACCAGGGTCCTGCGTTTAGCTCTCGGGCTTACAAGGCGGCCATGGCCAGCATGGGCATTGCATTGCGGTATTCTAGTCCATTCCATCCCAAGGGAAATGCGGTAGTGGAGAGAAAAAAAGGGACATAAAGCAATCTATAACAGCGAGGGTATTAGGTTGGGGTGATAGGTGGGTCAAACATCTAATAAGTGTCCAACGTAGTCTTAATAACATGCCAAGAAATTCTCTAGGAGGTTTCTGTCCATACGAACTTTTATTTAGTACTAGAATGATCATCCAGGACTTGGATTGTCAGACTTCAGTGATGCAACAAAAAGCCTTTGTTATCAAAGATCGTTTGGCTGTGTTACAGGACTTAAATGAAACACGAAAAAGTCTGATTAACGAAAAGCTAAAGCCAACTACCACTGAAGAAAAAACACATGTCCCAGCAAGACCTGTCTGGATTCCAAAGATTGGGGATCTGGTCAGAGAAAAGATCGCGGTGAAGAAGGAATTTGGGCCTTCTTACAGAAAAGCAGTACCTGTCTTAGCTGTCAGCGGAACAAGATCAATTGTACTACCGCCCCTTGCTGGTAAAAAGGAGAATCGAGTTGTATCAATCGACCTGGTGAAACCACAATCATATGGCCAATAATAAGTAGTAGGCCCAGTGGACTCCCAAGAAATAGCAGAAGACCAAATCTTGCTACAATCCTAGAGGTTCAAACTGAGAGACTAATCACATTTGATAAACCTGCAGTAATTAAAAAAGGACTATGCAACAAATTATTATTATTATTATTATATTTCTTATATAGCGCCAGAATCGACCCCCGAAGGGGTATCTCCGCGCTTGCCTTGGGAACCCGTCCTGGTTTTTCCCTGTGAGATAGCCCCTACAGGGCATCCCCAAGGCGAAAGCCAGGCATCCCGCTGCGGGGGGGCCGTTGTGGAGATTAAGCAAGCTTAATGCCCAGAGTTGCAGAGTGTGAACCCATGATTAGGTCAGGCACCGAAGTGAGAATTATCGAGTCCATGGACATTTGAGCTCAAGACCCTGCCGCGTCGGGAATTGAACCCTGGTCCTGGGTCTGACCTCTGCTTCAGGGTCTGCCTGCTCTAACAAGTAAGCCTCACTTCTCCACTACACAAAGCCATGGAACTTGTGCCTCTTGAAACCCAAATTGCAACAGTTCATCAAGAAACACTAGTCTACAACGATGTAGCCTCAGACTATACAAATGTAATAAAAGAAAATGTAAAGATCAATGGAAATCCAGAAGCAATCCCACTAATTGACAGAACTGCATCTGGCTACTTTATCAACTTTGATGACTTTTCCGATGATCCAAGTGAACAGGGAGACAAGCCAGCAACAAGAACATTCAAAGAAAAATTCACAGAACTCTTTCATCAACTCGGAGAAAGATATTTAAACTCACAACGGATTAAATTTTGGATTGTGTTAGGCATACTTTTCCTCCTTCTATGGCTCATCTTGGTTTTAAGTTTGGGTAGATTTATTGATGGAAAATATAGTAAAATGGACACAGCAAGTCAGAACATCAACTTGGTCCTGAAACCACACAGATCATCACACATCGAAAATAGAGAACTGTCATCAGTGAACATCACAGCCATCCCTATACCTGGTGGTATAGCATGGGACAAAGCTGATATGAAATTTATGGCCCGGTTGAGCTTTTGAAATATCCACACCAATTTAAGATTTTATTTTGACACAATGTCCAGCACTCTATAACTATGTAGAAATGATCTATTTCTTTATCGCATGGTAGCAAATTAGACAACAATTATAAGAAAGCACAGTATAATTGCAACATCTCAGTCATTCCATTCAAGTAAGTTAGGAGTCTTCAGTAGTTGGGTTGTCAGGTCTTTTATTCTGTTCGAAAAATGTAATCTTCATAAAAACAACGTTGTAGCCTACGCGTTTCGTCCAACCGGACTTCTTCAGGGCTACAAATAACACATATATATTTACATTATTTACAGATGTGTAAAAAAATCCAAAACTGTAAATAATGTAAATATATATGTGTTATTTGTAGCCCTGAAGAAGTCCGGTTGGACGAAACGCGTAGGCTACAACGTTGTTTTTATGAAGATTACATTTTTCGAACAGAATAAAAGACCTGACAACCCAACTACTGAAGACTCCTAACTTACTTGAATGGAATGACTGAGATGTTGCAATTATACTGTGCTTTCTTATAATTGTTGTCTAATTTGCTACCATGCGATAAAGAAATAGATCATTTCTACATAGTTATAGAGTGCTGGACATTGTGTCAAATTGTGTTGTTTGAGACGTTCTGGTCTCAGGGAGACCTAGGGGTCTGGATCTCCTGTCCTTAGCACCTAAAATTCGCAGATATTTGAGTGACACTAGTGGATAGGTGCAATTCCATATAGCCTCAAACCCCTGTGCTTGGTGTGTGTTGTAACCAATTTAAGATTTATTTAAGTGACTTTGTACCACCTAGTACTTTCTCTGATGATTGGGACTTTGAAAATAATAATAATATGATGTCAGATTTAGAAATGTCAGCGAAATTTAGAGCACATGAATATTTACAGGGTTCGTCGAATTATGAGGAAATGTACTGTTTCAACCACTTTGGGCATCATTAGCTGCATAAATCTGCAAATCCTAGAAATATTTTCACTTATAATCAATGGGAAAATTGTCCAACCCCACCAAAAGGCAGCTCAAAAACATTTTATGAGAAATTCCCATACTTCTCGGGGTTTAATGTCACTGATCCTGAAACATTCTATTTCAAAATGTTAAATAAGACAGGAGTGAAAAACATGTTGACAAACACTAAACGGATTGATTCTGAAAAGTTTTATGAAAAATGTCTACATTTGGTTTTGAATTTTGGAAAAACAACATTTAGACAAAAACCATCTGGGGTACAAAAGAATGGCAGGTACAAGGTTTAGAAGCATTGTTCAGAGCCTGCATGATCCCAGAACAAATATTGGGGCATATTATCAAGAGGGTTTATCTCTGCTTTTTTGGCTTTAAAAGCCAAGAAAGCGGAGATAAAATTATCTCCCTATTACCTAGCTGTTGCTAACACCAGTTAGCGACAGCTAGTAGGAGATAGGAACCATCTTGGGCCCCACTTTGCATGTCAGAGAAATGTATCACTAATGACATGCAAAGTGGGCGTGCCAAGATGTTAGCGACTGGAAACAGTCGCTAACATCGCTATCTCCTATTACCAACTTTTGGAGATATTTGCGCTAAGCGCGAATATCTCCAAAAGCTAACACCTGCCCAGAGCAGTTCTTAGCCATGTTATCCAATGGGAGGTGGATAACATGGCTAAGAGCATTAGCTCGGTAATGCCTGAATATCGCTGAGTTTTCAGCGATATTCATGCATTGTGGCCAATTTTTATCGCATTTGCGATAAACCTTGGTAATACCAAGGTTTATCTGCGATAAAAATCGCCGCAGGTCGACGATACATTTTTGTCTCTAACCAAGCAATAGCGATAATTATCGCTATTGCTTGGTAATATGCCCCAATGTTCCTGAATGACACAATTCAGCAAACAACCTGTCTTGGTTTAGCCAAGATAAAAGATTTAAACAACCCGTCTATACCAAAGCCAATTCCTGATACAAACACCACTACAGATGAAGGGTTAGACATGGCCTATATTTTAAAACAAAACATAACACTTCCAGATTGGAACAAATGGTTGATCTGGCCCGCAGACACTAATAACTGTCATGATAGATTCCTGAACAAAATACAGGGGTTCAAACAGAACAGGCCTGACCGAAGATATTCCCAGAGACAACATCCATTGATAATTGCAACATACAGTGTAGGAAAACTACGCCTCGACTGGCTACAGAGATCCACACTTCCCAAAATTAAGCAACACTTAACTTTACTTAAAGAAGATGTTGACTTGCGGGATTTCATACTGGGACCTCTCAAACAGCGTCAAAAACGTTTCATATATGCCTGGAAATTAAATCAAATTGAAACTTCAGAAAAGATACGAGAAATTGATCGTATTAATTTGGAAAAAACACTTTCTGTAGTGGACAATGGGTTAACGACTCCAGAATCTATTCACTAGACAGCATTGTATCATCTGCTATTGATCTAATAGACCAGGATATGATAATGTTACAACATGGTCAGTCCCAATTGCGTTCTATTGTACAGCTAGGCTGGACATTACAAAACCTCCGTTCAGGTCACGTGCCATGGCGTCTAATCAACATAACGTCATTATTTTCTATCTTTAACCTTACTGATAGACAAATCTCGTTGGCACAGAAAGGAGCTGACTATACGGTGCTAAGCAGTGAAAAACTTGAGAGATTACCATTGACAATGTCAGAAAGACCTCTCATTGAATGGATAATACATGGCACCACTACAATCCCGATAACGACTTTTCAGTTTCAATACTGCCAAAAGTATATACCAGCAGGCCTGTATGAAAGGTTGGGTAAAGGATACATCAAATCAACCTGGAATTTACCTTATACACATAGATGTTGGAGTGGGGGCAAGAAAGAGGTATTTCTTTGTGGTAATAATTGTAATAATTGTAAAACATCACTGAGCGGTACACTCCTTTGCGAAGGTATAAACTTGCATGGATCTTGCAAAGGTTCATCAAACAACCTTTTATGTCATCTTCATGGCACCCCAGCTACACAGATAGAGCCCTTTTTCAGACATCTTTCCAACGGTAGCTACGTTATATTAAGTGACCACAGCTGTTGTGGCATGATGCCAGGAAAACCCTATCTCATGAGCGTTACTTCCAGGGTCATTTGTTGTATGCAAGTATTGTATCCAAACAGCAATCCAGATATGGAGGTGGCATTATGGCCTTCTGTGAATATCTCTTCTATTCGAATTGGTACTTTAAGCAGAATGAAGTCTATTCTTTTACAGACAACTGTGCCTTTAACCTCGTCCAAAGAGACGTATGACCTGCAAGCTGCAAGGACAGCAGCAGAGATACATACCCTATTATCGACAAACTACCCCGTGCGTTTCATAGAAATGTTAAGCCAAATTTTAAACATGTCAGATACTAGTGGCATCGCACATGTATTTAAGACAATATTTTCAAGACTGTTAACACCTTTTGAAATGGTTCTGGGCATCTTCCCGAATTTTGTGTACTCTCTTTTCGGTGGCCTGCCTCTTATTTTGGGACTCGTAGAAGGAATTTTATTTTTGTTCCTTCTGCTCCAATATGGCAAGCCAAGTCACAGACAAAACTCAGGCTACGATGAAAGAAACGATCCTAGCAATACGATACTGAGAACATATCACTAAGGTCCTCGGATTGGCCCGGCTGAGAGATCTGAATACTACCTGGTTTCATTCATTCAGACCGATCTGGCAAAATTGCATCTTTCCTGTGCTTCAATGTCTGCTATGCGGAGAAGAATGCATGTTGGACGTCTGTCTTACACTACCGTCAACAGTACCAATGGATGTCGAGGCTTTGCTTTGTCCGGTAACGACTCACGCAACGTGTTGTCTCCAGCGGCTACCGATTCTGATGACGGCATTTGTTGAGACTTCACCATTACGATCAGGTAGCGGTGAAGTACGATATGAAAGCGGCAGCACACAGGTACAACCCTCTGTGAACATTGCTGATCTAGACACCGATGATGGCAATGCATCTCATAGATGCACTATTTCAACTTTTTCGGAGTTGGCCCAACTTTCACCTACTGTGGTAGACACGTTTTTTGCTAGTCTATCTGAGGTAATGTTCTCTCCTAATAACGAGAATAACAATTGAAATTGTGAGCACACAGAGTTCCCTGATCTCTGAATTCGGCCTTCAGTTTTTATAAACAACACTGCTGAAAACACTTGGAACTATTTTTTTCCTTGAAAGAAAAATTATTTTTCCCAACTTCCAAAATATTTACCTTTTTTTTGTGGCACAAGGTACTCTGCTTAAAGTAGAACTATTCTTAGAGAACAGAGCTTCTATTCCTAGAGACTCTAGAGACAATATTTTGAATCAGCCTCTAGCACATGTACAATCTTGTATAAATATGTGATGAAATGGTCTCAACCTTCTCTTCTGTATTAAGAGCCATTTCATAAATGTAATTTTCGCAATTCATTCAGCTGATATTTACATTTGCATTATCTGAATGATACCACTGCTTGAAAGCGTACAGTATAATACTCATTTTTGTGTATCTATACCATTTCAAATGCATTTGATGTATTTTGGGATGGGCTGGAAAACACATGCATACCTATATGTTTATATATTGCTTAGTATTTAGTAATGATGGACATTATATGTGGAGTGGGTGTTGTGATCATATCTAGGACCCTAATTAAATATTCCCGATTTATGCCCTTATGTGGTTATAACAAATCATACCCTTATAAAGGCATAAGAATCAAATCCATATTTAGTAATAGCCACTGCAAACCAAATACAGCAAGGCTACTTCCTTAGACTCCTGGAAAGTACAACAAGTTCTTTCAACAAACCAAACCTCTAGAAACCTGGGAATTCCCCATGCTTTTGTTTTGATTTGTCCCACAACTCCTGCGAGCACTGAAAGAATGGCCAGTTCTTAGTGACATCTTTTATTGAAGTCTTATGTCCAACCTTACGTCAAACACGGCACCTTCCAGGTATAAATATACCAGCGTTTGCCTTAAGCAGCACACGGTGGTGTGGAGCAGAGCGGCTATCTACTTATCCGAAGCCCAGCTGATGCGAGTGCCGAATGAAGCCGTCCCTCCCATTTTGACACACAGAGAAAGACGCTGTCTTTTTCTCCTGCTGAGAAAATCCAGCTCCAGCGTTTCCAGCCACCCTTGCGGGTTACTGGGAGATTGAGTCATAAGAGCGAGATTCAAGACTTCCTTGATTCTAAAACCAAGGTACAGAGCTGATTAGATCCTTAGAGAATTCTTAAGTCAGATTCTTGGCAAAACTAACTTAACTTAAAAACTCCTTTACTCCTTCCCAAGTACTAGGCTTAGGTTAGGTACATCGGGTAGGCGTATTTAGAAGCACCAGTTGAGTACGTTTTGTCAAGCTTTTATCATTATATGTAATTGTATATATTTTATACCTTTTAAGTATCATATGGCTCAGACACCATATCAATGCTTTTACAGTATTATTTCATAATACTCCTTTTACTGTACGCACTTTACTTTATAACAAGTCATGCAATTGTGGCAATTCATTTCTCTTGCATGAGAAAGAAGACTGCTCAATAAATAACACCTTTTATTGAAAACGCCCATCTCTCTATTTCTCTGCACTCTGGTGGAACTAAGTATACACGATTGACTGAGTGAAATAGCTATCTATTGTTTTCACACGACTCTGGAGGTATACTCCTTATTCTGGGGGAGCAAAGTTGTCATGTTTATGCGGTTGTCAGAAGCTGAATCCCTTCTTGTCTAATCAGGGAAGTTCACTCCTCCCTGTTCATTCGAGAGAAAGTTTCTAGTGACCTCTGAGCTAGCTGGCAAACCTAATTAAGTCTAACATATTCAATAGAGACCTAGTCGACCTTAGTCCTATGTCTAAACTATCGTTTATGTTATTCCAATGCGCAGAGCCTATTGGGAAAATAGGAACTACACTACAAAAGTTCTATGGCTCCAGAGGAAACTTTTTGTGAGACGATTCCGAGGATTGTGGAATTGTGGTTGTGGCATAATTTGCGTACCCCACCGTACGCTGAGCAAGCACCCGTGGCGAAGTGGAGAAACAGCTGGTGGATTGGAGTTTGGTGATATAAATATATATATATATATGCAGAGAACTCCGCCCGATACTACCAATGGCCTTGAAAAGACGAACACGGACCCAACGACTTCATGCAAGTTCCCTTATACCTGTATATATAATATATGTATATATATATATATTAGAGCAAATTGCGCAAGCGCTTCAGGAGGGCTCACTGCTTCATCCGACCCTCCGGTCTGTGTTTGGCTCCTCTGTAATGTTCACAGGTTCCCTTGAGTTAAAAATTGAGTCCGACGCGTTTCGGGGCCAACAAACTCCCCTTCCTCATGGACTGTGCGCAATTCAACACCATGTTCTCTTCACGCTAGTCAAACGCATTTTTATTTGAACAGCTGGCGTCGTCCTCCCTAAGTGGGTGGAGTTTGGCAACACCGGGACTCATGGTTGACGTAGTCCGGTGAAGAGAAAGAAAATAATGACCTTAAGTAGGTTGGCGTGTCTGCACTTTCATTACTGTCATTAAAATCCTTAAGTAGGATGGGAGGGAAGCTGCGGGCATCAAGTTATATTAAAATGGATGTTGCGCTGAGAGGCAAGTGTGTTTGATCTTGCCTCAGTCTCTTAGGACAGGATACTTGTTCCGCCATCAGAGTGGAGCTCCTTCCGCGACCGAGGCTGGCCGCCTGAATATAGTAGAGCAAATTGCGCAAGCGCTTCAGGAGGGCTCACCGCTTCATCCGACCCTCTAGTATGTGTTTGGCTCCTCTGTAATGTTCACCGGTTCCCTTGAGTTAAAATTTGAGTCCGACGCGTTTCGGGGGCAACAAACGCCCCTTCCTCATGGACTGGGCGCAGTTCAACACCATGTGCTCTTCACGCTAGTCAAACGCATTTTTGTTTGAACAGCTGGCGTCGTCCTCCCTAAGTGGGTGGAGTTTGACAACACCGGGACACATGGTTGACGTAGTCCTGTGAAGAGAAAGAAAATAATGACCTTAAGTAGGTTGACGTGTCTGCACTTTCATTACTGTCATTAAAATCCTTAAGTAGGATGGGAGGGAAGTAATGAAAGTGCAGACACGCCAAACTACTTAAGGTCATTATTTTCTTTCTCTCCACAGGACTACGTCAACCGGCAATTTATTTCATCCCGAGGTCCATAAAGACAAAAACAACCCCCCGGGCAGACCCATCATCACAGCCAGGGGTAGTCTACTGGAAAGGACATCTGTATACATAGACTACTTTTTACAGGGTCATGTCAAATCCCTGGAGTCATATATTCAAGACACTGGGGATTTTCTGTTCAAACTTAACCGTGTCCTGTGGCAGGAGGGCGACTGGATGTTGGCTATGGATGTTATGGCCTTATACACCAGCATTCGCCATACAGATGGCATAGCGGTCCTGCAGCATTATCTAGAGCGGAGAGATGCCAAATACGGGCAGCATAATGATATGTTAATCCAAATGCTCAAGTTTTGTTTGCAACACAATGTGTTTATGTTTAACAGTCTCTTGTTTAGGCAACTTCAGGGTGTGGCAATGGGGGCCAGTTTCTCCCCAAGTTTCACGTGCTTGCACATGGGAGCTTGGGAGGAACTCAAAACGTGTTTTCAATCTGAAATGATGAACCGAGTTATTACATGATATCGATTCATCGATGACCTGTTTGTGATTTGGAGGGGAAGTCAGGAGGATGCAGTAAAGTTTGTCGAACGTCTGAATGACATTCAATATCACATCCACTTTACAGTCACCATGAGCCAACAACAGGTCCCCTTCCTTGACACAGAGGTTTACATACACAATAACAGGTTGGAGACTAGATTATTCTGCAAAAGTACTGCCGGCAACACGACTTTACATGTGGTTAGCACCCACCCCACCCATTTGATAATGAGCATTCCGTTTGGGGAAATGTTACACCTAAGAAGACTCTGTAGTAATGAACAGGAGTTACGTGAGGCACAGATTATCAGCTCTGAAAGATTCTTGGAAAGGGGATATTCACGCAAGTCTATAGAGAAAGCCATACACAAATCCCTAGGCTTCAGTCGCCAAACCCTATTGGCCAAATATGGAACCTCAATAGAATTACCTAAGGCCATTGAGACGTTAGAATCTGACACTGCAGAAACTAGTGACACCTTTAGGTTCATTACGGGGTATTGCTCACAGCCTAGAGATATTCGCAAAATGGTGAATAAACATTGGCCTATCTTACTTAAAGACCCGGCAATCGGGCACCTGCTTCCCAAGAAGGCCTCTATAATTTACAGCAAACTCCTGAACATGAGGGATAGGCTGGTGGATACTGACCCGGAGGTTCTTGCCAAAACATCCTGGTTAAATAACAAGGGAGGTTTCTACAAGTGCAAATCTTGCAAAGCCTGCACATATGGTACTAACAAGAATAGTTACAAAGATGATTTCAGTGACCATGATCATTTGATCAGGAAGACCCTTACGTGCAAAACTGAATTTGCAATTTATGTATTGGAACGCCCTTGTGCATTACGTTATGTGGGCAGCACCAAGCTGCCCGTACACAAACGCATATTGCAGCACCTCAGGGCAATCACCTCACAAGGCAACACTCACAAGACAACACAAGACCTCACAAGACAACACTTACCCTGTTGCACAGCACTTTAATCAACATCACCAGAGTAGCAACAGGGAACTCAGTTTCTATGTGTTGGAACTGACCCTTCTTGCAGGGTCATCCCCAAACTTTTTGCTTCTTCCTCCCTTATTTTTCCTGACCGGTGGCTGTTGGCAATAGGACTCTGCACACTTTACCACTGCTGATCAGTGCTAAAGTGCATATGCTCTCTATGTAAATTGTTATTCAGATTGGATATACATGATTGGCATATTTGTATCACCATGAAGTCCCTAGTAAAGTGCACGGGGTGTGCCAGGGCCGGTAATGACAAATGCTACTAGTGGGCCTGCAGCACTGATTGTGCCACCCACAGGAGTAACTCTAAAATGGTGTCTCGGGCCTGCCACTGCAGCGCCTACGGGCAGTTTAGAACTGCCATGTCCTCCTGGTCCGCGTCCCCGCTGACCAGGCCTAACCCTTCCCTTTTCGTGCACATCAGTCACCCCTATGGAAGGCCCAAGGTACCCCCCTGGGCAGGGTGCGGTGTATGTGAAAGGTAGAGCATGTACTAGTGCAGGTAACATGCTCTGGTAGCGAATTACAGCCATTTTCGTTATTCACTATTGTAAGGCTATCTTGCTCCGTAGGTTAACATGGGGGATGCTGGCTACAGTGGTTAACAGCGTTTCTTCCCATAGGAACAAGATAGGACATAAGTATCTAGTATCCCTGAACTCAGAATTTAATAACGCATCTTTTAGGAAAGGTGGTTTTTAGATCCTGTGTTTGAGAACAGCACTTTTAGAAAGTTGCTGTTCTCTTGTCTGACCCTTCTGTGTGCCTGGGAAGGTTTGTGTATTGACTGTCTGGTTTGTGAGTGACAGGGGCTGGGGAATTCCCCCAGAGGCTGGATGAGTCAGCACTAGGCTGAGTGGAGCAATTGCTACCTGAGTGGTGGGAGGAGTTAGCACCTGGGCTGAATAGGGCTGGGCCTGCCTGCCACAATGCTGGCTCCACCTCCTGCTGGGCGGCTGAGGACTCTGCCCCTCACTCTGAAAGGAAAGATGCAGCCAGCAAAACAAAGTGCTCAGGATCCACCCAGAACTGGTTCAGACCGGGCTCAGGGCCCACATGCACAGAGAGAACAAAGACTTTAGGGGTATAAGTACAGGACCCCTGACAACAGAAAATTAGATCATCCTGGAAATCAAGAAGGAACCTCTGCCAAGGAGAAAGCTGTCGTTGAAGAAGGAAGACTGTCCTGCTGTTGCTCTGCTGGACTGACCTACTGTTGCTTTGCTGCCAAGGAGAGGGGAAGGACTTTGCTCTGAGCTGTGTCCCCTGTCTTGTAAGGAATCTCCAAGGGCCTGAGAAGAGCTGGCTCCCTGTTTCCGAAGTCCCAGGAACAAAAGGACTTCACCCCCAGTCTCCCTGAACTCTGCTGAGAGAGTTCTGTCCTTCGTAGAGTGCTTGATCCAGTTGTGGGGCCTCTAGAAGTTGAACCTGAGCTGGGAAGCTTGAGACTAAGCTGAGAAACTTGTGAAGCTGAAAAGTGTCGCATCGCTCGCTTGCGGAGCGCATCCCCGACAGTGCGAGAAGTTTCCCGCCGCCACGAAGGTCGAGATCGGCGCAGCGCCTGACATCGCTGCCGGAGCCGTCACACCCTTCGTTTGCGGGACGCACCAGACCGGTGCGGGAGAATCGAACATCGCTGCGAGTGTCGTCGCAGAGCCTGTCCCCTGGGTGAGATCACCGCACCGCTTGCTTGCGGACCGCATCACGTCGCTGCGAACATCGTCGCAGAAAGATCTCATCGAGGAGCTGCGAGAGAGAGGATCACCGCTGGGACGCGCATCGACGCCCCGGAGATCGTCGCAGCCCCTACGAGATCATCGCATCGTGCCTTTGCGAGAACAGACTTCCCACGGAACCTACGCCCCGGAATCTACGCAAGCTGCCTTCCTCCCCTTACAGACCGGATTCGTCGCCGCACGCCCACTGCTGCAGCGGGGCTGTCGCATCGCCTCCCCAGGGTCTCAGGAGTAACGCATCGCTTGTTTCCACCGCACCAGCTTCCTGCTTGTGGAACTTTGTTGCATCTAAAAGGTACTGTGAGTCAACGTGACGCACCTGTGAACTTTTCACGCATCTGTGGATTATTTGATTGCAACTTAAAGAACATTGATTACAACCTGAAGAACTCATTTGAAACCATAACCTTGCGGTGTGTATGTTGGATTTTTGCCGTTTTGGTCTTGTGTAGTTTAGAATAAATATCTTTATTTTCCTAAACTGTTGTGGAATCAGTTTGTGGTGTTTTCACTGTGTTACTGTGAGTGTTGGTACAAATACTTAACGCATTGCCTCTGGTTAGCCTAGACTGCTCAGGCCAAGCTACCTTGAGGGCGAGCAGGGGTTATCTAAGAGGGTTATCTCCTTGTCCTGACTAGAAGCAAGGGTCCCTATTTGGACAGTGGTACCTACCTCTGCCAACTAGAGACCCCCAGTTCTAACATTGGTGGCAGCGGTGGGATTTGAACTTGTATTTGTACTTGACCCACAGTAATTGGTGTACATCACTAGTGAGTGCAGACCACTACGCCACCGCATACTATTGGTTTTTGATTTTTGCTATTTTTGATCATAACCCTGAAAGAATCCAAGCATCATGTCTCTGAATGGTAAACCAGCAAGTGATGTCGCAGAACTGCAGTTTGATATTGAAATGTTAAGTGATTACAAAGTAGGTCAACTCAGGCAGTTCTGCAGGAGCTTTGGATGTCCCATGAAGCGCGGCTCCAAGAAGGAGGAGCTACAGAAGGCCATAAGGGCCTGGTGGGAGACCAAAGAGGCTGGGGAGACAGATGATGCAGAAGTGGATGAGGATGCACAAAGGGATGGTTTCAGGCCAAAGGATCTGCCTGTGTCCGGAGCAGCCTCAAGGGCTGGCAGCAACCATTCAGCTGAGAGTTTTTCCCCAGAGGAGTTGGAGGAAAACCAAAGGGCTAGAGATCATAAATTAGAAATGTTGAGGCTTGAAATGAAGATGAAGCAAATGGAAAAAGAAAGGGCGGCGGAGGAGAGCAAACATGCCCTAGAGGAATTGAAATTGACCTTGGCCCATGAAATAACAATGAGGAAGCTTGAGTTGGAGCTCAAGAGGCGTGAGGCCATGAGGGTCTCAGCTGAAGAAGAAACATGGGTAGCTCAAGAGGTGAGCTTTGCTGAGTTGGGGGTGGAGTCCAGCTCAGATGGTGGCAGCAAGATTATAGTTTCCAGTGCTGAGAGAAAGGTACAAACACCCAGAGATGGGGCGCCTGACTTGAGGGAGGGGGTCAACATACACCAGGGGGTTCAGGTTTATGATGTAGTTCCAGTGGAGTGCAGTGTCCCTGAAGTAGGTTGGGGGACTGGCACAGGGGACCATATTCCCAGTGGTGGGAGGGACACTCTACTGACTCTAGATGAGAGGTACAGGGAGAGGGGTTCCCCCGTGGTAGAAACCTTGGTGTGTGTGAGTGAAGACCAGCCAGAAGAGTGTGGGTTGTGTGACAGAGACAGTCAGATACTGTCTTGCCAGTCTCAGGAGAGTGGTGTGGGGTACTTGTGTGAGGCACTGGTGGGTGAGGCAAAGGGTAACTTGGTTAACAACTGTGGGGGTCTGTGTGATTCATTTGATGGAGAGCATATTTTAAGTCCCTGTTTTCCAGAGCTATGCCAACACCCAGTGGAGTGTGAGTTCTCTGACCCCAGAGAGCTTGCCTTGGAGGCAGACCTCTTGGTGAATTCCAGAGAGTCTGAGGAGGCATTGGGGAGTGATCCCAAAAGGAGTGGCTTAGATATCTTCCAGACCTGTGAGGTGGAAAAGGTTCAGTGTAGCCCGGTTAGGTCTCAGTGTAGTGGGAGGGGTGTAGGGGCTCATGTCCGGTCTCAGTGGAGAAGGAATGAGTGTGGGACGGTGTGTCTCACGGTGCCCGAAACCCAGTCTCAGGGCCTGGAGGGTTCCTTAAGGGAACACCAGGTTGGGGACCTAGACTGTCCTTGTAGGCCATTTGAGGAGGATCTACCAGTGTCTGTTGAACGGGGAGTGCCTGTAACCAGGCCTCCATCAGTTCTGGCGTTTGGCAGTGCCGCTCCATTTGGGAGGGTACAGAAGTCCAGACTGAGGGGTGAGAGGGGGAAGGAGTCCCCAGTGGGAGAACCAGTGGGTCAGGGACCAGTCAGAAGGGCTGAGTCTCCCAGGAGTGACCATGGTGACACCACTTCTGTCCTGGGGGATCTTCCCGCACTGTCAGGTGGACAGGGGTCGGGAGATCTGCGCCAGGCAGACTGTCACAGGACACATGAGTTGTGTGTCACCCTCAATGGGGTACTATGTGAGTCCCCAGAAGTCCTGGCGTGCCAGGCAAATGCACAACCGCAGGTTTTGGTCTCTGGGTTGGGAGATCAGGTTCAGGATCTGCCTGACCTGAAAGGGAGGACATCTGTAACCAGTGTCCTGACCAATATGGTTCCCAGGGGTACCCCTCCAGTAGGGAGGGTGCAGGGCTCTGGAAGGGGGTGCAGAGGGAGGGAGCACTCACCTCTGACCCCGGAGCAACCTGAGGGGTTAAACCCTAGGTTGGGAGACCAGTTGCTGGAGGGAGGTCCTGAACTGGTAGAAAAGTTGTGTTCTTGGTTGTCTTGGTGGACGGATACAGGTCCGGGACTGGTGGGTCAGTGCCAGAGTGTCAGACCTGAACTGACAAGAGAGAGAGTGGACAAAGGGTGCCAAGCACCTGGGGCTACTGCCCCCCACCCTCTGATGCAACAGGGGTTTGAGAGCCATGAGAGGCATGAGGCCTGGGTCTCATCCCTGATCACTGTTGGTGGTCACTGTGGCTTGCTGTTGGTCTGTTGGGACACACCTGTGAGGAAATTAAGGTTAGGTGCTGCACAGGTGGTGTCCACAGGTGAGGTGAAGGGTTCCATATGCATTGGCATGGTGGACCCTGAGAGTATGGATAGAGTGATACAACTAGGTTCAGGAAGGCGTAGAACAGGAATAGTGCCCTGCCGTTTGGGCCAGGTTCCGTGTTCTATCGCCTTAAGCAGGGAATCCCATCGAGGTATCGTTTGGTCTACCCTGGCTTTAGGCTGGAAGGGGGTTGTGTTGGAACTGGCCCTTCTTGCAGGGTCATCCCCAAACTTTTTGCTTCTTCCTCCCTTATTTTTCCTGACCCGTGGCTGTTGGCAATAGGACTCTGCGCACTTTACCACAGCTGATCAGTGCTAAAGTGCATATGCTCTCTATGTAAATTGTTATTCAGATTGGATATACATGATTGGCATATTTGTATCACCATGAAGTCCCTAGTAAAGTGCACGGGGTGTGCCAGGGCCGGTGATGACAAATGCTACTAGTGGGCCTGCAGCACTGATTGTGCCACCCACAGGAGTAGCTCTAAAATGGTGTCTCGGGCCTGCCACTGCAGCGCCTACGGGCAGTTTAGAACTGCCATGTCCTCCTGGTCCGCGTCCCCGCTGACCAGGCCTAACCCTTCCCTTTTCGTGCACATCAGTCACCCCTATGGAAGGCCCAAGGTACCCCCCTGGGCAGGGTGCGGTGTATGTGAAAGGTAGAGCATGTACTAGTGCAGGTAACATGCTCTGGTAGTGAATTACAGCCATTTTCCTTATTCACTATTGTAAGGCTATCTTGCTCCATAGGTTAACATGGGGGATGCTGGCTACAGTGGTTAAGAGCGTTTCTTCCCATAGGAACAAGATAGGACATAAGTATCTAGTATCCCTGAACTCAGAATTTAATAACGCATCTTTTAGGAAAGGTGGTTTTTAGATCCTGTGTTTGAGAACAGCACTTTTAGAAAGTTGCTGTTCTCTTATCTGACCCTTCTGTGTGCCTGGGAAGGTTTGTGTATTGACTGTCTGGTTTGTGAGTGATAGGGGCTGGGGAATTCCCCCAGAGGCTGGATGAGTCAGCACTAGGCTGAGTGGAGCAATTGCTACCTGAGTGGTGGGAGGATTTAGCACCTGGGCTGAATAGGGCTGGGTCTGCCTGCCACAATGCTGGCTCCACCACCTGCTGGGCGGCTGAGGACTCTGCCCCTCACTCTGAAAGGAAAAATGCAGCCATCAAAACAAAGTGCTCAGGATCCACCCAGAACTGGTTCAGACAGGGCTCAGGGCCCACATGCACAGAGAGAACAAAGATTTTAGGGGTATAAGTACAGGACCCCTGACAACAGAAAATTAGATCATCCTGGAAATCAAGAAGGAACCTCTGCCAAGGAGAAAGCTGTTGTTGAAGAAGGAAGACTGTCCTGCTGTTGCTCTGCTGGACTGACCTGCTGTTGCTTTGCTGCCAAGGAGAGGGGAAGGACTTTGCTGTGAGCTGTGTCCCCTGTCTTGTAAGGAATCTCCAAGGGCCTGAGAAGAGCTGGCTCCCTGTTTCCGAAGTCCCAGGAACAAAAGGACTTCACCCCCAGTCTCCCTGAACTCTGCTGAGAGAGTTCTGTCCTTCGTAGAGTGCTTGATCCAGTTGTGGGGCCTCTAGAAGTTGAACCTGAGCTGGGAAGCTTGAGACTAAGCTGAGAAACTTGTGAAGCTAAAAAGTGTCGCATCGCTCGCTTGCAGAGCACATCCCCGACAGTGCGAGAAGTTTCCCGCCGCCACGAAGGTCGAGATCGGCGCAGCGCCTGACATCGCTGCCGGAGCCGTCACACCCTTCGTTTGCGGGACGCACCAGACCGGTGCGGGAGAATCGAACATCGCTGCGAGTGTCGTCGCAGAGCCTGTCGCCTGGGTGAGATCACCGCACCGCTTGCATGCGGACCGCATCACGTCGCTGCGAACATCGTGGCAGAAACATCTCATCGAGGAGCTGCGAGAGAGAGGATCACCGCTGGAATGCGCATCGACGCCCCGGAGATCGTCGCAGCCCCTACGAGATCATCGCATCGTGCCTTTGCGAGAACAGACTTCCCACGGAACCTACGCACCGGAATCTACGCAAGCTGCCTTCCTCCCCTTACAGACCGGATTCGTCACCGCACGCCCGCTGCTGCAGCGGGGCTGTCGCATTGCCTCCCCAGGGTCTCAGGAGTAACGCATCGCTTGTTTCCACCGCACCAGCTTCCTGCTTGTGGAACTTTGTGTCATCTAAAAGGTACTGTGAGTCAACGTGACGCACCTGTGAACTTTTCACGCATCTGTGGATTATTTGATCGCAACTTAAAGAACATTGATTACAACCTGAAGAACTCATTTGAAACCATAACCTTGCGGTGTGTATGTTGGATTTTTGCCGTTTTGGTCTTGTGTAGTTTAGAATAAATATCTTTATTTTCCTAAACTGTTGTGGAATCAGTTTGTGGTGTTTTCACTGTGTTACTGTGAGTGTTGGTACAAATACTTAACGCATTGCCTCTGGTTAGCCTAGACTGCTCAGGCCAAGCTACCTTGAGGGCGAGCAGGGGTTATCTAAGAGGGTTATCTCCTTGTCCTGACTAGAAGCAAGGGTCCCTATTTGGACAGTGGTACCTACCTCTGCCAACTAGAGACCCCCAGTTCTAACACTATGTCATTGATACAGTCCTGGTGAGATGACACGGAGGTAATAGAGAGGAAAAATTGTGTAAACTGGAAACCAGATACATTTTACAGCTAAACACTAAGCAGCGAGGGGGACTGAACTTCATGGAAGATCTGTACACCTGTTTATACTAGGTTACTTAAAGTCAACTGGGCTTCTTCCCTCTTTTTCCCCCCTTAGTCAAAGTGTTGAGCCTGAGCACGTACAATACAATTAGATGGTGGTTTTTATGAGGATATTAACTTACTATTTATTTATTTATTATTTTAATCTGATGCCGGCTCGCACTCTACACTATACTACATTCTTGTTTTTCTTTTTTACTGTCCACTGACTATATATGCTTCTATTCGAGTGTTCACATTGTTTTCAGGTTGTACCATGCAATGTATGCACATGTATATACATGTTTTTAATTATATTTCTATTTCTATTTATTCATGGCACAGTTTGCACTTCATGTTCCTCTCTAAGCACAATCTAAGGTACTACAAGGGATCTTGTATACCCAGCTTCTAGACTGGTTCCCTTTGTCACTTTATATTTATACGTATATTTATATTTATATTTATATCTAGATCCGTATTTATATTCATGTGTATATTTATATTTATATGTGTGGATGTATTTATGGGTATATTTATATTTATATTTATATTTATATGTATATTTATATTTATATTTATATTGGTATTTATATTTATATATGTGACAGAGGTTCTCACCTCAAAATTGGAAAGGAGATTTTCTATCTGTATATACGTTCTCTGATTTTATAGTCAGGTATTTGCTCATCCTGTCTGTATGGAAGCCCAACCAGCAACCTTTTTCTA